>NC_071501.1:22641964-23244642 GCF_028408465.1 Anastrepha ludens | reverse complement strand
ACTGAATTGGTTGTATTGTTGTACGTTTGTCCTTCATCTTTTGTATTTGAAATACTAGAGAAAATTTATGTTTGTATTACAATTGGCAATTTTATTGCTACATAAACTAATACATGTACAGTTCTATATACTTATACATATACATATGTAAAGGAAATAATTTTTCATCACATAACTATATATTTTTTCGGTGTATCTTTTGTACATTTTAAAGTTAGAAATTATGTATAAAAATATTTATGTATATACAATTGAATATCATGCAAATATAAAACAAATATGCAGAACAATCAATTTTTATTAAAATGCATTCACTTTTATTTGCCAAGTAGTATATAACACATGGGGTGAAAAGTCAGGGACCTACCAAAGAAGTCACGTTTTTTGTTTTTTTTTTTTTTTTTGTTCAAAATTAGCTTTATTCATCAACGTAATTTCCATCAAGAACAACGCAATCATTCCAGCGCCGCTCTAACATTTCAATACCACTTTTGTAGAACGATTTATCTTTTGCCTCAAAATAGGACTCAGTTTCAGCGATAACCTCTTCATTCGAGCGAAATTTCTTAACGGCGAGCATTTTTTTAAGTCTGCGAAAATCGCTGGGAGAAAAATCTGGCAAATACGGTGGATGTGGGAGCTATTCGAAGTGCCATTTATGTAGTTTTGCCATTTTTTTGATTAACTCCGAACGGAGGTTTGCCATTGTCTGTCGAGCGGTCGGTCACCCGCTACTAGAAACAACTTTTTCTCTCATTTTGGTGTTTCATACACGGAGATTCGAACCTACACTCTTCCGAATGGTAGTCATGCACTAAATGCAGCTACGGCAGCCGCTTAATAGTTAACAACTATAATAAATGATTTGACAATTTTTAGAAGACAATGGCACAATGGAAATTACTAATCTGATTCCAGCCAAACTACTCGTTTTCTAATTTTTATGACCAGGCTCAAAAATGTATAATGACCATTTTTAAGAATGTTGTTTTTGAGCTCAATAAATAGCAAGAATGTTATAATACAAGCGAATACAAGATTGCGCCTTCCGAATTAGCTGTGACGTCAGGCTTCGATAATATACAAACAAAGGTAAGGAGAATTACTTGTTTGTGGAGAGGAAGAGTCATCCGCATAAAAACTAAACAAAAAATGCATTTGGAGGTATTTCTATAATTCGAGCTTTCACAATTCAACACGTGGCACTTTGTTTTCATTAGTTTAAATGTCAAAAATTACAATATTACCAAGCCATTCACCGATTTTTTACAGACATGTAATTTCTTTTCTTTTTGTTTGTTTTATATCACTGTGGTGCTCTACGTCACACTTGTCAAAATCGCGAAAAATAAAGTAAAGATGCTGGCCCAATGGCACCTTAATAGATTTAAAAAAGAGCCACCTTTGATATTCAATTCACCCTGACTCTCTATCAAGGCGAATCCACGTAAGGTGGCTCCGATATAGCAGCTAATTTAAAACCAAGAAACCTTCTCTCGAACTGTGCACTGCTTCTTTGTTGTTGCATCGTTTGTTTGTTTACATTCTCATTGAAATTTTGGCATTGAAACCATCAAACTGCAATGCAAGAAAATGCGGGTGTTGCTCCACTTAGTTACCTTCTATTAATTCGCGTTAATTCTGCCTCTTCCATTTGCCTTGAAATTTTGGGATGTCAGTAAAAGTGAATGATGATAAGTTTTGCTTGCATTCAATTCCTTATTGTTCAGAGTAAGTGTTTATTTTGAGATTTTGTGCGTTTTTGTGAATTTTGTAAAAATTTAAATTAAGGCAATACGCCTTGAAAAAAAAAATGGCAAAGTGCGCGTTGTGTCTTAAAAAAATATGAACACGGAAAAGGTCCTTTTTTCAAAGTTCTAATTGGCGAGCCTGAACGGCTTCTGTGGTCCAAATCATGCCGGACGCAGCTTGGACCTAAAGACTTTATATGTTCGGATCACTTTTCGCCCAAGGATATGATAAATGGGGGTACTAAAGCCAATTTATTAGCAAAAGCGCTCCCTTTTGCTCCACCACCGTGTGCTGTTAACTCCACGCCTGCTGTCAAGCATAAGTTTGTCAAGTCAAGTAATAGACAGTTTTGGTAAGTTTTGAAGCTATCGTCTGTTAAAAAATTTAAAATTTTTGAATACAGCACGGACATGGATGTCTGGATTTCGCCACCAGAACCATCCCAGTGCTTGGATTTGAACCCCGTTAAGTATATATGCTGAAATTCATTAGTATTAAAATGTGTTATCTGTTTTTCCGCAATAGATTGACCGCTTCTTTAGCGGAAAAAACGATTTACGTAAAAGATTGCGAGATGCAGATGGAGTAATATTCGCTGAATATTTTGATACAATTTTGAAACAAACTTTCAGCGTTAGATTTATGAAATTCCTCAACGATATTAAACTTTCTCATCTAAGAAAAGAGGTTAAAAATTTGAATGCGCTTAACAAGGAATTAAATTTCAAGTTGGATAAAGCGAATGCTGTGATAAATAATGTGAAAAAGATATTCACCGAAGGACAAATGAGAAAAATTATCGAGCCTGGTATATTCCATTAGCTTTATTTTCCATGTAAGGAATCTGAAATTCTTAATGTAAATTATAGATCACAATATAAAATGGTCCGATAATGACATTTCGAATGCAATGAGCCTACACGATGCTGGTCCAAAAGCATATAACCATTTGTATGAGAACGGATTACCCCTTCCACACGAAACTACACTGCGGCGCTGGCATCGTAAAAGCGATATAACTAACGGTCTCCTGACTGCATCAATTGAGTGTGTGCAACATACGTCTGAGCTTTCCAATGATGACCCACTCTTCCTACCAGACTCTGCAGACGTGGAAGAATAACTATGTTATTCTATACTTCTTAAATTCATATTTATATAATCGTATATATTCCTGCCATGAAAAAGCTCATAAAAAAACCATCTGAAAAAGTTATTTTTAGTTCGTACAGGATAGTCAGTGGCAAAACCGTTGCGTTTGAAAATATATTTTTACGTTTTTCTCAAAAAGAATGTATTTCTATTATTCCTTTTCGTTCAATTACTGGAGTTAAATAAAACGCATATTCTAATAACCACACAACTTACTTGCTTTATTTCAGGGGTTATATACCTTGTGAGCCCGAAAAAATGGACGATTGTCTTAATTTGTTTTAAATATGTTTTAGAACTTTTATTCAAATGAGGCATATATCATACTGAAGGGTAACTCTCGAAGAATACATTTTGCTGTTTTTATTTTTAAAAATTTTAAACGAAACGAAACGCCGTTTTTCAGAAGAGGCTTGCGGTGATCACGGTAGCGCATGAACAGCTCAACTGAAATAAAAACAAATAAATGATTATTGTATAAAAATGTTCTTCAGTGAATCTGAACGTTTTATTTACTCAAAAAAATTTTTCTCGATATGAAAACCGCTTTGCACCAAAAAAACGATTTTTGAGGGGTTGAAAAATTAAAAAAAAATTAATTCCAACGAACTATGCATATATTTATAAAAAGTGACCCGCTCAGATTCACGAGGTTGTAACTTCGAATAATTAAAAAAAAAAGTTTATGCAAATCGGTCAAATAGTTTTTAATAAATAATGATCACCGCGACGGTAATTTTCAAAAAACACGATTTCGAGATAATCGCGTCTAAAGTTTTGCGTGCACTTCATTTATGGATAAGGTCGCGCGCTTCCACGGTCTGTAACTTTCGTTCTAGTGCTCCGATTTTTATGATTTTTTGAAATTATATTTTTAAGATGATGTCCTTTTAGAATATGCCATAAAAAAAATTTCGATTTTTTTGTCCAACGCAAGGTATATAACCCCAATTACTTTACACGTTCACACGCTTATGTCTCAATACTTTGTGTGTAGTATCGAAATTTCTAAATGTGGCAACTCTCATGCTTCCTCATTCGTTTGGCATTGTTGCCAGACGTTTCGTGTTCATATTTCGTCACATTATTTTAAATAAACTACCATTTCTCAACTTATAAGTCTTTTTCAGGTTTTTGATGCTAATATGTATTTCCACTTAGAAGTGAGGCTTCAGCTTTTTGTTGCAAATAACTTTCATTCCGTAAACATTTAATTTCTAGTACATAAAACTTTTAGTATAAATTTTAATATCTAGGCTAGAATACGATTTGGTCTTCTCTTAACTCTTTAAGTGTTTAGCAACCTCCTCGCCAAAATATAGGTATGTATATATATATATATATATATTTAAATCATTTTTTTGTTGCTTTCATTAATAAAATTAAACTATTTCTGTTAATTATTTTTGGTCTTGATTTTGCCGCTAATTTCGATAAATTTCCAATAAAAAGTATGGAAGACAATGATTTGTTTCTAATTCGCTTAATAATTGAAGCTGAATTTCTTACAAATAAAGGAATTCGCTCTCAAGATTTTGTATGGCGTATTACGTAATTCCAAGGGTAATTGGGAAATGAATTGCGAAGGGGAGGGCGATCTAAGCATTACAAAACTTTCAATACTTTAATGATTAGTTAACATGGCTGCATAAAAAGTTTAAAAATTGACGTAATGATTCAGTGATTTCTCAATAAAAGGCATTATTAGGCTAAGAAATAAAACAAAAATATTTGTTATTGTAAATTTTCCAAGTCAAAGATATTATTTTTAATTTTTTTTCTATTATTTTGAATGTTATTTATTTATTTATTTAATATAAGGAAAATAACAATAAATTATTATTTTACAATAAAAGGAGCACTAGCTGCCAGGTCTTACGGCTCACTATTCTAATAAGAATATTTTTACTACAAAAGTTAAGCTATTAGAAAGTTAATTTTCTGGAAACGATTATTAGGCACTATCAACATAAGAATTAAAGAAATTAAGTTATGTGAAAGGTAAATTCATAGGATATACATAGATGTTTAAGTAAAGAGACTTATGGTTTAAATCAATTTTCTCAGATCCGCTCTAATTAAGTAATCTGTCATTTTCTCAATGTTTTCCTGAGAAGGAGTCTTTAGTATTTCCGATGGAAGATGGTTGTTGAAACTTGTGTTCCTGAGATTCATAAAATGCGTGCAGTCGTCCAACAGGTGTTTAACTGTTAATGTTGACAGGGTGCAGTAGGGGCAGGAAGGTGGCCTCTCACCAATTAAAATGTGGGAGTGTGTACCGATTGTGTGTCCAATACGGAGTCGGATGAATGCAGTGATGTCCTTGGTACGGCATATGGCTTGATAGTTGGGTTTAGCGCCAGTTGTATTTAAGCTTGCATAATGGTGTTGCACTGTTCTCCATGCCTCAGTTCTTTTTGCTTCCAAATATTTATTAATTAGTCCGCAGATGTCCTTCTTAAGAATACAGTCAAATGTGTGCAACGGTTCCATTGCTGCAGCCTTAGCTTTTTGGTCGGTAAGTTCGTTCCCTTTATTTTGAATGTTACCATCAAAAATTCTAATTTGGCGTAGCAGCCCTGCCAATACGCTCAAGCAAAAAGACCAAGCACTAACACCATCCCACACTTGACTGTCTCGCACCTAAGATGCCTGTCAAAAAAAAAACGAAGAAGAAGACAGTTTTTGCTTGAATATTTTTACAATAGTTAATTACACAGGCCGACAAAATTTAACCAACATTCAGACCCAGAAACCAGACTATATATTTCCGAAGGTTTATGATGCGCTGAATCCAAATCTGGCCTCAGAATTGCTCTATTAGTTTGAGTTTTCGAGATATCCTAACCTAAAAGTGCAAAAAACCCCATTTTTGCCCATATTTGAGGTTATGTAGCCTTGCAGATGTTTTCTTTCACCAAAATTAAAGGATGGCATCTTTAAATACAAGCCTTCTTTTTTCAAATGGCGTTTTTTTTTGCTCAAATATCATTTTTTTTCGCAGAGATATCGCATTTTGAAATTTTCATGTTTCGAAATTTTCCTACACCTGAAAATCGATTAAGATAACATAGACATGATATAGTCGATTACTAATTTTCTTGGGTTTGAGGGCCTGAAATATATGGATTAATAGTATGTAAATTTGGAGTTTGTGGGTAAGCCTGCTTGCGGCATGATAGGGGTGGTTACTAGGGGTTAGGGCTGTGTGTGACTCGGTACCCAAAGGTTAGATAGTGTAGGGGTGTGGTGAGTCAGCACACTTATGGTGTGAGACAAAATTTTAAGAAAAATAAGACTCAATTCAAGAAAATTAGTAATCGACTATATCATGTCTATGTTATCTTAATCGATTTTCAGGTGTAGGAAAATTTCGAAACATGAAGACTTCAAAATGCGATATCTCTGCGAAAAAAAATGATATTTGAGCAAACAAAACGCCATTTGAAAAAAGAAGGATTGTATTTAAAGATGCCATCCTTTAATTTTGGTGAAAGAAAACATCTGCAAGGCTACATAACCTCAAATATGGGCAAAAATGGGGTTTTTTGCACTTTTAGGTTAGGATATCTCGAAAACTCAAACTAATAAATTAATTTTAGTTATCAATCCGAATTTTGCATGGACAGAGAAGCAGATATTAGTTTAAATTATTTCGGATACTTTTCCTTGTAGACTAGTGTTATTGATCTCTGCGTTCGCGAGAATTTCAATATCGATTTTTTCGATTTCTTACCTGTGGCCACTACTTTCATTTTCAAAAATCAGCTTGCCGGTTACCCGGTTCGCAATACATGTAGCCAATCAATTTTGCGAATACCAAATAAATGGATACAAAAAGCAGTACCAACTAGACGTACATATGTTGGATACTGCAAATAATTTATTAAGTTTAGTGAATTATAAAACATTAAAACTATAATATATCTTAAATGGGTGGCGCTAGAGCTCGTGGACGTGGGCGAGGCCGAGGACGTGGTAGAGGCAAGAAGAAAGAGGTATACTAATTTACTTAAATATTTTTGGCATTTCATTACACTTGCACTTGTCAGACACTTGATGGCGCTGGCGCAACTCTAGCTACCACCAGTGCATTGGAGGATACAGAAAGCTCGAATCAACTGCCAGATGCCGTTGAAGATGTGACTATGCAAGATGTTGGTAAGGAGAATGATGCTGAATTACAAACACAGCAGCCTGCACAAACACCAAGCGAAGAAGTGCCAACGACAATAGTGACGGTTGCGGTGGCACCACCAGCTATTATAGCTAGTGGAGTTGAAGAGTCAATACAGCAACCAACAGTTTTGCCGCAAACTAGTAAGTGTTAAAGTTTTCCATGCATATCAAACCCAGCACTAAATTCGTAACAATTTATAGTTGACATGGAAGCCGATATCTCACAACTGGAAGCGCCCACATTCACCACCATTTCACGCGGACCTCCCGAGCCTATGTTGCGACTCAAGTGGGATCACAAAGTGAATTTGATTGGCGAAAAAGTACTAAATCCCATGATACATTGTTGTGATCAGTGCGACAAACCCATTTTATTGTACGGCCGCATGATACCCTGCAAGCACGTATTCTGTTTGAAATGTGCGCGTTCAGAACCCGTCAAAATTTGTCCGCGCTGCAATGATAAAGTGCTCCGTGTAGAGCAATCTGGTTTGGGTACAGTTTTTATGTGTACACATGGCGGCAGCCGTTATGGCAATACCGGCTGCCGACGCACTTACCTTTCGCAGCGTGATCTACAAGCACACATTAACCATAGGCATATTACTCAACTGCCGGTGTTGTCACAGCCACAGCCACAAATAACGGCTGGTGCCATAAGTGGAGGTGGTAGTGAATTGAAGTCGTCCGATGTGAATATGGAAGCTGTATTCAAGAGCGTTAGCGGCAATGTACAACGAAAAGTGAGCACTGTTAACGTACTACCTTTTCAGTATTATCTTAATTAAAATTTATCACACATTTTTCACACGTAAGCTTTCCGAGTCGTCCGCTACTGCAACTACCATACAAACGCCATCTGCTTTGCTAACACAACGACGCGCTACTACCATCGGCAATATACCGCCACCAGGTTCTGTTAGTTCCACATCTACACAAGGTTCAACTCACTCGTCGCATTCCTCGCTAACGCAAGCCAATATCGCACGTATTAATACGGCCAATGAACAAAATTGCCATCAAGGCAAAGTGGCGCTACATCAAACGCTGAAGAAGACCCCAATAACACAATCGCATCATCAACCACCTGAAAGTGTGGCCGACGCGTCTTATTATAGCAGCGTACTAAATTCATTTGGCAGCAACGATGTGGTGGAACAAACTACCGGTGGTAGTGGCAATATAACTTCGACTTCACAACCCGGTGGCACAACAACGCAAAGTGCATGGCAATCAAATCAGTACTATAGATGAATGGCAAATTTGAAAAGCGCGAAATGAAGTTGAAGCTGACGGTGGATCATCGCCTTAGTTGTAGTGTAAGAATTATAAATTAAAACGCTAGGTAATCGCCGTCATATTGGATATGGCAATCTTTTCCTATTGATATAATATTTTGAAAGCTGTAAAGAAACACATTAGAGCGTCCACTGGCACTTCATCTCACACCTTCCACGCTCTAATTTCATATATTTAAGATAAAACTGGTTGATAAAAAAACTTGCATACTTCAAAGACTAAATAAATTTCAGCAATAACTTTAAGTGTCCGTTGGCCGAACTTTTAATATTTAATAATGCACCGGTTGACTTTTTCAAATATATATTACAATTAAAATCGGAATACTTATTAAATTGTGAGTGTAGTGTCCATCTGTGTGTGTGTGTATGTGTGTTCATCAAAAATGCGTTTATGGAAGCAGGAAAACATGGAAAATGTACTTGTGTCAAAAACAATTTTTCTGCACAGTTCGTTATTCTCTAAATACACTATTGTGATTCATTCATTCAAAACGTTCGGGTTCTAAAATGTAACAAATTGTACATTTCGCTGCGCTTTCACTATCGAGGCGTGTTACAATGTTTAACTGTGGTTTATTGTTCAGCAATAACTTACTAAAATTTACTTTTTCTAACATTTAATCCATTTGTTCAATAAGGAACAACCAAAAATTTAGGACTTTCAAGAAATTGAAAAAAAAGAAAAATTCTAATATCGATACACCCGTAACTCCCTAAGCATGTGTATGAGCAAAATATGGAGCGTTTGCAAAGAATTTTTGGGCTTTCTTTTTTACTTTCAAACACCATTTTAGTTTTCAGTAAAGAGTAGTAAAAAAAATAATTACATATCACGGATGATCCTGTCTCATTACATTCAAGTTCTTATGTGTCGTAAGCAAATCGAAAGGGCAACCAAATACATGCATACAGATATTTTTATGTTGTGTAGACAAGTGCTCAAAATTAGCTTGTTTTCAAACTCGTCATTATAAATACATCTGTTTGATTTTTCTACTATAAAGTGTTTTAATGTATTCTTCGAAACAATATCGATACGTTTTTTTTTGCTTTCACAAGTAGAACCACTCTCTAACATATTCACATTTACCAACTGTATGAATGTACCTACGCTTAAGTGTGCATTCAGTTTGTAGTGCGTCTTTTGCATAAATATGTATACATATATCTATATATATATAGATATTTATCAGTGTAAAACAAAATACCAAATTACGTTATAACGTCTAATAATTTACATTCCTACTGCTTAGATTCTCCACTCAGATCGATTAGCGCATCACCCATTGCTGCTGTCGCACCAGCAGTTGTATCACTTCTCGGCGGTGGTGCTGGCATTGGTATCGCTATCGTACTCATTGTACTGATCATACGTGGCTCTGCGCGTGCTGTCGTTATGGGTGATGACATATTACTGCTGCCATGCTGCGTTTGTCCAAGGAACGAGGGATTTATTAGTGCTTGTGCACTAACATGTTCTGGCGGATGATCATGGTCATGTGTGTGACTATGGCTATGACCGTGACCGTGATGTTGGTGATGCTGATGCTGATGTTGATTGTGATGATGCTGGTGCTTATGATGATGTTGATGCCCTGCCATTGGTCCCCCACCGCTGGTAACGGTAGGGAACGATTTGGGTAATTGATTGTGACGCGCAGCATCAGTGGTTTTTAAACGTTCACTCAAAGCCTTTAGCGCAATTTGCCTACAAAATACAGCATTTATTAAGTGCAATAATTAGTTTTAATTTATTAAATGCAACGTTAAATACCTGCGTCGTTCGATATCGTGCGCATCGGCACCAGGCATCTGTATGGAGACGGATGACAAACTACCTGCTAAGGAAGCTGAACGTGGCGGAGCTGGCGTCTTGACCACACTCAATTTCAAGCAACATATGTAGATGGGATTCACCAAAATACTTATCACTGGTTGCATCACACTCGGGAAGAAGCTGGCAAATGTAAAGCTTTCGGAACTATCGCCCCGTCCGTTTGGGTGCCATTGATAAAAGCGCAAGTAGATCCATGCCACAATTAGTCCCGATCCAAACATTGTAGGGTATGTGCCATCCAATAGGTTGATTGCCCACGCAATAATTGACGCCACAAACACCGTTAAGGGCACATTTCTATATAAAATAATACAATATATAAAACACACGCACAGTTTTTTTAAGCATTTACCTGTTGGTTAGTTTTCCCCAACGTGTTTTGAAAATTAAATGATCTGGCATTATTTGACGCACTGCTACACAGATTCCGGCTACATAGCCCGCCAATCCATGGATGTGCACGTCGAAAAGTATGCTCGGATTATCGGTTACCACGAAGTAAAATAAGTAATATATGGTGGTTAGTATGGAAACGCCAAAATTGGTCAAAGCGAAAAACTTGAACATTTCTATTTGTCCCCATAGTGGTTCCAACATCTTGCCACATAGTCCCACAGTGACGACATCGACCAGCACTTCCCACCAATGCATTTCGATAAAACAAAATGTAAACGCCGTCCATATCCAGAATTCGGCATTTGGCAGAATCTTGCCAGGTGTCACGCTCAACAGCCGCACAGCAGTCTCCGAGTATGAGAGTAGGTAACCAAAGCCAGTGACCAAACAGATAAGCGTTATAACAGGCGACGTATTGTGCAGCAACGCTGAAAACTGTTGTTTTAGGTATTGAAGGTTTCGGTGGTACGCCGACATGATTGTTTACTTTGTTAATACCACTTTTCTGCACCGAAAAATAAACTTTTTCAACACATTTAAAAGGAAATTATAACGAAAGAGTTGCTTCCCAAATAAGTATTGTATGTGATTTCTCAACAAAAAGTAATATTAAAACTTCTAAGTGGTTGCCAGATGCTTGGTTTTAGGGCAATCAATATTTATTTTAAATAAAAAGTGGTTGTCGGTTACTCGGCTCGAAGGCAGTCAATGCTTTGAAAACATAAAGACGCATATTCATAGCTAAAATAAAATCTGGTCGAAACTTGTTAAATGCTTGGGAATGCTGCTGGAGTGACAGTCCTTGGCCGGATATAAAGCCGGGTCATTTCGGTAACGTAGAACCGACTGTCGTGGAAACGTTAGTCGTATTTATATGTCGTATATGATAAAAAAAAAATAAATAATTGGCGCGTACACTTCTGTTAGGTGTTTGGCCGAGCTCCTCCTCCTATTTGTGGTGTGCGTCTTGATGTTGTTCCACAAATGGAGGGACCTACAGTTTCAAGCCGACTCCGAACGGCAGATATTTTTATGAGGAGCTTTGCTCGGAGGTTTGCCATTGCCTGCCGAGGGGCGACCGCTATTAGAAAAATGTTTTTATTAATTTTGCCTTCACCGAGATTCGAACTAACGATCTCTCGGTGAATTCCGAATGGTAATCACGCACCAACCCATTCGGCTACGGCGGCCGCCGTATATGTCGTATATGATAGTCGTATTTATACCTGGTTTCAACATAGAGACGGGTTTAAATTTAAACAAAACACAAATTATTTTTTTTTTAGTTGGTTTTAAGCAAATTAAAATCAAAAGCAATTTACATCTGTGCACCTAAATTTTGAAACTCATTTTAGTTTTCAAGATATTGAAAAAGTTTTTTATATAATAAGCCATGAAGGAGTATTAAGACATGGAGTTAGATGTCAATTCTTTTAATGAAACAAAAAAAACATATATAAAACAAAAATTATCAATAATCAATGCAAATTTTGAGCCACTCTAAACTGGCAACTTGTTATATCGAAATTCAGAGATCTATGAAACTGCGGTTGCCGTAGTTGAATGGATTAGCGCTTGACTACCATTCGGAGGACGTAGGTTCGAATCCCTGTGGAACACCAAAATGAAGAAAAAGTTTTTTCTGATAAGAGGGACTCTAATATCGATTGCCCCTCGGCAGACAATGGCCCAATTATACACACATACATATATATATGCAACTGCGTACTTGAAAATTTTCTAAAAACTTGGATAAAAAAGTTTGAATCCAAAGTGTAAAATTTTAAGATATATGAACAAAATTTGTATAAAAAACTAAAATAACTAATACAAAATAACAAATAAATTTATAAACATAAAATTTGCTAAATGACATTAAAATTTAAGACATTTGTGTCAAAACTAACTCTTGCTAAAACATAGTACTAAATTGACTACAAGAGTAAAGAAAAGGAACCCAATTCTATCGATTTAGTCCCTATTTTCATTAATACGATTAGGGTTGAAATAAGTCTGAGTTGTTAAACTTAGAAAACTATAGAAAAAACTGAAAATAAATATATGTATGAATATATTTTTACTTTTTCGGAGTAAAACTGAAGTCACATTGCTTTTCCATATATTAAGTGAAGTAAGAAGTTTTGAATGTTTTTCGCTAGATGTACTCGTATGTTGGGGGTCATATCTTCCGATGTGTATATTGCACCGGATCATAATCCACGGCGATTTAAAAGTGACATTGCACCCAAAAAAAAGTATTTTGATTTAAGATAACTTAAAATGATTCATAAAATATGTTTACAGCCATGGTTATTATATTTTGGGGAAGTCTAGAAAGGGACCCAAAGTCTAAACATTGGGCTGCCAAACAGCAAACGCGTAACAATTAATGTGTTATCACTATCAGCATTAAATTTAAAAAATTCGAGTCTGAGAAAATTTAACATTGGAACTCAATCAAGTTGGTATGGAGCAAGGCGCATTCATTCAAAGTGGTGGCGCTAGACCAACAACAAAATGTTGTACGTTTGAAAGTATGAATTTGCTTTGATTCATTCTGGGCTGACAGCCATATGGACACGGCGAAAGAAAAATAGCAAATCAACTGATTTACCGATACCACCTTTAATAGATTCGCCCTGGTATGAAGGAATACGTTTTTTTTAAATTAACAAAATTCAATACCTTCTAGATTCTTTTTTAATTCAAATTGAAAACTACTAGTACTAATTAAAAAAAAAAAAACATCTTCCTTTTCGCGAACATATCCTACCGTCGTTAGTTGTCAAAATACCAACAAATGTGATTCAAATTACAATCTTTAACCCTGCGTTGAACATCTTTTTTAAAACCTGCATTTGGGCACCCTCGTCTGGCCTTCTTTCGTTCTGTTCGTAGATTCTTTTTAAAAGTTTATATATATAAAGTGATGGAAAATAATAGAAAAATGTTAAATTACGTCCAAAGTGGAATAAGTCTGGCCAGACCCGGGTCCTCAACGGCGAGTTAAGACTACAACAAACAACAACTACAATAGTGGTCATTCGGTCATTCCCATGGCAGCCGGTTCTGCGTTACCGGAATGATTCGGGTTTTTCCCGACGAAGGGCTACTGCCCCAGTAAGCTAGACCTGTCTAGTGTACCGTACCCTACTACAATAGTGGTTTGTTTGTTAACAGTAATAGTAGCCCCGCCAGTGTCGGGCATATCACCGGTCGTCTTCGTCTAGCTCATCTAGCCGTAGGCCCAGGAAACATGCTGTTTCGACGGGATGGGTCCAGAGGGAGAGGGGTGTTAGATGAGTCGGTTTTAAGGGGCATGTGAAAAGGTGGTTAGTGTCGTGCGGGGTGCCTTTACATGCCGGACATATGTTTGGTATGTCTGGGTCGATTCTGGATAGGTAGGAGTTTAACCTGCTACAATATCCAGAACGTAATTGTGCCAGTGTTACACGTGTCTCACAATAGTGGTATTTATGATTAGTTTCACAAAAGATTAACAATATTGTCGACCTAGAAACCATGCATTTTTTTGCGGGAATAAAATGACCAAAATAGTCAAATAGACGTACAACTAAATAAATAATTCAGTTCATGCTCAAATTAGGAGGAGCTTGAAAAATCACTTCTTACGATATAAAGAAATCCTGCGGTTTGTACATCATATCAAAACACATTCCATTAGATTTTACGATTTTTTATTAAATTTTAAAATTTTTACTTTTCTTCATTTTATTACAACTTAATATTAAATGTCTAGCTTTTTTATTATAACTTCATTTTCTTCTGTATAAATTAACTATGATGTAGACCTTAATATTATTGCATATTATTACATTAATTGATTGCCCTGACAGATCATCGCTCGACAACCACTACCAAATTATATGTGTTTGGGGAAAACATTTAAGGTGATGCGTGATCGAGTGCACAATTAATATAATAATCGGAATAATAAAAACCTTTAACATATGGAGTCTATTTAGTTTTTGTTGTTTTTTGAATGAAGTTGTGTATGTTACTGTTCTTGCACAATATTTAAGAGGTGGCAGCCACTTCTCATATAAATGGATTCGTTGCGGTTTCGCATATATAAAACAATATATTTAAACATTTTAAAGAAACACCCTAAGGCGACCACAAAATTGGACGCTATTTGTAATTAAAAAAAAATCATAATAATGATGAAAGATACTTCCTTCTTATATAGAAATGATGGATGTGTGCGATTTGTGTGGCGAGTAGAGGACCTGAAAAAAATGTTGAATTTTTCTTTCAACTGTCCGTACAGGAGTAGATCTTACATACAATTAAATCAAATGTATGCAACAAGTAATAGTACATATGTAGCAGTAGTCGTTGGGCTCAAAGCAAACCTACTACGAGTGAGTCACGTCTCATAAACATCAATTAGATAATATACAGCGCACCAACAACTTAAAACAGTAGAGTGCCCATGCCACCCATCTCAGATTGTTCCTTAACGAAGATCTCGAAGTATTGATAGATGATGGTTACAGCCAGCAAAATACCGGTACCTGACCCAATGGCACCCAAAAAGTCAGCCATGACGGATAGCGCACCAATACAGAGACCACCAAACGCTGCCGCTGTTGGGATGTATCGGTTCAATTCGTGGATCATAGAGTTTTCACGATGGCCACGCATAACCATATGTTGTTCTTTCAGTTGTTTGGCAACCTATTCAAAATAACAATGTTTAGATACATTCATTTTACTAAGTTAATAGCAAACTTACATCCTTGGCTGAGCTGCCAGAAACATCAATCCACGTTTTTGAGAAGAAGGCACATGAACCCAACATGAAGACAATGTACAGCAAAGCGTGTATCGGATCGGTTAAGATGTGTCCCACGCTCTCTGGTGGAGACAGATAGTAGCACAGACCGCCAATTGGATAGGAGCGAGCTGGACCGCCACCACCAACATCAGCCCAAACACCGAGCAGATTGATGAATACATTACCCTGGAACTTAACAGCCAACATTTGGGAGATGACGTACAAGTTGGAAACCAAAGCCGATTGCAAAATGATGGGAATATTCGAAGTATAAAACAGTTTGATCGGATAGCTGCTGTACTGGCCACGGTAACGAGCAGATTTGATGGGCAAATCCACGCGGAATCCTTGGAAGTATATAACAACAGCAAACACCAAGACTGTAGCTAACAAATTCATCAAATTTGGCAAATTCTGGCGATAGAAAGCTTCACGAAGGGCGCGTACTTTATCGTTGCGTGTTGCCATCAAGTGGAACAATGCAATCACAGCACCTTCAAACTCTGTGCCTCTGCCAGTTGTCACTGTTGTTGGTGAGAATGCTTTCCACACAATAGTCTCACAAATGTTAGTAGCAATGAAGAGGGAAATACCCGAGCCCAAGCCGTAACCCTTCTGCAGCAACTCATCAAGCAGCAGTACAATTAAACCAGCAGCAAACAATTGAATGATAATTAACAAACATACACCAGCTCCAATTTCCGAAGGATCGCCGTACATGCCCGTCATCACGTATACGATAGCCTGACCAATCGTGATAACCATGCCGAAAAGTTTTTGCGCTCCATTAAACAATGCACGATCTTTGGGTGTATCGCCGACCTCAATGATTTTGGCACCTGCCAGCAGCTGCATAATCAGACCGGACGTCACAATTGGAGAAATACCAAGTTCCATAAGTGTGCCACGGTTCGAAGCCAAAATCACACGAATCCAGTAAAATGGATCAGCTGAGTCTGAGCTCATGATGCCGAAAAGCGGGATTTGGCAACAAACCAAGAAGATGAATAGTGTTATAGCTGTCCATAGCACCTTCTCTCTGAATTGAATCTGCGGGTAAAAGAAAATATTAAGTTTTAAAATTGATCGCATACTGTTAAGAGATATTAATATTGTATATACATGTGTAATTGTAAAATAAATATTAGCTTTTGGTCATCTCAAAAACATACATCAAACAAATCTACTAATTTTATACCTGCGATATTTAAGATTAACCTAGTTTTATAAAAACTCGTCTAATCAGACGACCTACGTAGGCAATCGGTATTTGGTAAGGTCATCTTCCTCTTACTCAACCATTGTGAAGTTTGACAATCTTTTTTGTACGTGTTTCTTTTTTACTACGTCGGCAAATGTGAAATTTGCTGGAGAAATCGTTCCCGAAGACCAAACGATGACGTGAATTCGGCATAGCCGAATGGCAAACAAATCTGCTGCTACACGTCGCGCACCAAATGTCAATTCTGACACTTGTGGCAGTGAAATACAATTTCGTTTACACAAAGCAAACTGTAGCAATCGGCTTTTCCAAATATAAAAATTAGCCCCAATACGTAATACTTAATAGAGAAATTGATACGATCTTATTTTCTGTTTACCCTCTAAAATAGTTCCGTAATTAATTGATTGCTACTTTAGGCCCTTCAGCTAAACATTTCTAAGATTTATCAATTACATCAAATTTGAAATACCTGCAAAATTATATGAATGCTGGTGTGGCTAATTGAAATTGAAAGAAGCTGGCGTCATTCTTCAATTACCTCAATATTTATATTTTCATTCATGAAAAACTAATTTAGATAAAATGTAAGTCAATTCAGTGACAACTTACCTTTCGCTCCGGCTTTGCTATTTCTGGGAGTATACTGCAAAATGGTTTAATAACCTCGAGGAATTTTACTGAAAATCAGATAAAATCAAAATATTTAGGAATATATTGGTTTTGGATTCATAAAAATTGTTATTAAACATTTTAATTAGCTGTTGTATTAACACAACTCGACATTTTTAACTTCTTTTTACGAATACATTTATGAAATACACGAATTTGTATACGTAAGCAATTGTACAGCAGTATTTATCCCCTTCACTCTACCAGCAGTACGAGAAAGTTACCGAAAAAAAAACCATGCCACCGCACCTCTTACACCTTCACAATTTCTTTACTTCATTTTTCATTTCAATAACCAACTCTTGACCGGCGCAATTTAATATTCAACGATGCTTTCAGACGTATTTACTTACTTCCCATTGTGGCGGATTAATTCCGTGTATATTTAATTGAGATAATGCGGTTTTTTCCGAAATTTCACAGAAGTTAAACTTTTCAATTTAAACACCACTCGGAGTAAACACACGTCCACACCAATCAAATTTCTCAAATTAATGAACGACCAACGAGCAACGAGCAACGGATGAACATGAAACGAAATCTACTGCTGTTCGCTGTTCATAATCGGCTTTTACCAACGGTGTTGTGGAGTGCTGTAAAAAAAGTGTACCTGTGACACAAAAGGTATCTGCAAACACAAATTGAACTAAGCTAAATATAAAAATTTGAACTAAAAACTGTTGTAAATCCCATTTCGAAATCAATCCTACAATAACTTGCAGAAATAATATCAAAAAGTCCTATTTTTTTGCAAAAGCAAGGTTTTTCTCAACAAATAAATAAGTTCTGCAAATAAATACTTTATTACTGCTACCAACCAAAAGTACTAAAATTTGCTTGCAACCCTGTAATTCGAGTTGTCAACGCATTCGGGTCAAGTGCGAATGAAGCTGTGCTCTTTGCACTTATACTAGGCGCTATACGTTGAAGTTGTGTGAGCGATAAACAAATTTACACGTCTGACAACTTTTGTTCACGTGACCACTTATCAATGCTGCCAAAGCCACATGCATTTGTGACATTTTATACTGGAAAAAATTATTAAATTATATAGGCATGTTTTGCAAATCGTACGATTGCAACTCAATGCGATTTACAAAACCTATTTCAGAGATTTCTTAACAAAAAATAAAAAATTTGGCACGTAATAATGACAAACGTTGAGTTTCCATTAGTTTATATATTAAATATTTATTAAACAATTTTTGCAAATTGTACGACTTGAAGGACATAAAGAATGGCTTACAATAGGTAACTTGGAACCTTTGGTTAGTAGCCATATTTTTCTTCCAAGCAATACGAAAAAATGTTTTAAAAACTTTAACTGCATTATTGGGGAAACTCTAACTCGCTTTGCGTCGTTTTTGAAGTGAAAGTTCTTAGGCGTCGATGGACGAGCGAGAATGGAGAGTAAAATTTCAAGGCCATGCAACGTGTTGGGTTAATTTCGTTCCGCGAGAGAGAACAAAGATATAACGTAGAGGAAAAGGAGAGAGAGAGAGCTATAACTTATATATATACACTTTAAGCTATTTTTCCTGAGTTTTTCCTTGTGGTTGCTAATTTCTAGTGAGAAATAACACTGCCTACTTTTTGGCGTTTGTTTGTTGGTGCAAACTTGTAGGAAATATATTTTTGGTGCCCACTTTTTGGCCTTATATTTCCTTGGTGCTTACTGTTTGGGGTGTGTTTTGGTCCCAATTTTTTTTGCATTTTTTTTGGTGCCTATTTTTTGGCGCTTATTTCCGTTTCCTGGGTAGTGCTTGTGCGTACTATAAAGTCCTATCCATTCCGACGTCGGATTTATTGGTATTGCTTGGGTTAATTTGTGCCGTTGCTGCGGTCCTGGAATCGCTGCGTTTATGCGAGTGATAAACGCTCGGAGTAGTGCGCGTTGTTGTCTCGGTTTGTGTCCGGTGTTTACCTGCACCGGTCGACCCTTCTCCGTTTTTTGTCAATTTGTCTATTTGTATTCTCTGCAAATGTTGTGAATTTATTTAGATATATATATTCTCTCTCTCTCTCTCATTCTCTCTCGGGTCTTTCCCTCTCTCTTTGTCTGCCTTGAAGTTGCATTTCTGTGTACTATGCTACACGCACTTTTTAGTTTGCATTCTTACTGAATCGAGGCTAAATTTCCAAATGTGCAATTATAAATAACTTAATAAGGTTTTTTACTTTACTACTAAAATTTTATTTTTTTATCTCTATTCCTAATTAGCTGATTTATGTATGCTTTTCTGCAGATAATTGTATTTCAATTTGCGTTGTTTTATTTCGAACGTAAAGCAATGTTTGGTGCAAATTAAATATTACATATAAATTATAAATCGATAGAGTTCTTTCAGCCTTTGATTTTGCGATTGCATTAATTGCAAATTAAAATAAAACATTTAATACATAATAACGTATAAAATAAATTTTCGATTTATGTGCATTTCCTTTCCACTTAATAAAAATCGATAGAGTTCTTTCAGCCTTTGGTATCGCGATTGCATTAATCGATGTTACTACGAACAAAGTGCATTATTTTTTATAGCAGTTTGCATTTCCTCGTTGATTATTCTCAAGTATTTTGTTGTGCGAAATTAGATCCGTTAATTATTAAAAACATTTTAAACTATGAGCCTTGATGACGTGATTTACGTCATCTGCCTACTTAGCTGCATCGGAGCGGGGCAATATGTGAAGAAGATAAACGATGAGACGCAACGAAAATTTATTAGCACCGGTCTCGGATTGTTGGTGGTGTTCATTGCTTCTGGCTTCCATGTACTGCATTGTATTACATCAACGGTCGTAGGAGCGCTGGTCGTAATCTACGTGCACCCGAGGTGAGATTAACCTTTGCACTTCAGTTTTGGTATATGAATCTAGGAATTTTTCTACTACATTTAGTCAAGGCCATTTGGTTACATTTTGCATAATGTTTGGCTATCTAGTCTTCTTCCGTTTAGTACATTGGTTTGGTCTGCCAAATTATCCTGGTCACACCAATATGATCCAAATGATATTAACGTTAAAGGTAGATATTCACATATGACCTTCGGCACTATACTACTTTGTCTGTTATAATGTTTTTTTTGCGTCCTTTTAGGTGTCGGGAATTGCCTTTGAGAAGACAGCCGCCTGGAAAAAATTGCGACAACGTGATAAAGAAATTGCTGAGAGGCAAAGCTCTGAAGGAGTTGCTTCCGGTGAGCAACTAGTAGAAATAACTGATTATGATGTGGAGTTGCAGAATATAGGATTTGTTGAGATATTCCACTACTGTTTTAACTACATTGGCGTCTTGACAGGTAAATACAAACACATGTAAATATATTATATATCGTTGTAGCAGCATAAATATTCGAATATAAATTCGGCTCCTTCCGGTTATGTATAACCGATTGTAGTCGGAACGACACGCATAAGTTTACATTGAGTGGTTTTAATTCTATAATAAATCATATGTTTTAGGTCCATACTACCGATATCGCACATACCGCGATTACTTCGAGATGCCATTTAAAGACTATGCGCCTCATATTGCAGCTACTATAGAGAAACTCAAATATGCTAGTCTATATTGCACACTTTATCTAGTCGCAAACTATTTGTGGCCTCTTGAGGTAATCAATAGCTTATGCAACTACACTAGTATTATCATACAAAATGTTCACATAAGCATTTCATTTAGTATGCTCTGAGCGATGAGTTCTATCAAGATCGTTCATTCTTATATCGACTTATGTACGTATGGCCGACGTTTTTTATCTTCCGTATGCGTATATATACCGGCCTAACCCTAAGTGAGTGCGTTTGCACAATGGCAGGTTTCGGCGCTTATCCGGATGAGGCGGATGCCACGAATGGTGAAGGTCCGCGAAAGCAGTATGCACATTTAAAACGTGATGCGGATAAGCGTAGCTACAATTTTACTACTATTGTAAATACACGGGTACGTAGCGTAGAGACGTGTTGGACATTCCGCGAAGGTATGAAACACTGGAATATATGCATACAATATTGGTTGGCAGTGAATGTGTACAAATTATTCCCAAGTAAGAAGTACAGGTAAGATTTGTTGTTCGAATAATATACGCTTTTCACTCTTCCAAACCCAAGGCGGATTTATTAAAGGTGGTATCGGCAAATCAGTTCATTTGTTTTTTTGTTTTTCTTTCGCCGTGTCCATGTGACTGCTAGCCCAGGATGAATCAAGGCGAATTAATTTTTTGTTTTCTACCTTTCCAATACTTCGCTTTGAAAACTCAAACGTACAAAATATTGTTGTTGGTCTAGTGCTACCACCTTTAATGAATGCGCCTTGTCCAAACCTCTTTTTCAGTTTAGTTTATGGTGTATTACATGCTCCTTATGTATATTATATATTAAGCACCTGACGTTCATAGTAAAAGATCCATTTTTTTTTAAATCATTTCAATATCTATTATTTTTCTATTTCCCTAAATCCATTGTCAATTTTGATTAGAAAAATGTCTTAATCACCTGCACATATTTTTTTAGAACTATCGTCACATTGCTTTGTTCGGCCTTTTGGCACGGTTTTCGTCCCGGTCACTATTTCTGTATAATGGGTGCACCGTTTTATGTGTCCCTGGAGGATATGTGGAACAAATTAGTGCGTAAGGATACTACTGGACTGCAACGTCAAATTATCGATGTTATTTTCTGGATAGCGAAGTTCTTTGCATTCAGTTATCTTGGCATCGCATTCCTGCTAGCATCATTCGCTAATATATGGAAATTCTATAGCTCAGTGTATCACATTGGCTATATTGGTTGGTTTGTCATGATGGCATTGAGTGTATATTTAACCAAACAGAAGAAGGCAGCGGAAAAGCGACGACAGCGAAAGGAAAACGAGAAAAGTGTTGGTGATACAGAAAGAGAGCAACAAAAGAAAGTTGAATGAATCCAAATGGGCCTTAAGATGTTAGTCGAGTAAAATCAACAACATAAAAGTAATAATTACTAATATATATATGCATATATACGCTAGATTACTACATAGCATTATGCTGTTACAAAGATATTAACTCCAAAGAATACTAAATCAGCAGATATATATTATATATACATATATATGTATACAGCTTTGTTATAGGTTTAACAAGGCGAAAAGGTGTATCACCATACTACGAAGCTACTAATTTTATACTAGTTACCAAGCTGATAAAAATTTTATTAGTTAATATACAATCATTTGCTAGAAATGTGTGATATTTTATTTTATTAAGCTAAATAATATTGTTTATGATTTGAAATTTGCCATAATATTTTGTAGTTGAATATAAATAAGTTTAATGGTTTTGTTTTTGTAGCATAATAAATATTCCGCACACATATTTGGAGAATGCTGCTGGAGAGATAGTTAGTTGTCGGATATAAATCCGGGTCGTTTCAGTGACGTATAACCAACTGTTGTGGGAATGAAATAAGTTTACTATTTTTTATTACAAACGTTTGGCAATTTCAATTAAATAACGTATTAGGTCTATTCATGAAGCAAATAATTTGTAACAATTGTTGTACAAATTATCAATTGTTACAAATTATGAATTGTTACAAATTCTCAAGCTTTGGTGTTCATGTATCCAAAAATCTTGCAGAGTAGGGGAAAGTGAGAGAGCGAAGGGACATTTAATTTTGAGGGGAAGTTGCAAGTTTTTCTCAAGGCGCATTCATTAAAGGTGGTGGCAGTAGATCATCTGACAGCGATGATGAAATGGAACAAATCATTGTGGAAAAATAAAATCATGTGATACCAAGTTCGTTATTTTGCATTTCGGTGCTTTATTTTTTTTTTCTAATTTAATACGAGGTAGTTCAACTGAATTTTTATTTACTTTTTGTAATTTTTTCCGCCAAGAATTTAAGGAGGCCCAGTGGTTTAGTCATTTCAAAAACTCGATTTTTTGTTTTTTTTTTCGATATTTCGAAAGTATAGTATCTTAAGAATACACTGTGAAATTTTCATGCGGATATTCCCAATATTATATATAGCTTCTACAGCCCATTAACTAGGTAGAGAGCGGTCCGCGTGCTCCTGTTCCTCAAACTTTAAACTCATTTATCTCGAAACGACTTATTCGGCTTGGTGTTGTCAAAAAAAAAAAAAAAAACGAATCGTCTGAAACATCAATGGCTATCGCCCGTACTAGAATCATATAATTATTTCAATTGTTTGGTTTTTTTTTTTATTAAAAAACTGAAAAAAATCCGATTTTTAGAATGTCAAATTCAAAACCGCGCCAAAATTTTGCCAATTTTTTTTTATTCTAGTAGCGGGACATAGGTACAGTCATGATTAATAAATTTTTTGTGTTTCAGATAAATAAAGGAGCCAAAATGGATAACACTGTCCAAGCCCATTTTTTCGGAAGGGTCAACTTCAGTGCCATTTTTAAAATTATCAAAATTAAAATTTTGCTTTTTTTTTAAATTTTTGGAAAAGAAGTTAAGTAAAAAGCCTAAACAATTTAAATATCGGTTTTCATTTTTTATTGCAAAAAAAATTCTTGAAAATGCACTAAATTTTCGAGCTCTAGACCACCGGGACCCCTTAATCAGCTGTTCGTAGAATTTGGAAATTGTTACTGGTTTTGGGTTCTTGTATTTGTTTTTTTTGACATTTTTCTCTCTGTGAACGAGTTCCCAGAAATTAAGTTACTGACAAGTTACTGGATAATTTTTACATGAACAGACAGAATCAGTTTTAAAAGCTGGGCAAATTTCTTTTAGCTTATGCGCGCTTCTGATATTAAACATATTTAAGATGCTGAAATGTGTTCAATATTTAATGCTAATTTTTGACCGTGTTTAATATTGGATATTTGACCCAAATAAAAAAAAAAATTTTGATTAACTTTAATTTTGATCACTTGAACCCTCTGTTTAGAAAATCATGTCAAAACTTAAATATTAGTTTAATATACCTATATATTTTTTTTCATTTTTTTATTTTTAAATTTTTATTTTTATTTATTTAGTTTTTATACAATGTATAATATCTTCTTTTAAACATCTTTCTATTGACTAAATAATTTCTAATTGGATCCGTTTGTCTGTACGCTTCGAAAGGCGTTGTTCAGCGTTCGTTTAAAATTTAAGCTGCTTTGATAATTCACGAAATTTTATGACAAACAAAAAAATTCAAAAGGATTTTGAATTGATTACATTTTTATCATTTTAATTGTTTAATAAAATCATTGAAAATATGTTTAAAATGTATTTTCACTTTATGATTTTTATATGCTATAAATACTTTTGTTGTTGTAGTTTACACATCTTTGCTTAGTGCGGTGAAGCCATCATTCGTCATCGTCAGTTTCATTTAATAGCCCAGACCGACGGTAGCGTTAATCGAGATTAACCACTTAATTCGGAATTATCTCAGGAACTAAGTGCATCTAGAGCGGATTGACAACTGGATTTAATTCACATAATTTAAGCGGATTAGAGGAATTCTCGATGCCAACATTGCCGAAAAATGCCAGTTAATATCTATTGTGAATGAAAAATAATGAAACTTTTAAAGAGAAGAACACGAAAGACTCGATGCAATGCTAGTTAACACTGACACGTTCGAAATTCCATTAATTTTTTTGATATTTCGGAGCAGTTTGAGAAATTGCAATTTAAGTTTTTTTTATAAAAAATTATTGTTTAGTATCAGGGCATCTAATACCCGTATTTGTTGCCTACGATCCATCTTTTACTGAGAAAAGTATCTAATATACAAATCAGCTATTCACTAATCCGCGTTAAAACGGTCTGTCACACTAGAATTTTAGTCAGAATTAACTGCGCCAGTAATCCCGATTAACACCGCCATCAGTCTAGGCTTTAACGGTAGGTCTAGGAGAAAACGGGTTTCGATAGATTTCAAAGAGAGAGAGAGAGAGAGAGAGAGGGGTGTGAGATGAGCAGGTTTAAGGGGTAAGTGCCATGAGGGGATTTATTTATTTTGAGTAAAGTAGCCCCAGAAGAAAAGGTGTTTCGACAGGTTTCCAAGAGAGAGGGAGAGAGAGGTGTGAGAAGAGCATGTTATAGTATCCAGCACACAATAGTACGTCAGGGTAAATTACTTCTTTTAAGAATCATCGCTTGGGCAAACAAATTTAGAAGCACTTTTCAATTTAATTTAAATTATAAAAAAGACATTTTTTAACAAAATTGAAATTAATTAAAAATGTAATAAAAAAAAATTAAAATAAAAAAAATTAAAGCTGAAACAAAATTACCTTGCTCTTGAGTTTTTAGTTTTTAGTCGACTGCTACTGTTCACTCACTGTACCTTGGTATATACTGTTTTTTCTGATCCTCATCAAAAACTAAAAATTAAACAGAATATTTTAAGTATCAAAGCCTGCTGCTTGCTTTAAATTTTTACTAGCCTTTCAAAGTATAATTGAAAAATTGCCAAGCAAGCGATAAGCGAGTTAAACGCGTCTACTGTGTCCAACGCTTTTAATAAATACTACCATTTGCTGAACAGAATTACACACTTACTTTTTGTATTTCATTATTTTTATTTTTCATATTTATGTAATAAATCTAAAATTAGTTATTATTATCAGTTGGAAAACAATTTTAGTGCCAGCTTTTTAGTTGAATATAATTTCGATTAATCAATTTAAGGAAAATAGTTACAAAAACGATATTTAATTATTGGTTGCTTGCTAATACCGAGTTTACACAGACATGCTAAATACTATTTAATGGACTTAATATGTTTAATGTATGAAACCGATTTGAAGTTCAGCGGAAATCTGTCAAAATTGTATGGGCTACTATGAGAGGCGAATCCGCAAAAATTGTTACTAGATCAGCTGTTACGTTCTTTTCGATTTGGGGATTTAAATGTCAAAGTAATCTGGTTTTTGTTCTTGCTTTGCTTGTTTATTTACAATTTTGACACTCAAATTAGCAAATCGCAGAACCAAAATGCACGTAAATGTTGTTTTTGCTCTAGTGACTGTATGACGTGCTTACTCTGCTTATGCTTGATTCCGGCTCACTATTTTGCTCCATACAAAGTACAAAACAACAAAAAAAAAAATGCCAAAAATCAACGGTATTTTGTAGCTACTTGCAATTTATCAAAAAAAAAACAAAAAAAAAAAATCAATGGAAACTATGAAACTGTATACCCAGAAAAATTCTAAAAATTCAGGCTAAAAGTTAAAAGTTTTGCTGCAGTTCGGATAAAAATTGTACTGTTTTTCAAGTTTATGTTTGCAACTTTACATTATATGGTTTCTGTTGCAGTATGAACTATATTTTTCTAAATAAAAAAAAAATGGTGATGTGTGTAGTGAATTAATAATAATAATCTATTTGAACAGCCTTAAGAAAGAAAGAAAGACTAAATAATCATTTTTTTATCAACTAATCAATCAATTCAAATATGCACAAAAATAAATGTATATATGTGTAAGTGTGTTGTGCTTACTCGTACATATCAAATTGTGCTCTATTTAACATTTCCGATAGCTGGCTTTTTCCTTATAACACCGTGCAACAGCATATTTGGGGGCGCAATAATTACAACTCTGGATGAAAAACTTCATCCCATATAGTAAAACCTCAAAATTGTCTGGTTTTCTTTGTCTACATATCGCTGAAAAATCGGTTATTAAAGGGGGAGTCTGGTTTATAAGGTTGTGGCAACTCCCAATAATTGCTATTTTCTCTTTCTCACTGTGAACGTCAGCTGTTCGTTTTTACTTCCGGTCGTGTGAGTCGGCCACATATTCTGCCCTTTCTGTCTTCACGTGTCAAGCTGACAACAACGAAATTCCGCAAGCGCTCCTGCTATAAATTAAAACTTTATTCATTTATTCGTGTACAATATATTTAAGTAAACAAAAACAGCGTTATCATTCACGCACCAAAATTGGTGACCCCGCATCAGAACATTTAATCAAAAATAAGTTAGTTGGTCGTGAATGACAAAAAAAGATGCCTAACAATGAGGAGCTTTCAAAAGAGATTGAAGCGCTTAAAATTCAACTAAGCGAGGCATTGGCTACCAGCGCGCAACAATCAGCAGAGCAGATCAACCCATCCACTGCAAGCCAAATTACATCGATCGCGGAAATCAAATTCAATCAGTTCTACGAAAACGATCCGGAACTGTGGTTTGTTATAGTAGAATCTCATTTTGAGGCACGGAAAATAACCTCAAATAAGTCAAAATACTTACATACCGTTGCAAATTTATCCAGCAAGGTCGCATTACAGGTAAGGGGATTGCTTCTGGAGCCATTCTGCGATGAAAAGTATGAAAAATTGAAGCAGCAACTTATTTCAATTTTCTCCGAGTCTGCGACTATTAAATTTGAAAAGTTAATTTCAAACGAGCCGCTAGGTGATATGAAGCCTTCTCAGGCACTACATAAAATAAAATCACTCGCTTCCAAAGATGTTGGAGACGACTTCATCAAGAACTTGTGGTTAAAAAAATTGCCGCAAACCACGAGATCAGTCCTGGCCGCATCAAAAGACAGATTAGACGATTTAGCCCAAATCGCCGACCGAATGTGGGAAGTTTCCGACAGAGTGTATATATCCAGCGCGGAAAAAGCTCCTCCGTTGGAAAGGACGCTGGAAGCAATACAAATTGAATTGGAGAAATTATGCTCACGACTCAATGCAATCGAAACTCAGAACCGTCCGACACGTCGAGAAACAACACCACGTCGACAGCGTGGCCGTTCATCCAGTAACAATCGAAATGGAAAAGGAAGAAACGACGACAATGATTTGTGTTGGTACCACCAAAAATTAGGAGATCGCGCCAAAAAGTGTCGTTCACCGTGCTCATTCAACTTACAGTTAAAAAACTAATTCGTGCGGTGTCAACTCAGGCGCCGACACCATGCACGTCTTCCAAGCGCCTGTTTATACACGATATACTATCGGAGCATAACTTCCTAATCGACTCAGCTGCTGATCACTCAATACTGAAACCAACCCACCGTATGAAGGAACTCATACACAGCAGCTACAACAAAAACAACACAGAAGAGTATGCACTATACTACGCCGCTAACGGGTCGCCCATACAAACATACGGTAAACGTTTGCTGAGCGTAAGCCTGGGGTTGAGACGCGAATTTCCATGGAATTTCACCATAGCAGATTGCTCAACATCAATAATCGGTGCAGATTTTTTAAACGAATATGGTTTGCTTGTAGACATCAAACGTAAACGGGTAATCGATCCATTGACTGCAGTGTCGTCCAAAGGTGAAGTAGTTACTTCGATCTCACCACAGGTAACTACCATCGATGTGACTAACAAATTTTCGTTTCTTTTATCCGAGTTTAAAGAATTACTTGACGATAAACCCTCGTTGCGAGTTAAAGAACGGGCGAATGTAACGCACTTCATTGAAACCACGGGACCACCGGTCACAGCAAAAGCAAGACGATTATCAATAGAAAAACTAAAGATTGCCAAACAAGAGTTCAACGAACTGCTCCGACTTGGTATCTGCAGACCCTCAAAGTCCAACTACGCTTCGCCGCTGCATATGGCACCAAAAACTAATGGAGACTGGCGTCCATGCGGTGACTATCGGCAGTTGAATTCACGTACAAAGCCGGATAAATATCCGATCCCTCACCTCCAAGATTTTGCAAATATCCTGCACGGAAAGCGTATCTTTAGCCGCATCGACTTACGAAAAGCTTATCACCAAGTCCCAATCGAAGAGTCTCACATTCCAAAAACGGCCATCATCACCCCATTCGGATTATTCGAGTATGTTTTTATGTCATTCGGACTGCGAAATGCGTCACAAACGTTTCAACGATTAATTGACGAAGTGTTACGGGGAGTTGACTTTGCTTTCGCGTACATAGACGAAATTTTTATCGCATCCGAATCTTATGAACAGCACGTCGAACATATTCGAAACGTGTTCAAGCGCTTGTGTGATTTTGGACTAAGGATTAACGCTGAAAAATGCATATTTGCTGCTAGCAAAATAACATTTTTGGGTCATGAAGTCACAGCTGAAGGTGTTAAACCGCTACCTGAAAAGGTGGAATATTGTCTTTTAACGAACCGACTGTCGCGAAGGAGTTAAAGCGTTTCATGTTAACGATTAATTTATACCGTCGTTTTATTAGAAATGCCGCTGAAACGCAACAACGGTTACAAGTTTTAATTAAGAATAATAAAAAAAACGATAAAACACCTTTATTGTGGACTGACGATGCAAGACAGGCATTCCAACAATACAAAAAGCAGTTAGCAAATGCTTCATTATTGGTTCACCCAGCTCCAAACGCTAAGCTAATTCTGGCAACGGACGCGAGTTCAACGGCTATTGGAGGGGTTGTCCATCAAGTCGAAAATAATATTTGCAAACCGCTTGGATTTTTTTCAAAACGGCTCAGTGACACCGAATCCCGCTATCCAACGTACGACAGGGAATTACTGGCGATTTATCGTTCAATAAAATATTTCGAGCACTTACTGGACGGGCGCGACTTTGAAGTTTACTGCGATCACAAGCCACTGTCATTCGCATTCACTAAATTCAGCGAAAAAATTATTCCACGTCGTGCAGCGCAATTAAGTTACATCAGCGAATTCACAACTACCCTTCGCTACGTTCCAGGAAAGAACAACATAGTTCCGGATATGCTGTCAAGAATCGACTCTATTGAACTGAAAGACATAAATTTTGAAGAAATGGCTGTCGGAACAACAAAACGACAAATATCTCAACTCACTGCGCAACAACGACAACAATACGAGTATTCAACTTAGTCGAATCACAGTTCCTGGCACCAATACGGAACTAACATGCGATATTTCTGGTAACCGTATCCGCCCTTTTGTTCCTAACAAATTTCGAAATCTCATTATAGGCAAACTCCACAGCTTAAGTCACCCAGGGGCGCGAGCTACAATGAAGCTAGTTCAACAACGATTTGTGTGGGACAACATGCGACGAGATTGCAAACAGTTTGTGCGTCATTGCCTTGCATGCCAGAAAGCCAAAGTTCATCGCCACACACGATCACCTATCGAACATTACGACACCAGATGTGATCGCTTTGAGCACATCAACATCGATCTTGTGGGGCCACTACCCGAATCTAAAAGCTTTACATACTTACTGACTTGCATCGATAGAGCAACCCGCTGGCCTGAGGCGTTTCCCATCGCGAACATTTCTGCCGAAACGGTTGCGAACGCTTTGTTATCAGGGTGGATCTCTCGCTTTGGCGTACCTAAGCGCATTACAACGGACCAAGGTCGTCAATTCGAATCCGTTCTATTCAAGGAATTAAATTCGACGCTCGGAGTGAAGCATCTCAGAACGACACCTTACAATCCAAAAGCTAATGGAATAATTGAACGATGGCACCGTTCGCTGAAAGCTGCGTTAAAAGCAAAGTTAACAGACTGCGATTGGGTCACTGAATTACCTCTTATTTTACTAGGGTTACGCTCAGTTGTCAAGGACGATCTCAATGCATCTCCAGCCGAACTTGTTTTAGGGAAAACACTCACATTGCCAGGGCAATTTTTCAACGATCCTATCATAAGAACGAGCGACAATGACTTCATCACTTCATTCAAACAATCGTTAAAAAAAGTAAAGCCTCATGAGACATCTTTTCATGATTCGCCGTCAGTTTTCATACACCCAGAGCTGCCGGAAGCAAGGTTTGTTTTCGTTCGAATTGGCGGTCACAAAACACCATTACAAGCACCCTACAACGGCCCATTTAAAGTTTTAGAACACGGAGCTAAACACTTTAAATTAGACATCAACGGCGAACATAAAATTGTATCAATTGATCGTCTTAAACCAGCGTTTGTTGAGAACTTAGTCGACGACTCAGACAATCGATCAGCAAATTCTAAACCGATTGTAATCGAAACACAGCCAATCAAAACTACAAGATCGGGTCGTCGAATCAAACTTCCTGCTCGATTGTGTAATTAGCGGGGGAGTCTTGTGGCAACTCCCAATAATTGCTATTTTCTCTTTCTCACTGTGAACGTCAGCTGTTCGTTTTTACTTCCGGTCGTGTGAGTCGGCCACATATTCTGCCCTTTCTGTCTTCACGTGTCAAGCTGACAACAACGAAATTCCGCAAGCGCTCCTGCTATAAATTAAAACTTTATTCATTTATTCGTGTACAATATATTTAAGTAAATAAAAACAGCGTTATCATTCACGCACCAAAAGGTCAAAAAAAGCAATTTTTTTTTTCGTTTTAAGCGATTCCTAATATATTTCAGAATATTCACACAAAGTTACAGAGCCTAATTCTCAATATTTCCGTAGATACAAAGCCAAAGGTAGGCGAGCGTTAGGTAGTTACGCTGTGGCCGGACAGCTATAGTACAAACTTTATCTTCTTTTCTCGACTTTTCATTTTTATGATTTCTTTGAATTGGCGTACATGAATGAAAAAAAACTAATGAACCTCTAGAAATGAATCATAGCTTGTTCCCTTCAGTATTAAATTCTCTTCTATTTGAACTAACAAAATAGATAAAAAAAAATTTTCAAGATTTTTATACCAAGTTGAAGTGAATTTTGTTTTTATAGAAAGGCATTTTTTTCTTTAAAACCTCCAAAAAGTTGAAATTTTGGAATTTCCCTCAGTTTTCTTAGTTCATCTAGAATAAAAAATTATGATAATTAGAGATCCATTTGAATTTTTTGCTTTAGATAATAATTACGAGGTGTATCTTGTACGCCAGTTGGAAACTCCAGCGTTGCAGCGCTCTACTAATTTCTATGTTAAACATTTTTTTCAACTTATTTTAACCAGTACAAAACTTTTTTATACTTTTTAAATGTTCATTAAAAGATAGAAAAAACTTTGCAGTGCTAAATTAATTTTTTCCTTAAAAAAAAAAATCGCAAAGAGATGCAATTTTTAGACCTCATAAACCAGGCTCCCCCCTTAAGTTGCATATTGAGGGTCCTTTAAAAAGTCCATACAAAAATATAAATTACGTATTTGTTTGTGATAAACTTTTTTATTTTTCGAAGTTGCCTCCTTCTAAGCTTATACACTTCGTCCAATGTTGTTTTAGTTTGTTGATCTCTTCCGAATAATAAGATTTGTTCAAGTCTGACAAATAGCCATTCGTGACTGCAATCACCTCTTCGTTTGAACAAAATATTTTTCCCGCCAGCCATTTCTTCAAATTGAGGAACAAATAGAAGTTCGAGGGAGCCAATTCGAGAGCGTAGGGGCGATGTGAAACGAGTTGGAATCCTATTTCCATTAGTTTTGTGACCTCTTTAGGAATGGAAAAGAACAATCACTCCTTCCTCCACACTTTCTCGTTTCAAACGAATGCCAAACGCAAAGAAATAGACCGATCTGGCTGAAACTTGGTGAGAGCTCTTCCGCTACTAACTAAACATAACCTTGATACGCGACAGTAGTGCCATCTCTCTGACTTTGCACAGACTTTTCAAACGACTCTGGGAGTTCAATTTTAAGATAAACAATTTTTTAGTACTGCACGGATTCCCTTTTAATTTTCTTTAAATCTACCCGACCTCCGAAGAAATCTGAGTAGATCTGTGTTGCCAAGGTGGTCGCTTCTTAACACAACCGTGCGAAAGACCTCAAGCCTGATTCGAGCGACGGCCGGGCAGACTCACTGAAAGTGGTCCGCCGTCTCATCCTCCTCTCCACATGCTGGGCAGAGTGCACTCTCTGAGATGCCTACCTTTTTCATGTGCTTTGTCCACAGAAAGTGGCCCGTCATCAGTCCAACCTAGAGGGTTTAAATGTTTTACAAAATTATTCTGCGTAAATTTTTTCTAAATGCACCTTAATAACATATTTCTCGCCGATATGTAGTTTAACTCTTTTTTTCTTATTTATTGTAAAAACTCTTAGGTTAGTTACAAATTTAAAATGGTCTTAGCAATGAAGTTTGACCGAAGCATGCAAAACGATTTTGGGGTTTTACTATATGGGTCTAGGTCTTTCATCTACTCGTAGAGTTGAAATCATTCCACTCCCAGACAATGACCCTCAAATTGTTGCATAGTGTAATTGTGAGGAGATAACAAAATTTACTTTTACTATATTATATCCAATACGTCAAACACAAATTGACTTTTTAAGCTGTATGCAAATTATTTATTTAAATAGACTTTAAACTAAAGAAAACAGTTACAACAAATATGAGACATGATTTTTTATAAATGTATGTAATTTATTAACAATACGATAATACATAACATATTCAATTCGATTCATGTATTCGATGCCAGCTCGAATTAATTTCCGAGTAGTCTACATGCGAGTACAAATTTCTTCAGATATCGCCCGTTGTAAATTCGAATATTTTCACGGCGCGCTATTGAAAAAGTCATATTATTGTATTATTAATAATATAGCAAATTAGCAAAAGTTACTACCCGCATTTATGAATAGCGGTAACGAGCGCTTCAGCAGTGTACTCAAATCTCAAATGGCAAGAGTTCCAGTGTTTAACGGCGAAGTAGGAGAAAATTGCCTACGACAATTTTACTTGCAAACGCAACAAGTATATGTAAGAGTATATGTAATAATGGGTGTGCCGTCATGCTGACGAGGGTTCATCTGGAATTTAAAGAATAAATATAATATTTTAAATACAACAAACTACATAACAGCATTGGTTTGCGAGTTATTCTGCTGAAGCTACTAACCTGTGACGAGTGACATGCGCCGCTTGACATCCTGAGTTGTATTGTAGGCACCACATTGCATGCATTTCAAGCCGATAAAGTTGAATTTGGTCTTAGAGGTCTGCAAGTGGTTCAAATTTGAGGTATGTGTTATGTTTATCATAATTTTTTATAAAATTTCTTTGTTTGTAAATTCAGACGCACTTATTCCTACCTTGTGACAGTCATTACAAAAAATATGTATTCGTTGGTTCTCATACTTCTTTGGCACCGGTAGCGACACCGCTTGCGCATCCAAGTACTCCCACAGCGCTGTCATGTCAATTAGCGATGTCTGACAAATGGGACATGTGTAGTGCCCGGAGTTGAGTAATTGATCGAAGCAAGTCTTGTGCAACAGATGACCGCAATCGGGAATGTGACATGGAATGCGTGATGTGTGTATATCGCCCAAGCACACGGGACAATGAGAGCGCGAAATATTTTCCACACACTTTATTCAAATTAAAATGAAATAAAAAGGAAATAGAACGTTTAAAATGTATACACAGTAGATAGATACAGTGTGTCAAGAATATCTTTGCATATTGAAGAAAAATTTAAAATTTTAGCTTTGATCGAGAATTCCAACAACAAATAAAAAATCAAACAAAAAATTTATACACACATTTCATTACTGTGGTTGTCTACACCTTTGCATAACTGATGAAAACAAAAAAAAATGCAGTAATTTCCCGCGAATTCCATTCATTTGGGCTTTTTTGCAAATGGTATGGAATGTGAAAAGTGTAAGAAATTATTTAGTTATAAAGTGATTGCCTTCAGCGCCACAAGTGATCTCAGATTTGAATAAAAACAAAGCCGGGAAAACGAGTTTCAAAAAATATTATTCAATTAGTGTATTTCAATCACTACAAAAGCAAATCAGCCAGAGAAATCGCCGATATGTTCTCCCTCAAAATTAGAACTGTATATAATATAATAGACCGTGCTGAAAATGAATAAAGACTCGAGTTGAAAGGATCTACAGGCAGACCAAAAAACGCGACACAGCGAATTGATCGTAAAATTATTAAAACTATTTATAATAGCTCGCAAAGCAGTACAAGAGGACTAGCTCTTCAAGTGGAAAAAGACTACGGGTTAAGAGTTTCTCATAAAACTGTTTGAAAAATGTTGCAAAAACAGAAATATTCTTCAAGAGTGGTTAGGAAAAAACACCTGTTATCAGCACAAAACTTTGATAAAAGATTGCGATTTGCCACCGAGCACTTATCACTTCCCACAGAGTACTGGGATGACGTTATTTTCTCAGATGAGACGAGAATGATGCTCTACTACCATGATGGACCCCAGAGAGTTTGGCGTAGGCCTCTCACAGCACTACAAAACAAAAATATTATCCCTACCGTAAAGTTTGGAAAACTGTCAGTAATGGTTTGGGGTTGTATATCAACAATGGGAGTGGGTGAAATCAAAATTTTGGACGAAATAATGACCAAGGATGTATATCTTGATATTTTAAAAAACAAATTGACTTCCAGTATTAGAAAATTCGGCTTTGTTGACCCGGAAAATTCGAACACATTTAAATACAAATACTATCAAGATAATGATCCCAAACATAAATGTTATTTATGCAGGTCCTGGTTACTCTACAACTGCACCAAAGTTATTGATGCTCCCGCCCAAAGTCGCGACATTAACCCAATCGAAAATTTGTCTGTTCATTTAAAACGAAAGGTAGGAAAAAGATCGCCAACTAATAAAACTGAATTAATAAGATTCATCAGAGAAGAGTGGGGGAAAATACCCTTGGAATATAATATTCCGAAACTAATGAAATCAATGCGAAGTCGTCTTCAAGCGGTAATTGATGCCCAAGGCGGACATACAAAATATTAACCCCAAAAGACTGCATTTTTTGTTGTTTTCATCAGTTATGCAAAGATTTTTTAACACTTTTTAAATAGAGTAAACATCTTGTTTTGCTGTTGTTTTTGTAAAGTGTGGTTTATTTAATAACTGTTGGCGCCTTATAGCCGTAGACAAGTACAGTAATGGAATGTGTGTTTTTTGTTTGCTGTTTTATTTGTTGTTGTCTCAAAGATATTCTTGACAAACTGTATGTACATTATCACTTTCCAAACAAAAAAAAAAATCGGTACTGGTTTTTTCATAAGAATTACAAATTTTATTATATTTTAAGACTTCCGCAAAATATTTCGGAAAATATTAATAATCGTTTGGGGGAAAAAGACCATTATTTTTATTTTTATGGTTTGAAATTTTTGTATGGTCGATCTTTAGCGCCTGCGCGATGCTTTGACTGCTAACATGCCGGTCAATTTCGATTGTTTCTGTGATTTCATCGACATTTTCTTCAACATCAAAAATGTCTGAACAGAATCGACGAAACCAAAATTGTACGCAAGTAACTGTTACAGTATCGGCACCATAAAAACCATTCACAATCTCAGCGGCCTGGGTTGCATTTTGCCTCTCAAAGAAAAACTGTAAAATGTTTCGAATTTTTTATTTGTTGAGTTCCCTGTAACTCACAACTGAATGGAACAAACAAAATATGGCAAACAATTTTGTTTAGAGTGAAATGTCACCCTGACAACGAGCATAAACTTTAAATTGTTTGATCGATACTCTACGAGATCGATCGCTACAGCCATCTACCGAGAAAATAATTTATTTCTTTTTTCCCAAACTAATATTTTAAGACTTTTGGCAAAATATTGCGGAAATATATTAATATTTACCTGAGCTAAATCGATTTGAAATAAAATTCAAAAAATTGAATTTTTTATGCATACAATTACTTTTAACTTTAACTGATTGAAAAGATTAGGCTTAAAAGGTCTGCATAAAAATGTTTCAAAATTGTATCAAAGTAATCAAAATAATGAGATGTTTGAAGTTATTTCTCATGTTTTTTGGAAGATAAATTTAAGAAAATTTGAATAACTAGTAAAATCTTGGTCAATTTAGACTTCTAAGGTACCACTGGAAAGGTGGTTCTTGATCATTTTTATTTCTTGGAAATAAATCCATTAATTTCTTTGATTTTGTTGATACAATTTTTTTTAACATTTTTTTCAGACCTTAAACTATTGTATTATTATGGTAAAAAAATATTTTAAAGGTGAGCTCTTTAACAGACCGTTATTCGGGTCTGAGCGAATTCGACAGAATCAGCTGATGGGCTGACCTCACTTGTGGTGTGTTTACGAAAAAAAAAAACTGAAATTGTGTTATATGAAAAAAAATTAACCAATGACACTTCGTTGCCGTCTGAACAACGAACAACGGCTGATTGGACGAGAATGTGTGAAATTCTCCTGCAGATTTCGGCTGGCAATAAGATTGTGTTAGTGATATACGAAAACAAAGCCACACAACCTTCACTCATGCTGCTTCGTTGCTATCTGAGCAACGATTGATTGGACGAGGTTTGAATATATGTGAAATGATCGTGAGGAATTCGGTTGCCGAATCCCCAAGAGACGTGGCAGCCAAAGTTCGCCTCACAATTTTCTTTTTCTAGTAAAAGAGCAAACCTTGAAATCTATCATCATTGTTGTGTCTGTGGTAATTTCTTGGAAAAAATATTTTTAAAAACTAATTTAAACTCTTCTATGGCCTCAGTTAATTTTTTGAGGGAATTGTTTTTTAAGCTAATTTTATTTATAAAAAACTATTTTCGGAGGTACCTTCGAGTCGGTTCAGCTCAACTAAATCTTCATATTTTTTCGAAATATTTTAGTAGGATGTCTTACCTACATATATATATATATACAATACATATGTATGCACAATGTGGCGCAAAATTAATCATCCAATTTTGTTTTTGAATATATTTTTTACTAAATAAAAAATGATTTTGAGTGATGGAAAACTTTATTTTCACCTTTACGCGCTCCATTGCTTGCCTGGCTGTATACTCCAATTGTCTAGCTGACAAGTGTCAAATATAATGGACATACGACGCCATTTGCAAAGATTATAAATCTTCCGATGGGGTCATTAATTTTGTGCCACTTTGTATGTATGTACATACACAAAGTGAGTGCAGAATTTAATTTAAATTTTACTTACTCGATGTCCGTCGATTTTCAACCGTATGGGCAGACACATATCGCAAACTTCGCAATGGAAAAAATTCTCAGCGCCACCAATGCGACAAATCCCACAGCCATTGCAATGATACTGCTTCTTATCGGTATCGTCAAACAGGTTGCAGATGAGACAGGTGTACTTCAAATATTAACAACAAAATTTTATAACAATATAATTTTTTAATATAGGTATAAATAACTGGTAATGCATTCCAGAGTATAAGAAGCTAATCCAACAGAAAAAACTCTAACATATTAGCTTTATCAACCGGTGCCTCTCGATATTTGATGCCACACTAATCTTTAAGGTATTATTAATATTTTTTAAGTATTAGACTGGATAATTGGCGAGAGGTCTGCAGTGAGAGCCAAGCTGCTTGAAAGGCCGAAAAATAGTACAGGAATGTAAGTTGAGGGTAAACTCCGTTTGTAAGCTAAAATGAGCTTGAAAATTGTGTGAGTGTCGGGACACATTGGTGTTCAAGACAACGAACTGTCTGATGAATTTCCGAACTGCGGTTCTTTGGAGTGTCTAACTGGATCCGAGCCAATTTTGAAGCTAAGCTTACAGGGAACATTCGGGTACATCAAGGTTTTCATTAATAAATATCATGAGAACCGTTGGTACTGACACTTGATAAACAACCAAGTGTTTCCTGAAAAAGCTTAAAATAATCCTTTTATGTTTGAGAAGCAGTGAGCTACGAATCCTGATACCAGAGAGCTAATTACGCGCACAGTCCATGGGAACGACATATGGTCGTCATACGCATCATCGACCATCCACTGTGTACTTCTTCTTTGGAGGATGAGGATAGTTCAAAATATTTTCTCTGCCCCTGTCCGGCTTTCGATAGGCTTAGATGGTACATTTTTGGGGTGGATTTGACAAACTGTTAAGATTCTTAAAAAATGCTGGCAAGTTTGGAGAGGAGCAATGAATTTCCACACCACCTGTCTCCGTATTCTCTCTCTAGACTTAATGCAGAATGGGCAATAGTTTCTGATTACTACGAAAATTTCCGGTCATTCACAATTCCATTCCAAGTTATTACCCCTAAGCCCAATTGGAGCATGTAACTACCTAAACCTTAGAAGAAAAGTTGGATAATGCATACTGATGATTGGGTTTAGGACATTGCAATTTATAATACAATTCCACCAAAGAAAAATTCAGGATTTGCTGGTTTTGGGTTTGAGAGTATTGTCATGTATGATGGAAATTGCGAATAAACTGTAGTTAGAAACAGCAGAAAACATAATGTTTTATTTGTAAGCCCTTAATAGGCTCAGGTTTTCCTTTTGAGTATTACTGTACCTCAGAGTGCACGACTTATATGGCCACTCTCCAAGGAAACTTACGAATGATAAAGGGATTAGGGAATGAAGACCTGTGGAATTTCATTCCAAAGATCAACTATTTTAAGCTGCTGAAAGTAAAACATGGGGTGAACACATAGGTGGCACTAGTTTTATTCCATTTAACTCTTTTTCAGTTAGTACTAACCTTAAAAACAGCTCTTAAATTTTCATGATACTCGTATTCTATTCATTAGTTCGTGGGTGAAAAAAGTTCAATTGGCTCCCTACTGGCTGTTCGCAGACCTGAAAAAAAACCTCGCCGGTATGATATTTCGCTCGAATGAAGAGGTTATCGCTGATACTGAGGCCTATTTTAAGGCAAAAGATAAATCGTTCTCAAAAAGTGATGTTGAAATGTTAGAGCGGCGCTGCAATAATTGTGTTGTGCTTGGTGGAAATTACGTTGATGAATAAAGCTAATTTTGAACCAAGAAAACGTGTTTTCTTTGCTAGGCCCCTGATTTTTCAGACCATGTGTTATATATAAATATTTATATAAAATTCTTTACATACCTTGCCAAATCGCGTGCCACATGCTTCACATTGCTCCTGCACCTTCTGCCGCGTGTTGCACTCGGAGCAAATCAATTCGGTTAATGTCTTACGATCAAAGTGATGCGACTCGTTCTCATCGTGACAGAAGCGACACTTGTAGAATTTATTGCAACAGGGAGTCTGTGTAGAGAAATATAAGAATTTAGTAATTATAATAAGAGATCGTGGAAATATGGTATTTACTATAATATTTGCTCACTAACCACCACAACTGTTGAATATTTGAAGGTTCGAAAAAAACTTAACAACCGGTTTCAGCGATTTTAAAACTTTGTTTATAAGATAATTTTTAATAATTTATTAATGAGATATGATATTTTCTCTTGAAATAGCTGTACATATATGTACATATACAAATGTGTAGTATATTTGTCTATATTTGTACAGTTTTATATTTCAAATTTAATGCTGATGCTAATTTGTCTTGAAAACTATTATATTTGCTTATGTTTATGTGAATGACGAACCAACGACTGTTTTTTTTTTAATAAATGTTCAATATTTTTCATCTTCGAATCTAACATAATTGGGCTATATGCAAATGAAAGGCGCATGAATAATTTAAAATTTTGATTTTTAAGAGTAAACCTTGCTATGGAACACGACTTCATACAAACCACTTTCACTGGCAGACTCCAGAGTACGACATGCTGTCAATCCAATTCTTCAGTACATTTTTGATGGTTTTGGCAGTTATCTTGCTAATAGAAGCTTTGATGTTTTAACTATTTAAATGTATAAAGTCCAGTTATCACAAGAACTCAAGCCGGCCGATCATCAACAACGTCGTGTCTTTGCTGATTGGGTCGTTGAAATGCTTGAAATCCGGAATTCCATTGAAAAATCATCTTGAGTGGTGAGGCCATTTCCACCTCGGCGGCTTCGTCAACAAGCAAAATTGTCCGGCCTGGGGCTCAGAAAATCCAAGAGTTATTGTTGAAAAGCTTCTTTATCAGCAAAGTGTGACTGTTTGGTGCGGTTTATGGTCCGGCGGAGTCATTGGACCTTACTTTTTCGAAAATGAAGCTGAAGCAACAGTTGCGGTGAATGGATTGCGCAATCGAGAGATGATTAACGATTTTTTATGGCCGGAATTGGATGGTATTGATCTGGACAACGTTTATTTGCAACAAGACGGCGCTATGTGCCACACAAGCAACGAAATCATTGATCATAACACATCTTATTGGAAAACCCTTTATATTAAAACAGGATTCGGCAGTAGAATTGTGCCTGCTTTGAATTCAGTTGTTGTTCAGACGGCGTTTTTTGGTTTTCTTTATTCTTATATTCTTCTTTTTCTTGAGCAACGCGATGACCATTTAAATGATTTTGGCTGAGTTTAACAAAGCGCGCCAGTCATTCCTTTCTCGTGCCAACCGGCACAGAGAGCGAGAAATGTGGCTCCTTGCTGGGAGTGAGAGTAGTACTTTCCGAGAGTAGGAGTGAGAGTTGAGTGCGGAATCTTCTAGCTGTCTGTTGCGACTGCAGCTTTTCGAAGTTGAACATTCTTTGCGTACTTAGTTGCGTAAGTTTTTTCCTACACAGAGGCGTGTGCGGATTTTGACTGCAACAAGATATTAATCCGAGTCGATGTGGGGTTCTTGGATTGTACGTGCATCTAAAACATTAGAAGCGTGTCTTCCATCAATCGCAACATGATCGATCTGATTTCGGGGTTTTCAATCAGGAGACAACCACTTAGTTTGGTGTATTCTCTTGTGTTGAAATTAAGTTTGGTTTCTGGTCTGGCCTCGTTTGGTCTCAGTCAGCCTCATCCGTTAGCGGATGTTTCGTTGTGCAGACCGAATTTTCCCACAAGGAGCCCAAAAATCACTTGCCCACCCTGGCTTTGAAGTCGTCAAGCATGCTTTTTGAGTTATGGTGTGGGCAGTGCGTAAAGACACGTTCTAGGCGCTCAGAGAAGCCGTCTTTGGTTGCATCTTTCTTCCCTGCCGTCGGGGCGTGGGAGCAAATGAGCGAGGTGTTGTAGAAACTCGCTCTAATGCGGATTATTGCGAGACAATCATTCCCCGGAGTGAACAAAAAAACTTGGCGGCGAATTCACTCTCTCTCTCTTTCTTCTTTATATGGTACCTGTAGTAGACGTCGCAAGGTTCAATGTTCTCCTTGCATTACTCTGTTTATCGCATCTCTTGAATGGCAGGGTTGTCAGCCTTTGCACTTACTTGAAGACATCAACAAGCCGGGCAGAGACCCCTTCCACATTAAAGGCCGGACTTTCCAGGTGTATGCCTCAAAATCATAGTCCTTAGTTAGTTTGTCGTGGTCTTGATCAGAGTAGGGAGTTCTTATCTAAGACCTTGTTCGTATTTTTATTGGAAAATGATTTTTACGTGATACACAAACAGATATCCCGCGTTGTTTCGACCTCTCACATAAGCTCGCCTCTAAATGGGTGGTCGAAAGTTACTCAGAAGGTACTTGGTTGAAACCAAAAATTTGTGAGCAGCTTTAACCATATGCAGAAGAATCGGAATCAGAGACTTTCCCTATTTGCGTGGTCTTTTACACTCGGATTGACATAAACAAGGAAGAGAACAGTTGTTTGTTACCAAAAAATTATAAACTAAGCTTTACAATTACGTCAGTTCAACACCTTTGTCAAACTCACTAGAACTGAGTAGCGGTGCCGCGGTGGGCGCAACCCTCTGCAATCTTTCAACCGTAGTTAGAAAATGTGTATTGGTTACCTTGGAGATTATTTTGAAGAAAATAAAATTAAAATCAATGTGTAGTTGTATGGGTTGCGTTGTATTGACAATTCCGGATACTTTTTGAATGAAGTTATTTTCCACTTAGCTACTAATTTACAAATCGTTGAATTTTAAGTGGTGCTGCTGTTTACTGTCAGCTCAAAGTGGCGAGCGCCTTAATTAGAATAGCTAATATTAACTCAACTGTAACTGTAGTAGCAAATTTAAAATTGCAATTGAAAAGTGTGATAAATAGGAAACTACTCACGTACACTTATTTGTTGATATTTTTGTACAATGCATATTTACAGTGGCAGAGGTGTGAAGGGGATTGGAGAGGTTAAAGTGCGTATGGGTCTCAGTTGTATTGACATATTTTTTAATATATTTTCAAAGGCCCTTCTGTTAATCAATAGTTTTCCAAAGTACCATTTTGATTTTTGTTATCTATCGCCTTTCTGTAATCAAACAAGTTTGTTTTTTATTCATAAAGTAGAATTCCGAAGAAAATACCCTTATTATTTCTTTTTCTTATTCATATTTGATTTGGAATTTTTTCTCACTTCGATGCCATAACTAAGCTCCCACAGCTTCTCCTTTAGTGAGATCTATTGTACATAGGTGCCTAATAAAGACGTGCTTCTAAAAAGGGTTCTCTGACAGGTGACCAGAATGAAACTGGCTAGGTATTGGTTGCTTGGTACTGACGTCGCTCACGACCCAATTAGTGCTTAGCTACTCGGGTAGCCTTTACTTTTTGCAATCAGAAGCGACTTAGTGTCTGGTGTCTTTGTTGGTAGGATACTCGCTGAGATAGCAAAGCACCGTTTACTTATTGAGCTTATCACATGCTTGAACGTTTTTTACTCACGTCAGTACCTCAGTAAAAGGGTGCCCCTCATAATCGTGGCTGTTAGTCTGAAAGAATCACTTTTTGATCTTCTTGGTAGCTCTTCATTTTCTGTCTTGTCATACTTGGGTTAAATTTGGTGCGTAATTCATTCTTTTCAACTAATTTTATTTGATAGCTATATATGTATGTATATATCCTAGTCTCTTCCTAATTAAGTTATTAATTTAATATTTGTTTAATTAGATGGCAACGTCATTTAGGAATATTATTACGTTAAAGCTATTTGAGATTACCTATACATATGTAACAATTAATATATTTTAATTTCCAAACAAAAATTGGTGGCAACATCAGTTAAAAATGTTTTTCATCGAATCTTGTCTAAAATCCGTAATTTCATACCGATATCTTCATATTTTACGGAAAATTGTGATAAATTGCTACATTTTTTAATAAAGTTTAGGTGGCAACGCTATTTAAAAAAGATTAATTTCTGTTCATTATTTTTAACATATTTTGTTACATACCCATATTTTAACCTTTGTTTAAATTATCTCATTAATTTGATATATTTTGTTTGTTTTTTATTATATGGCAACGCTATTTAAAAATATTATTTGATTATAGCTTTTTTCAACTTTACCTTTATATGTAATTCATCTGTACTATTATTTACTATTTTTGCCTTAAGAATTAGGTGGCAACGTCACACACAAGTCACTTTAATTTAAGTTTTTTTCAATATTGGCAACACGTTTTATTATATGCCCATATTTTAACCTCTGTTTAAATTATGTTATTAATTTTATTTTTTTTAATAAGATGGCAACGCCATTTAAAAATATTGTTACGTTAAAGATATTTTAACATTTACATTGATATGTGTATATACATATATAATACGTTTTATTAAAATAAAAAAAACAGGTGGCAACACCTGTTAATAATATTTTTTTATTGAATCTTGCTTAAAATCCTTAATTTGATACATACAAGTATCTATATCTTTATATTTCACTGCAAATTGTGGTGTATTGCTGCTTTTTTTATGAAATTCAAGTGGCAGCGCTATTAAAAAAAATGTTCTTGTAATCAATTTTTTTTTAATATTTGCTTAGATACCCACGCTCTACTATTCAAGTATATTTTATAATAAATTATGAGTTCTTTAAATATAAATAGGTGGCAATACCCCGCTACAATAAATGTTACGCACAGACCACTTAAAAACCCCATAGGCTATCCAATGGTGTAAAAAAATTTAAAATCGGGGCCGTAGTGTTTGAGTGATGCTATTTCGAAGAAAATGTTTACGTCTTTATATACATATGTATGTATGTATGTACATATTATATATAACTATGTAGAGATGTTAAAATGCAATCAGGCAATTTTGTCGTGTGCCTGGCACTGACTTTGGTTTCAACTTTTTGGTTGACGAAATTAAAAAAAACGAGACACGAAAATATCATTTACATACGCACACACACTTATGCATAAGTATGTCGTACACTTCCATTGCTTAGCTTGAACTCGTAGCGGTATTTAATCACTTATCTCATCGTTTATAGATTAAGTGCCATAATTTTATTTTCTTAATAATTTCATTCACGTTTTTCACATTTCAAAGCATGGGTATGCAATATGTAGTAAAAAATGGCATCTGGTACTTTTCTGCCTTATTAATATGAAATATTATATGTATTGTACTTATCAATTAGTATTTGAAGTATGAAATTTTTTTAATATAGAGTAGAGATTAATGCGCTTGAAGTGTTTTAATAGCCGTATTCTGTGTACTATAAATCTTACATATAATAGCTTATTTAAATAATTGCGATGGAAGAGGCGGTGAAGGGGAACAAAACGAAGCATCTACATAGTGTCTGCTTAATTGAGACTATTTACTTGCGTGTTGACTCTCACGTCACAGTTGACATTTACAATTTCTGAAGTAGCAGAGAACTTTGTTTACTTCAAAATAAACATTAACACCTTTAGCAACGTCAGCTTCAAAATCGAACAAGGTAGTCACTCCTGTTGTGTGCTACTTAAGAGCGATTTGGCAACTAAGAAGTAAACTCCATCGATTTGGTCTTCCCATTCTATGCCACAGAAGCAGGATTGATGACAATATCGAGTGATAGGGCCCTTGGCATGTGTAAGGGAAAGATTACCAGGCAGATACAGTCTGTATCAAAAGAAAATAACCGGTTTCTTTCTCGCATAATACTTCCACTCAAGGGCTACATGCCAGGGCTAACTCAGGTTAGTGTCGTTCGAAACTTTCCCGTAAACGCAACCAAACAAAAATGAGTGAGAAGTACGCGAAGCCTTTTGAGGCGGTATTTCTATGCACGCATTTGGCTGCAAAAGTAATTTAAAAATCAAAAAAGTTTGTTGTGATGTGGAATCAGCGGTATAAGGTGATGACTTTTCCGAGCACGGCTTGAAGCGAGTAACAACAAAAAATCAGGATAAAGTGATCGTTCAAGTTTTTAAGCGACACCCTTCTTTGTGTCTACGCCAAGTACGATCAGTTCTTGCTAAAAAGGGAACAGATGTGAGTATCAACACCATTGAACGTCGACTGAAGGAGGCGAACATATCCTACCGTCCCACTTCATCAAAACCACTGCTCTCAGAAAAACACATTGAGAATTAACAAAACAAGAAAATGGTGTTACAGTAATGGACTGGCCTTCCTTGTCCCCAGACGCCAACCCCATGGAAAATGTGTGGGGAATTATGAAAACGCATTTTGCCGGAAGGCCAGTCCATGATTTAAAGCAACTCGTGCGTCAAGTTCACAAAATCTAGTCCTGTTTGTCGACGAGCTACGCAGCAAAGCTGGTTCAAAGCATGAAAGCCAGGCTATACTCGACAACGATGAATACTACACGGCTAATTGAGTGATTGCGACTCGTAGTTTTGTACATACTTTCATGTGAAAAGTTTTGAAATATATATCTTTTATATTTCATGAATAATCGCGGTTCCTTTTTTCTAACAGAGACTGTATATGTATATTAAAACCGCTCATTGCTCTGTGAAAATCGTATTCTAGGGATCAAAATAAGAAACTTTGCCGCAGGAACCATACCTCTAAAACGAATTCTGATGTCCCCCAATTTGGGCCGAACGAAAAATCCCACTTTGACCCATTTAGAGTGCTCCAATCGAGTCCAAATGTATGACCGACCCCCACTAACTTTGGACGGCCGATCCACCCATGCCAGTGGCACACCCCCTGGAACTCCCCTGGGGGTTCCCCATACAATCATTTCAAAATATCACCATTTTTGGCCTTTACATGAGAAGAAACTAAAAAGTGCGACCCAAATTGGGGGACATCAGAATTCGTTTTAGAGGTATGGTTCCTTCGGCAAAGTTTCTTATTTTGATCCCTAGAATATGATTTTCACAGAGCAATGGGCGATTTTTTTGCCTCCCCACAAATCGACCCGGCCTAATGTATATGGACCATTGCGGCCGCGTCTTGCTGCTACGTGGTGGCGTCAACATTCATACTATCAGCAATAGGTAAGTATCGGGTGTTGTTTTTTAGCTGCATGAGAACTATCGATAGTTCAGTTGGGTTTCGCAAGTCATTATGTATCGCTAATGCCACTTCAAAATTGTAAAAATTTTGTTTGAAAAGAAAAAAAAAATCTGTTCGAGTATCTCATAGTTTGTGAAGCTGAAGTCTTAAACTCGTTTTAAAAAACTACATCATTTTGAGGCTTGCAGAGGCTGTCTTGGCTTTTTTGGTTCTGGTATCAATCTTTTGATCCATCTACTAAATCATAATAAAAAAAATTTCATTCTAACAATATTTCTATTTTATATAACTATAATTTAAAAAAATGCTAACTATTAAGTTGTTAACATATCTCGAAATCGCAACCCGTTCACGATAGGCATTCTGCTCTGCATTTCCGTAGATAAAGGGCAGAGATGTACGCGCACTGGCATCTTTATGTACTTTAACGAGCCAGTTCAATCAAACTTTTTTTATTCCAGAGCTCTGTTAGACGATGATAATAACGACCGAAAATATTCACCATTGCGTTTTCTCAGAGTTCCACCATTTTCATATTGACTTTAGTTATTTGCAAATGACTGCCGGGCAAAATCGATCTATTTTTAGTAAAGTTAGAGAGAGAAAGATCATCGAATTGGTACGGTTATCAAAACAAAATACTACAAAAAAGGGTTTTGAACTTCAAAGACTCTGATTTGATGCGGTATCTGCTGGTGACGGCAGAGAAAAAATAATACTTCTCTTTCGTTGGAAAGATGAAATTTCTAAAAAAAACGATTAGCGTATATTTTCGAAATTGGTCTAAACAGTATATATAAATATATGTATTTGGTGCGTACACTCTTTTTTAGGGCTTGGCCGAGCTTCTCCTCCTCTTTGTGGCGTGCGTCTTAATGTTGTTCCAAAAAGAAGGGACTTACAGTTTTAAGCCGACTACGAACGGCAGATATTTTTTTATGAGAAGCTTTTTCATGGCAGAAATACACTCGGAGGTTTGCCATTGCCTGCCGAGGGGTGACCGCTATTAGAAAAAACTTTTTCTTCATTTTGGTCTTTCACAGAGATTCGAACCTACGTTCTCTCTTACTTTCGAATGGTAGTCACGCACTAACCCATTCGGCTACGGCGGCCGCCTAAATGGTATAAGCGGTTAAAAAAAAATAATTATTAAGGGCCGAAGTTAAATCGCACAAAAGTTGCTTTAGCTAAGCAAACTTTAAACTAATCACAAAGGGCTTCCGTTTTGAACTATTTGATTTAGCTTTTGAGATCTCGAACTCATATTCGAATACCGAGTTTAAAAATTACTCTAAAACTTGTATTGTCTGTCTTTTCTTCTAGCTGCTGTTTTGATATGACAGCTGCCAGCTCTTTTTGAATTTGGTTCTTCAATTGCTTTAGTTGCCGTTATTTTGAAAGATCATTTTTACCACACGTATGGCATTGTCAAGAGAGAACAGATTTTGCAATTGAAAGCGGTTTACTCATGTCATTAGAGAGCTCATTAAGTTCATAATTTGATGTTCTTCAGTACTCTAGTTATCTGAAACGCTCCTAGTGGAGTACACTTTTGATACTTTCTTTGCTCGCCATAGTCAATGGCCAGTAAGGAAAGCGATTATTTCTTTAGTTTTGGGTTTAATTGCCTTAAGGTCTGATTTAAAAGCTTAAAGGTATATTCGCCGCACTCAGTAATTACAGCAATTTTGCAAACCTGTTACTCTTTTGATGGCTTGTTGCTGATACTCAGCTGAGTAGCTGCCGCAATATTGAGGAAATTATTTCTCGCCGAAAGTGTGGCTTGAAAATATGGACCAAAAACTTCCTTTATTTACTTAATTCTGCTCTAAAACCTAAACATAAATAAACAATACTAAACTTCAAAGTAGAGTTTATTAAATAAAACCTTACTTTTCGTTTTCCAGTGAAAAATTTTAAGCTGCGGTTGATTAGCTGATGACCATCAGATTGCCAACATTTTACTGACAGAACGCGTGATGTTGGCATTACGTCTGTTTATGTAAAAATTATTCACTAACTTGCCAGTAACTTAACGAGAATTCGCTTTCATAGAGAAAAATATAAAAAAAGTACGTGAATGCAAAACCAGTAACAATTTACAAGTTTTACGAACAGCTGATTAAATTGTTGGCGGGAAAAATCACGAAAAGTAAAATTTTTTTCTATTGAGCGACTTCAAGGAAAATTACGTGGTATAGGTGGCGCCTTCTCGAAACAATTACTTAATTTTTTGCCATTTTGGCATATCTGACGTCAGTTCCCCTTCCAATACAAAACATACAAAAGGAGGAGAAACTACATGTTTATGAAAATTCATTGAATGACTTGGTAATATTGTGATTTGTGAGATTTAAACTAAACAAACTAATGAAAATGAAGTGAGGCTTGTTAAATTGTGAAATATATAAAAGCCTCCGAATGCAGTTTGTTTGCGTTCTTATGCGGAAGATGCCGCACAGTGCGGCCGATTCCCGAAAAGCTGGCCAAAACTCAAAAAATTAAGTAATTGATTCAAAATTTCTTACTCGGGGGTTGTCGGGGTCGCTGATTACGAATTTGATCTTAAAATTTTGAAAATCCACCCCCTTCCACCCCTATTGGCCACCCCTCACGTGAAATAGCGTATATTCAAGAACATAATCAAGATGCATGTAAATTTATATGTTTTCGGGGTCGCAAGGTAGCAACTGGTAGCAGCTGAATCTTGTTTTATTCAGTAACCATTACTTTTTTGAGTAACCTTTAATAGGTTTCAAAGCAGCATATGACGGCGTTGTATTACTATACAGTTTGAAAACTCAAATTTTATAAAAAAAATTGGAAAAAATGTATCTACGTATTGCTGCAGCTAAAAATTTTGTGTCGAGGTATTGATATGTACTAAAGATTTCTCGTATTTTACTAACTTTCCGAAGATGATTCCATTTGGTTTTGTTCAATTTACTCCATTACAAAATCTTTCAAATGTGTACAACTTTCACTATTCATAGACAGTAATACGATGCTCAAACGAAGGCCACGTTGCGAATGAAAATACAGAGGATACTTAGGGTACAGGACGCTGCTATGAACGGTTTTCACTACTCAAGGCATTACTGTAGCCAACCCAAAGACAAAAAAACTCTATCTAGAAACTTTTTTCTTCGACTTTTGGCCAGCTTTTTGGGAATCGGCCGCACTGTGCGCCGTGGTAAGAAAATGTGTGTGTGTGTGCGTATATGTAATTCCGTGTGATTGGCTGTTTTCATTGCTTTCGGCTGCTCTTTCTTTTCACAAACAAGTAGCGACACATCGAATTCGGAAGGCGCAACCATGTATTCTATCATCCTTGGAGCTACGCATATTAAATTAAAAAAAAAAAAACAAAAAAAAAATAAAGTAAATACAATTCAAAATAACGAGCTTAGGCATCACATGATTTGATTTTGTCCACAATAATTTGTTCCATTTCATCATTGCTGTCATGTGAAGAACATTCCATTATCAATTGTGTGTTATTGTTGTGGCAATCACGGCTTTCTTCATATGTTCCTTGCTGCTGTCGAAGCATGTACATATATATGTACAGGGTTGGCCATATTAAACTGACCCATGTGATTATTAAAAAAATATGGAAAAAGAAACATTTTTTTGTGTTTCATTGTGAAAAACATTTAATTTAGTTCAAGGAGATTCGTTTACATCACTTTTTGAATATGATATCGCGCAAGTGGTCGCCCTTAGCTCGTATAGCGTAATGTGCCCGTTTTTCGGCGTTTTCCATAGTTTTGGCCAGCGTCTCGGCCGATATGGCGGCTATTTCCCGTCGGATATTGGCCCTAAGTGCGCCTAGTGTCTTTGGCTTGTTGACGTAAACCTTAGATTTCAAATAGCCCCAAAGAAAAAAGTCCGGTGGCGTCAAATCCGGTGATCGTGGCGGCCAGTCAAAATCGCCGCTTTTTGATATCAAACGGCCAGGGAACAAAGTCTTCAATAAGTTGACGGTGGCTCGTGCTGTGTGTGGTGGTGCGCCATCTTGCTGAAACCAGAAGTGCTCCATACCATTTTCACGAACAATCGGCATCACAAAATCGGTTATCATGGCCCGATAACGCTCTTGATTGACGGTCAATGGTTGGTGTTGACCATTTTCAAAGAAGAACGGCCCAATGACCATATCAGCGCAAATTTTTCTAGTCTCGGGTAGACTGGGGTCGCTCGAGGGAATTTCTAAGGCTGACTCTCAAAATCATCCTTACCGGTATACTTACCGGTCATTGTCCGTTAGGTGTTCATGCGGTGAGGCTTAGTATCACCTCAAGTTTCTTCTGCAGCAGCTCCTTCTCAACTGCTTGTTCTCGTCGGGCTAAAGTTTAGTTATCTGAGCTCTCACTTTTTCGCTACACCTGCGGATATTGCGGGTTTAAATATCACATATCTGGTGAAATTCATCAGTAGCTTGAAGCGGTTAATACGAACGTAAATCGCCACTGTTGGTTGTCATCCCCTAATCCAAAGTTCATCGCAAGGGCAGTCATTTAAGCTAACCTAACTTAACTACCATCGGAATCAAGAGAAAACGTTGGTTCGAATCTCGGTGAAACGCCAAAATGTAGAAAAAAAAATTTCTTATAGCAGCCGCCCCTCAGCAGGCGATGGCAAACCTCCGAGTATATTCCTGCCATCGAAAAGCTCCTTATAAAAATATATCTGCCGTTCGGAGTCGGTTTGAAACTGTAGGTCCCTTCTTTTTGGAACAACATTAAGACGCACGCCACAAAGAGGAGGCCAAACACTCAAAAATTTGTTTTCGAAAGTTTACTCTAAATCACTTTTTGAATGCTTTTGCAAAGTGCTCAACAAGCATAGTGAGAGAGTTCGCCCCGAAATTTTATAATTCGACATGCTGGCTGAAAGCAATTTCTTTGCCATGTCTGACGGCTTCGCTATTACGCTTAACGCTATTTGAATTTATTTCCTCTTATGGGAGTTTTTAGCTACTAAGAGAAATTATTCGCAACTAAGAGAGATTATATCGTTGCTAGCATTTAACTTTTTTTAACTTGTAAAAAAACCTTCTACCACATACGCTAAGCTGATCAATTTGCACAACAACAACTTGTTAAGTTTAATTTTATAATAAATGCAATTAGCACAAATGATATAAAATTAAATCAATTTCTACTGTAGCGGTTTCTGAAACTTGAGTTTGCTCGCACTTTTGTTTAAATGGTCGGCTTTTTGTGATTGAAGCGCTACCTTCAAAATCTTCCCTGCCTTGCACGCACTTATTTGTAGGCTAATGTGAATTAGAATGTAAACTGAAAGTGCCTTGCTTTTTTTGTGGCGTTTAATGGAAATACCGCTAATAAATACGGCACTAACACATTGATATGTTAACAGGTGTATGTATGTATGTATGTAATAGGTCTATTTATAAGTTCGTGCGGTTTTACAACAGATGGCGTAACTTGATTATTATTCCATCGATCCACATTTCCAAACATTCATTGGAGAGCTACTGTCGTAAGGCACAAACGTCAGTATAAGTTTTTTATTTGAAGCGTAAACAACAATATTTTTACCACACTTGAAAATGTCGAATTTCGTGCCAAATAATGTGTTTTTGCGGGGAATTCTTCTTCATTATTTTAATATGAAGAAAAAAGCAGCCGAAAGTCATCGTATCTTGGTGGAAGTTTATGGTGAGCATGCTCTATCTGAGCGAACGTGCCAGAAGTGGTTTGCACGCTTTAAAAGTGGTGATTTTGGCTTGGAAGACGAAGAACGCGAGGGTGCGCCGCCAAAGTTCATGGATACCGAATTGGAGGAATTGCTCAATCAAGATCCGGCTCAAACGCAAGAAGAGGTTGCAAAAACTTTGGGAGTTGATCAATCAACCATTTCCAAACGTTTAAAAGCCATGGGAATGATCCGAAAGGTAGGCCATTGGGTGCCGTATGAATTGAAGCCAAGAGACGTTGAACGCCGTTTTATGGCATGCGAACAACTGCTTCAACGGCACAAAAGAAAGGGTTTTTTGCATCGAATTGTGACTGGCGATGAAAAGTGGGTCCATTACGACAATCCAAAACGTCGGGCAACGTATGGATACCCTGGCCATGCTTCAACATCGACGTCGGCGCAGAATATTCATGGCCTGAAGGTTATGCTGTGTATCTGGTGGGACCAGCTGGGTGTTGTGTATTATGAGCTACTGAAACCGAATGAAACGATTACGGGGGATGTCTACCGACGACAATTGATGCGTTTGAGCCGAGCACTGCGAGAAAAACGGCCGCAATACGCCGATAGACACGACAAAGTTATTTTGCAACATGACAATGCTCGGCCACATGTTGCACAAGTGGTCAAAACATACTTAGAAACGCTCAAATGGGATGTCCTACCCCACCCGCCGTATAGTCCAGACCTTGCGCCATCCGATTACTATCTCTTCCGATCGATGCAACATGGCCTGGCTGACCAGCACTTCCGTAATTACGATGAAGTCAAAAAATGGATCGATTCGTGGATTGCGGCAAAACCGACCGAATTTTTCACAAAGGGAATCCGTGAATTGCCAGAAAGATGGGAAAAAGTAGTAGTAAGCGATGGACAATATTTTGAATATTAAATTTGTAACCATTTTACGTCAATAAAGTTTCAAATTTCGAAAAAAAACCGCACGAACTTATTCATAGCCCTATTACATTTTTCGTGGGGATTGACAGAAGTTTGCGAAGATTGAGATTAGCTAGCGAAGATTCAAATATTTATTGTGGCAAGGTGCGTTAAGTTTGGCACACCGGCGTGAAGTTTTGAGTTTGTTGAAGTTGAGTTGTCAGTAATTGACAGCCGAGTGATCACATAGACCGGAACTTCTACCTAATCTTGTAAAGGGAAATTGTATTAGAGTGTAAGCGTCAAATCCTACTCATCATACACTGGCTTGCGAGTCTTAGTAAATCACTGATCTTCTGGTCCCCAATATCTTTCAGTGAGGGGGAAAACTAAGACAACTAAGTCGCATTCTGCGAAATGTGAAAGTGAAACAGAAGATTCTAAAGGATATATTTAACATTGTTTTTGTTATAAGTAGTCATCTTGAACCAGTCCTGGTCTTACCGGTCTTTGGTACCCCAACTACTAGTCCGCATTCTATTTTAGTTCGTTGTGGTTGCTCCCTATACATTTTTGGGGAGCGCTGTTGGAGTGAGATGAAATCATATAGAACGTTAAATGAAAGAATTTAGAGAGGGAAACGTGGAACTAGTGTTGTTGTTGACTGGTTCATGCCGTCTGAATGGAAACAAATGCTCCGGCTTTGAAAGCATTCTGTGCGGTACCAGTTAGTGGTAGGAGAATGCGGTACATCTGTGTTGGAAAGATCAGTTGGAGAAGTACTTGGGCTTGTGCGACCGTCAAAGACCAAGCCGCTTGAATCGGTGCAGAGTGTAATTTCTATAAATATGACGTCGAAATGCACCAGCAGTCAATGGACGCGCCGAAAATCAAACAACTTTAATATAGTCGATCTAAAATCTTTGATTGTTGTGGTGAGATCCACTACGATTTGTTTTTTAACTGGTTTGGTATTGTTTTCCTTTTTTAACCGTAGCCGAATGGGCTGGTTCGTGACAACCATCGACACCTTGGGCATGAAACACCAAGTAATAGAAATCGTTTTTTCTAATAGGGCTGCCCCTCTGCACTCGGTCTCACTAAATAGGAGGAGGAGCTCCGCCGAACACTCATAAAGGGTGTAGGCGTCAATTATATACATATATATACATAGGATTTTGCTGAACCATTTGAGAAAGAGATTCTTTTTACGAGCGCCTGGAACGTTCCTATGAGCGCTGCCCCCGCCACGACATAAAAATCGTGCTTGGCGACTTCAACGCCAGGGTGGGCAAGGAGGGAATTTTTGGTCCCACAGTCGGAAAATTCAGCCTGCACAACGAAACATCCGGTAACGGACAGAGGCTGATCGACTTCGCCGGGGCCCGAAACATGGTAGTCTGCAACACCAGATTCCAGCATAAAAAGATACACCAAGCTACCTGGCTGTCCCCTGATCGAAAAACGCGAAACCAGATCGATCATGTTGTGATAGATGGAAGACACGCTTCTAGTGTATTAGATGTACGTACGATCCGAGGACCCAACATTGACTCGGATCACTACCTTGTTGCAGCCAAACTGCGCACGCGCCTCTGTGCAGCAAAAAACGTGCATCTACCTACGCAAAGAATGTTCGACATCGAAAAGCTGCAATCACAACAGACAGCCAGAAGATTCGCCACTCGACTCTCACTCCTGCTCTCAGAGAGTATTGCCCAACAAACCGGCATCCACGAACAATGGAGCAACATTTCTCGTTCTCTACGTACCGCCGCCGAAGAAGAAATCGGATTCCGGCGAGCCCGAAAAAACAATTGGTACGACGAGGAATGTCATGCTGCCACAGAAAGAAAGGATGCCGCCTATAGAGCCACGCTGCGATCGGGCGCAACGCGAGCCATGTGGGATCGCTACAGAGAGCTGAAAAAGGAAGAGAGACGTATTATCCGAAAGAAGAAACGAGAGGCCGAAATACGTGAGTGCGAAGAGCTTGAGATGCTGGCCAACAGGAACAACGCCCGAAAATTCTACCAGAAAGTTCGGCGGCTTACAGAAGGTTTTAAGACCGGGGCGTTTTCCTGTAAGAACAAAGACGGCGAACTGGTGACTGACGTACAGAGCAATCTTAAATTATGGAGGGAACACTTCTCGAACCTATTAAACAGTGACAGCTGCGCATGTCACCGAGAAAGTGAAGATCCCCATACCCCAATCGTTGACGACGGAATTGTCGTTCCGCTACCCGATCATGACGAGGTGAGAATAGCGATAACGCGGCTAAAGAACAACAAAGCCGCGGGCGCCGACGGGCTGCCGGCTGAGCTATTCAAACATGGCGGCGAGGAGCTGGTAAGGTGCATGCATCAGCTCCTATGCAAAATATGGTCGGATGAAAGCATGCCTGCCGATTGGAATTTAAGTGTGCTCTGCCCAATCCATAAGAAGGGCAATCCTGCAATTTGAGCCAATTACCGCGGGATTAGTCTTCTAAATATCGCCTATAAGGTTCTAGCGAGCGTATTGTGTGAAAGGCTGAAGCCCACCGTCAACCAACTGATTGGACCTTATCAGTGTGGCTTCAGACCTGGAAAGTCTACCATCGACCAAATATTCTCAATACGCCAAATCTTGGAAAAGACCCATGAAAGGAGAATCGACACACACCATCTTTTCGTCGACTTCAAAGCTGCATTCGACGGTACGGAAAGGAGTTACCTGTATGCCGCGATGTCTGAATTTGGTATCCCCGCAAAACTAATACGGCTATGTAAGATGACGTTGCTCAAGACCAGTAGCGCCATCAGAATTGGAAAGGACCTCTCCGAGCCGTTTGATACCAAACGAGGTTTCAGACAGGGTGACTCCCTGTCGTGTGACTTCTTTAACCTGATGTTGGAGAGCATCGTACGAGCCGCAGAACTTAATCGCTCAGGCACAATTTTTTATAAGAGCGTACAATTGCTGGCGTATGCCGATGATATTGACATCATCGGCCTTAACAACCGCGCTGTTAGTTCTGCCTTCTCCAAACTGGATAAAGAGGCAAAGCGAATGGGTCTGGTGGTGAACGAGGACAAAACGAAGTACCTCCTGTCTTCAAACAAACAGTCGGCGCACTCGCGTATCGGCACCCACGTCACTGTTAACAGTTATAATTTCGAGGTTGTAAAAGACTTCGTCTATTTAGGAACCAGCATTAACACCGATAACAATGTCAGCCTTGAAATCCAACGTAGAATCTCTCTTGCCAACAAGTGCTACTTTGGACTAAGTAGGCAATTGAGTAGTAAAGTCCTCTCTCGACGAACAAAACTAACACTCTACAAGACTCTCATCATGCCCGTCCTAACGTATGGCGCAGAAGCTTGGACGATGACAACATCCGATGAAGCGACGCTTGGAGTGTTCGAGAGAAAGATTCTGCGTAAGATTTTTGGACCTTTGCACGTTGGCAACGGCGAATATCGCAGACGATGGAACGATGAGCTGTATGAGCTTTACGACGACATAGACATAGCGCAGCGAATAAAGATCCAGCGGCTACGTTGGCTGGGTCATGTCGTCCGAATGGATACAAACGCTCCGGCTTTGAAAGTATTCGATGCGGTACCAGCTGGTGGTAGCAGAGGAAGAGGGCGGCCTCCTCTGCGTTGGAAAGATCAGGTAGAGAAGGACTTGGCTTCACTTGGTGTGTCCAACTGGCGCCGGTTAGCACGAGAAAGAAACGACTGGCGCGCTTTGTTAAACTCGGCCAAAATCACGTAAGCGGTTATAGCGCCAATTAAGAAGATTTGAGAAAGAGTATCTTCGCAAGAGGTCGGAATTGGGGAGAAAAAAATTGTGGTTTCTTCATCACACCTTTTTTTCTTCTTTTTTTAGCAAGTACAGCACTCAGACACAATTAAGTCCCTTGTACTTCACTCGGGTTCCCTTCTTAATTTTCTTTAAATCTACTCGACCTCCGAAGATCTTGTGGTGCCAAGGAGTCGCTTCTTAACACATCAGTGCCAAAGATCTCAAGCCTGATTCGAGCGAAGGCAGGGCAGACTCACAGAAAGTGGTCCGCCGTCTCATCCTCCTCTCCACATGCTGGGCAGAGTGCACTTTCTGAGATGCCCAGTAAGGAAGTTGGTCTCAGAGCCTATTCTGGCTAAATAGTCAGAGATCTCGTCTGACATAGTTCAGCTTGGATTTACAGGACTCCACTTGAAACACAGATGCATGCATTCCAAGAGCAAAGTGCAGTTTCGTCGCGCTGGATTCCACGTATGCTTCAGATCTGGAGCCGTGCGCGGTCCTGGAGCCATCCGTGAAAATGCGAAAACAGTGTTTGCCGGGCTCATTTTCTGAGTTTGACCACAGTTAAGCCTCTGGCAGCAAAACTCTGTATCTGTTGTCAAGCACGACTCTGGATGGCATGAAGTCAAGGGGCATGGCGAGAATCGTTGGATCGAAGTCCATGCCTACTCTGTTGTCCAATGCCTGATAGGGGCCGTACCAATTCTCAATTGTTTCAGCCTGCAGATGGCCTTCAAGGCCTCTCCTTGGATGAAAACATGAAGTGGTGGTAGACTAATCAGAGCATCTAATGCCGGGCCTGAAGTAGTCGGAAAAGCTCTGGTGCAACAGATGGCCACAGTCACAGATGTTCACATCAATGAATCGTACACCTCATCTTGTACGCAAATATTTGATTAAAGACAAAGCTTCGTGTGCTTCTGATATGGTGCCTAGGGACTTTTGTCTATTCCCGTGATCACTTTGCTGGTGGTAGCGACGAACCTGGAGCGATTTTTTGATCGATCTGGCGAAAGACTAGAAGATGCGTATTCTAACGGTATATTTATTGGCGAATTCCAGGCACCTTTTGAACAGAAGACATACGAGTATTTGCATGTATTGGTGTGCGACGGCTATTTTTGGACTATAGTCGCTGTTTAATTTATTTTAGCATATTAATTGTTTATAATTTATGCACAAAAAACATATAACTGACCTACGTCTGAACAAATGTGTTAATGTGTGTGTATACATGCGCAAGTTGATAAACACGATTTTTTGTTTATTACGTCGCCAATTTAACACCAGTCATAAAACCTAATAAAACTAACAAAACGAATATCACAAAGCAATTATCACATTTTAGTCCAACTGAATCTGATCTCAAGTTATATCTCTACATATCTACTTACACATGGATGTGGATATGAATATAAAGATGTGGAAATTTTTTTTGAAAGAACATCATTCCAAATCTTTAGTGGCAGTCAGGCTTTACTGAAGGCTCTGGAAAACGCAAAGCAAACTTCAAGGATTGTTCAAGAATGTTAGAAGAAGCTTAATTCTGTTGCAAGACGGAACAAGCTAGCACTTATATGGGTTCCAGTACACCGCGGGGTTCAAAGAAATGAAATTGCCGATGAATTGGCCAACTGCGGATCAGCGGTTACCCCAAAGGGACAAGAGCCAATAATCGGAATCAGTTCTACAGTAATCATGAATTGGATCAGCGATTATGTATGCAATTTACATAAAGAGCAATGATTCTTTCTAGAACGTTGTGCCTTGTGACAAGCCAAACAGAAAACTGTTGGATTTTCTTTTAAAGCTAGGAACAAAATACAATCGGTTGATGGTCGGCATTATTATAGAACCCTAACCATTGGGTTAGCATATGACTACCAATGGAATCATTGAGAACCTGATTTGTTTATCTTGCCTAGAGGAGCCGCATAGCGCTGAACAATTTCTCTGTGTGTGTTCTGCCTTTGCTAGAGCAAATCTACGAAATTAGGGTTTCGATGTCGTGAGAATGAGTAAAATTTGTTCTCTTAAACTGGAGGATATTTTCAGATTTGCCAAACAATCTGGCTCCATTCAGTCAAAAATAAAGATCCTGTTGAAGCCATAGAAAATCTTCAGTCAGTTGCCTATAGCGATTTTCAATTTCCAAACTCGTAGCTGTGTTTACCGGTCACTGGACGATCCGCACACCCGCGGAAAAGCTAGGGTTACCATTTAATCCCCATTGCAGAAGCTGTGGGGACCTTTCAGATAAGGAGACTGTTGAGTACGTTCTCTGTAAATGTCCGGGTTCGGCAGCTAGACGACTAAGGTCACTGGGTGCTCCTGCTAAATCCCATCAATCTTCTTCATTGTATCAACAGCATTGGCTGGCTGTAAATATCTGCCTATTGAAGGTCTCATAATGGTATCAAAATCAAAACGGCGCTTCAGTGCCACTTGAGGTGTGCCAGACTGGCACTTCAACCATTTCACCTACCACCTACCTACCTACAGCGATGTCCATTGACAGTAATAGCTCTTTCATTTTGGAGAAAAAAACGGGACAATTATTTTACCAGCCCATTTTGATACCATTATGAGACCTCCAACAGGCAGATACTATATGTACAGCCAGCCAGAACTGTTGATATAATAGAGAATATTGATGGAATTTAGGTTGACGCACTGCCCCAGGTTGTCGAAGAAAGAAGCACCCAGTGGTCTTAAAGGTCTAGCTGCCAAACCCGGACATTTACAGGAAAAGTACTTAACAGTCTCCTTATCTGAAAGGTCTCCACAGCTTCCCCATTTGTTAAATGGTAACCCTAGTGACCGGTAAACACAGCTACGAGTTTGGAAATTGAATGACGAGGAGTCCAAAGGACTTTCTGAGTCCTTCGTATATTGTATGTAGTGGGGCCAAAGGGTTTCGAAATAGCACATGAAGAAATAGAGCTCCATCTTTTCTGTGCTTTCCTGAGAAATATGTAATTTGTGTAGTTCCCCTTTAAAAACTGTCAGGGGAAGCCGATGCCCGGGTAGGAGGTCTCTGAGGCCAATACAGTCTCCTTCCTGGCATGCTCATCAGCAATTTCATTTCTCTCTACGTTCCTATGTCCTAGAACCCAGATCGGAGAAATGTTACCTGCCCAAGAGATTTGAACTCCTCCTTACAGGAGTTCGTCGTCGTCAGAGCCTTGATCGCGGCTTGACAATCGGAGAAAATGTTTAATATCTTCCTCGCTCCCGCGATCCCTAAGCATTTTGCATGCCTGCAGGATCGCAAAGACTTCTGCCTGAAAAACACTAGCAGTGTTCGGTAGTTTAAAGGAGATAGATAAATTGGCTGATTTAGAGAAAACTCCTGCTCCGACTCCCGATTCAATTTTAGAACAGTCAGTGAAGACAGAGGTGCAAGTTTCGGTGCTGATTTTCCCCTCGATCCAATCCTGCCTATTTGGAAAGATTGCCGTAGCACGACCCTCAAACTCTAGTTTGCGGATAGAGAAATCTGTTCGAAGTTCGGAGAAATACGGTTTTAACTACCCGAAAATGCTACCATGTCCCTTGAGAGGTTGCCTCCAGAGTTCAACCTCCTTTAAACTGATTGCTTTTTGAGCTGCGTTGGAAATAACGTAAAAGTCGATGGGAAGTAAGTGCAAAAGGACATTCAGGGCAGCACCGGGGCAAGTTTTACATGATCCGGTGATGCCAGTGCATGCAGTCCTTTGCTCCCTTCCCAGTTCATTGATATTATAGCCCTTCCTAGGAGCTTCTCACCAAATCAGGCTTCCGTACGCTAAAATTGGCAAAACCACTGCGTTGTACATCCACAGCCTGACCTGTGGCTTGAGTCCCCATTTTTTACCGAACATAGATTTGCAGGATTAGAAGGATATACTGGCCTTCTTTACCCGATTAGGAAAAATATAATTTAATGAGGAAATTACGAAATCTTTTCCAGAAAAAGAAGAAAGCTTTAATTACAAAACAAAATTTTTGAATGACAGTAGCAATTCCTTTTTAATTACAAGTTGAAGTTTAAGTTAAGTATGAAGATAATTTGGACAAAAAACAATAATTGTGGACTTGTCGTTTAGAAACCGTAATGTTGCTAGGTGTTTCATATATTACAAACGGGTATTATTTCAAACTCAAGCGAAGCCGCGGGCACCAGCTTATAAATATAAAATAAACACCCATACATATCTACCATATAATTATTTTTACGCTTATGTATGTATGTATGTATTGTAATATATGTAGAAAATTGTTATGTGCACATCTCATTTGATAATTATCACCCGTTGACTGGCCGCCACTTCCACTTGTTTATTGCTTTACTTATTGTTTGTGCACACATACATATGTGCGTATGTATGTACATATATATTGTTTATATGCATACATTTATTATATTGATTCTGGTTAGGGTTTCTTATTTTAGCATAGTTTTATTGCTTTTTGACGTGCTTAAGCGTTCGTTTATGTGAACAACAGTTCCGCACTGTGAGCTTCGCAGCGATAAAGCGCTTCTTATCATCTGGACTTTCTTCTGCTCATTTTGACGCCTTCTTGAATGTGTTGTTGATACGCTGTCTCCACATAGCATATCTCAGTCACTTTTATGTTTTAGCATCCCTCTTTTCCCTTCGATTACTCGTTGTTGTTGTGTACTCTTTGCTCAAATCTGTTTAAGCTCTTAATCAGAACTTAATCGGTAGATGTATAAACGAGTGATTGCCAGTGGTTCTCAAAGTCTGATAAGCAAATATTTGGCAATTTTTCCGTAACACATTGTAGCCAAACATTTTCGCTCCTGGTGGGTCTTTATGACGCTGTTCAAAGAGTTAAGAGGGTTATAAAATACATAAATACAAAAAATTCCCGGGTCTCTCTCACAGAAACTTGAAACGGTGAATAAAAATCACCAAAAAATTAAAATAGTACGTGTATTATAGTAACTTTTCTCATATAAAGTTAATATGTACTAGGTTGTTCAATAAGTTTTGCCGTTCGATAAGAAAAAACAAAGTTTTATTGCTTGAAATATACTTTATTATTCAGTGCAGTCTTCCTGAACATTAATGCACTTGTTCCAAAGAGATTCCAATTTATAAATCCCATCCCTGAAGTGAGAATCTGGCAGGACTGCAAAATACACTTCCACAACTATTGTGAGCTCATAATTTGATGAAAAACGCTTTCCACGCATGAATTTTTTTAGGTCTAGAAACAGATGGAAGTCGCTAGAGGCCAAATCTGCTGAATGCAACGAAAGAGCTAATTACAGCTATCATTTTCTCCTGAGCATATCTAAGAGATTTAATTTCGTCGAAAACAGCTTGCAGGTTGATTTCTTGCTTGCTGCACTCCTCTGATGGATTCGGTCTTACGGGTACCGAAGTAGCTGGAAGCGATGAAATATTGGTGGCCTCAGAAATATTTTGATGTTGATTGTTGTTGTCTGCATCTATTGGCGGAGAAACTGAGCGAGGCGACAGTAGGAACGAATTACGGCGCGCTTTTGTGCATTGTTTACAACAATACTGCTTATTTATTTTCAGCAGGTACTCAATGTCAGCAGGCAATAAATTTTCACAAGTAAGATGGTAAAATTCACTGCACTTAACACACTGAATTTTTTTGTTTGGCTGCCCACGGTCAACCTTTTGACCGCATATGCATGGCATTGTGGATAAAAAAGTGTCCAAGTAAAACGATAGGTTAAATCGAGTCACTGTCGCACGAACGATTAGGTATATTACCAATAAACTTAGTTAACGCGGGAGGTCGGAAAAACACGTCCGTTTACGTTCAACGCAAGCACAATATTTTAGTCATTGTCAAAATTCTTTTGTGATACGGTGTATTGTACTGATGAAAAGGAATTTTTTCCCTTTGCAAACTGAGTATTTTTTCACGACTTTTTTCCATCATCTGGTCTGAAAGGTCACAATAATATTCAGGACTTATTGTTTTACCAGTTTGCAAGTAATCCACAGACGAAATTTCTTACGCATCGCAAAAAACTGATGCTAACACCTTCTTCGGCGGATTTCTGAGCACGAACTCGTTTCGGAGCCGCAGAACCAGATTCCCACCATTCTTTAGACTCTGGTTTTGATTAAGGATCATGGTGATAGACTCAAGGGACAGGAAAGGAGTTAGCTGATAAATTGGCTAATGAAGGCTCTGCAAGTGTGCCACTAGAACCTGAACCCTTTCTAGGTGTCAATTCTGCATCGATTCCATAGAGGACGTTGGTCTGGGTCGAATTCGTGCAGAGTAGCCAAGTGCTTTGTGAAAGATCCAAACAGAAAAATAGCGACCTTTCTCCTAAAACTCAGCAGAAAGGAGCTGATGGCTACCATGGGGGCCGTAGACAGCTCGATATGCCTATCCTGTCTTGAGGATGACGACACTGCAGAGCATTTTCTCTCTAGCTGAGTTGCGATATACTGAGTATGGATAAAGTTCATACACTTCCTCTTCCGGATCTCTTAAGATTCATCAATGAATCCAAGAGATTTGTGAAGAGTGACCTCAAAAAAATTGATCCGTCTTACCACCTACTTTTTTTCTTTCCTATCTCTATTCTTTCTACTGAAATCTATCCGGGTGTAGTACAATGGTCTCCTGATTGAGTGCTTGGACTTGTCCACCTCCCCACAAAATAATATAATCTAATCTAATAGATCCAAGTCTCATCCATAGTGATGAAACGATGCCCAAAATCTATTTCATCCTGTCGAAAACACTCTAAATGTTGCTTTCTGAAACCCAATACTTCAGTGAAAATATTGCTTACACTGTCCAATGAGATGCCTAGGACTTCTATTAGGTCACTTCACGATTTTCCAATACGATATCCTGTATTTTTTCTATGATTTCTGGCGTTGTTGCCGCTTTTTGACGTGCTTAACTTGGATCGCCTTTAAGGCTTGTACGACCACGTTTAAACTCAGCAACCCATCTTTCTGCTGCACTAATTGATGGCGAATTGAGTGGTATAGGTGCCGCCTTCTCAAAACAGTTACTTTATTTCTTGCGATTTTGACATGTCTGACGGCAGTTCCTTTCCAATACAAAACGAACAAAGCGAGGAGAAATTACATGTTTGTGAGAACTCAGTGAATGGCTGGGCAATATTGTGATTTGTGAGATTAAAACTAAATAAATTAATGAAAATGAAGTGCCGCTTTTAAATTGTGAAAGCAGAAATTAATATAAAGCCTCCAAATGTAGTTTGTTTGCGCTTTCCGGCAGAAGACGCCGTGGCAAGAAAGTATGTGTGCGTATAATTTTTTGTGTTGGGTTGTTTCCATTGCTTTCATCTACTCTTCCTCTTCAGAAATAAGTAATCTCCCTTCCTTTTGTTTATTTATTCATAGGCTCTTACGACATAGCGAATTCGGAAGGCATGAATTCTATGATCCTTGGTGGGAAATACTGTGACACGGCGATACTAACTGTCTTGTAGGCAAATAATGAATTTGCAGAATTTAAATCTCTTATCGAACCGCAAAACTTATTGAAAAACCTAGTATGCAGGTTAGGGCGGATGAATTTGTATGGGACGATTTTTTACGTCACCGTTCTTGCAGATTCGGAATTTAATATACATAAAATTATGTTGCAACTGAAGAAAAACGATGTCACGCAAATGCTGCCTTTAACTGTATTTTGTGCCCAGAAAAAAGTTTCTCGCTCTTGCAGCTAATAAAATAGCAATTCAATAATATCATAATTTGTAGATCTTGACCTATTGGCACAGCGCACACAGTTCAATGTACCGAAGTATTAAACATTGTAAATGTGGTCGGCTAAATTGCATAAGGCTAAATTAATAACTACAAGACTTACATAATTAAGCTTGCAATCTTTACAACATAAAAATATGCACTTACATAGCGGCATACATCAGCACAGTAGTCGAATGTAAGTGCTGTCTTTTATTTGTAGTTGTGCAGTAATGCAAAGTCACTTTCGTATTATCGCTGTTGTTATGCCCGTCTTCCATGTAGCGAAGCTTAGCATGAGCAAACTTCCACTTTCTGTATGGATGGGTTACTCATAGATACCCTGTAGGGAAAATCCGGTTGTTGGTTTATATGGTGAGTGAGTACAATTTCGACAAACGCTAAAAACCCGTCACAGGCAGCAATGGATGAAAACATTGACAAAAGTAGTATGAAAGAAGTCTGAGTGGGAAATCTTAGTTAACTGATATGGCTCATCGCTGTTAAATTATCAAATACTTCTTTCTATAATAGTATTTTGAAAGTACTGATCAGCTGCGAGGTGTTGTTTCAATGTTTCATCTACCCCTGGGGGAGTAACAGCTACACAGATTTTGTGCTCCAGTGCAAATCCGCCCAGTGCACTGTGTAATAGCAGTTCATCATCATCATCATCAACTATTAGCGTTACAGCCCGCGGTGGGCTTTAGCTGCCTCAGCAATCTTCCTCGATTCAACACGATCCAGCGCTAGAGATTTCCAGTTTTTGACGCCAAATTTTTTTAGGTCATCGGTGGATTTTTGAAGCCAAGCTGTTTTTGGGCTGTCACGGCGTCTTGGGCATGAAGGATTGTAGTCCAGCCGATGATGTGACCTTCCCATCTGATGCATTGCAATTTGATAACTCTTACAATTAATTCTTCGTCATTGCAGAGACTTTGCAGCTGCTTATTGTGCTTGATTCTGTACGCGCCATCTTCTTCACGTGTTGGGCTAAATATTTTACGCAATATTTTGCGCTTGCCGTCTGCAAGATTTATGCTCCAAATTGCGCCGTAGGTCAATATGGGTCGAATTAGGATTTTATAAAAAGCGAGTTTGCACCTACATACGTCAGAGATATCTTGATTTCAGCAGATTTATTTTGACGTAGGATGCACGATTCCCCGCCATTATCCTGTCAGATATACATACAGTAATGCATGCGAATAGCAGTTAGTTAATTTTTGCGCATTTTAATGATGATTAAAGATCCTTTACCACAGTTAACTCTTGCGGGCTCTCCAGGATCACAGCTCCTCCTGCCTGCAATTAGTCAAGCTTGGCCAGTGTTGAGAGCTTCATTAAATCTAAAGGCACTAGAGCATCTTCTGATTTGGAGATTTCTAAAGGCAAGCCACTTTGGGCCATTTTTCTTCATCAGCTATTCCTTATCATTAATATTAGGGAAACGCTGTGGCGAAGAGCTCCGTGAATTCATGACGTTCTTTCTTCACTTCTTTCCAGGGCTTTATATACTCGTAGATAGTACAAAGCCAATCACTTTTATAGCAACCTGGCTACCTGACTACCTGACTATTTGGCTGTCTGAAGATAGCAATATTAGTTTCCGTTCATTCTGAGCCTAGGTAAATTTTACAATTCTTCCAAATGACTGGGGTTTGCGATTGAAATAAGCTCACTGGTCTAATTAAACGCACATAGCTCTTGATATGAAGATGTTTAGATTCCTTTAACTATTCCATAGTTCATTTTAGATCATCCATGAAGACAGATGCTCCGAAGCGTTCAGTAAATAATATATCTTTCCCCCCTTGTCGCCTAGTGGCGAACTAAATCTCAATGCTTTTATTATATCACATTTAAACAGTTAGCCCTGTCAGACGAATTATTTTTGCTTATACGCTGAATTGAATCCATAGCATTTTAAATGGCTTGCTACTACCCTGTGGGACTTAAAACTTTTGCGAAACTATTGAAAAAGAGAAGTGCGTCAGAAAAAAGGCAGCTCAGGACCTTATGGCACAATCCCCCATGTACCGAATAAATGACGAGACCAAAATCGCAGTATTCATTCCGCCATATCAGCAACGATATCCAAAATACTTCTTGATCTTACGAATCATGATGCCCGAGCATTCACTGCCTTATTCACAAGCCTTTGCAAAGTAATGAATCACTTGCCAAGTTTGGGCATCGCACATTTTGATCGGAGTAGGTTTAGTGATGTCGAATAGAAAACAGTAGATAATGGCAATTTTTTCTGGTGAAACTAGGGATTTTGATTCGCACATATAATCTAAGTGGCATCTCGGAGAGGAAACTGCGAAGTTTCTTAATGGTACGTGGATATGTGAAAGCCTGTAACCGAATAGAGGGTTGCCGCAATAGATCAGTTGTGGCCGTTGTGGCCAGGTGACTTGGCGTGGTTGCAGACATTAATGTGAGGCATATGTGTGACTCAGCCACCGTGGCACTCTAAAGCGATGTTCATCGGCAATAGGCTTCGTCGCTGAAGATCTGCAAAAATTAAAATTGTTTTGTGAATTTGGCAACCATGGATGAAAGTTTATGAAAAATAATTCTTCACAATGCATTTACCCTCGGAAAGCAAAATAATCGCACCGTAAATCACTATTTTATTTTTTTTCTGTCTATGAGATAGTAAATGAAAAAAAAATTGGCTTCCATGCCCAAAGTTAAATTATTCAACAAAGTTGTATGTACGCATACGCATGCCTGTGTAGGAATTTAAATTTATTCTTAATATATTATTAAAAATTTCTCATAGTACTAAACAATAGTTAACAGTCTCATTATGTATGACGAGACGAGTGTTTATTTCGCTGAAATGATTGCCATTCGTCCGTGGGCTCTAAACTCGTAGTAGTGCTTCAGAGCGAAAACAGCTGATCGTTAATCGCTGCCAAGCAGATGAATGCGAATACATTTCTCTATTCTTCTGTACAACTGTTAGAAGAGAACGCAAGCAGAAAAGATAAACAACATAAAAACAGCGCGCACGATGCAGAATTCCGGTTCCAGATGATTTCACCCACACGCGAATAGTTTGTGAGACGTTTCGTTCTTACTAAAAAATAAGGCTGAAAGGGAAGGTGCAATTGAAGTAATTGCGCTGATATATCACATAAGAAAATCACTTCAAGAGATGAAGCAAATATGAATGAGATGAAGAAAAATTAAAAGACGCAAAAGCATTTCGTTTTGATGGTTGAAAATATAATGAAAAACCTCACTAATTGCTTGATGCAGCAGCCAAAAAAGTACAACAATGCGATACACAGTAAAGGACTTATGTCTACATACAGCAGCATATTTTCTTATTTCCTAGAAGTTATAATAGGTCTATTTATAAGTTCGTGCGGTTTTACAACAGATGGCGTAACTTGATTATTATTCCATCGATCCACATTTCCAAACATTCATTGGAGAGCTACTGTCGTAAGGCACAAACGTCAGTATAAGTTTTTTATTTGAAGCGTAAACAACAATATTTTTACCACACTTGAAAATGTCGAATTTCGTGCCAAATAATGTGTTTTTGCGGGGAATTCTTCTTCATTATTTTAATATGAAGAAAAAAGCAGCCGAAAGTCATCGTATCTTGGTGGAAGTTTATGGTGAGCATGCTCTATCTGAGCGAACGTGCCAGAAGTGGTTTGCACGCTTTAAAAGTGGTGATTTTGGCTTGGAAGACGAAGAACGCGAGGGTGCGCCGCCAAAGTTCATGGATACCGAATTGGAGGAATTGCTCGATCAAGATCCGGCTCAAACGCAAGAAGAGGTTGCAAAAACTTTGGGAGTTGATCAATCAACCATTTCCAAACGTTTAAAAGCCATGGGAATGATCCGAAAGGTAGGCCATTGGGTGCCGTATGAATTGAAGCCAAGAGACGTTGAACGCCGTTTTATGGCATGCGAACAACTGCTTCAACGGCACAAAAGAAAGGGTTTTTTGCATCGAATTGTGACTGGCGATGAAAAGTGGGTCCATTACGACAATCCAAAACGTCGGGCAACGTATGGATACCCTGGCCATGCTTCAACATCGACGTCGGCGCAGAATATTCATGGCCTGAAGGTTATGCTGTGTATCTGGTGGGACCAGCTGGGTGTTGTGTATTATGAGCTACTGAAACCGAATGAAACGATTACGGGGGATGTCTACCGACGACAATTGATGCGTTTGAGCCGAGCACTGCGAGAAAAACGGCCGCAATACGCCGATAGACACGACAAAGTTATTTTGCAACATGACAATGCTCGGCCACATGTTGCACAAGTGGTCAAAACATACTTAGAAACGCTCAAATGGGATGTCCTACCCCACCCGCCGTATAGTCCAGACCTTGCACCATCCGATTACTATCTCTTCCGATCGATGCAACATGGCCTGGCTGACCAGCACTTCCGTAATTACGATGAAGTCAAAAAATGGATCGATTCGTGGATTGCGGCAAAACCGACCGAATTTTTCACAAAGGGAATCCGTGAATTGCCAGAAAGATGGGAAAAAGTAGTAGTAAGCGATGGACAATATTTTGAATATTAAATTTGTAACCATTTTACGTCAATAAAGTTTCAAATTTCGAAAAAAACCGCACGAACTTATTCATAGTCCTATTATCATAACTGAAAAACTGTTGATGTAGTTAATAATAATAATATATTAAAAAAAACGATTTGACAAAAGTCTACGTACCGTTCAATTAGTTTAAAAAAATGCATTTATTTTAAAACTAGATTTTGTGAATACCCTAGTATTTAGTAGGTCCTCCACCATTAGCAGTCACTGAAGGTGTTGATCCAACTAGTTGGGTAAGCTCTTCCTGCGTCGAAGTTTTCGCTCCAGAAGCTCCCAAACATGCTCTATTGGATTTCAATCCGGATTCTGCGGTGGTGTATTTAGTTGTCTGGGTGTGTAATACACGAGCCCTTCTTGGGGAATTAGGATCATTGCTTAGGGCCATTGTCTTGTTGTTGTTGTTCAGCAGATTGCGTCAAATGTTGTTCTACCATATTTTTATATTTATGTCAGTCCATAGTACCTTCAATAAAGGCAGTGGCGTAACTAGGGTATGGCAAGCAGGGCACGTGCCATGGGCGCCACTCTAGGGGGCGGCGCAAAGTGACATCTCAACATTGTATATTCAATCGCGATTTTGAACTTCAGTTTTAAATAAAGATACAAGAAGTCAGGATAGTCGACTCTGTAAACTGTATACTCGCCAGCGAGAAAAACTGAAACGTATACTATCCGCGCCCCTCTACGCTGTTTAAAGTCAAACCCGGTTTAGCTGATGGCTGCCGGTGACTCGAAAAACTTCGAACAGCGTGGAGGGGCGCGAGCGCGACGAAGAAAGCAGTGTGTGCGATCGAGAGAAAACACCGAGGTGGGAAACGAAGGAACGCCCGACATTTTACGTCTTTGCATGCAATTAACTTGCTACGTCACGGCACTTCTGGGGTAAACATAGCCTTCGCTCAGTGTTTTTCATCCTCTTTTTCTCAATACAGTGAAATATTGTTGAATAGTTTGATTTTTTGTCACATTAAGATAAAAAGTGTGTAACGAGCCACCATTTCGGTGAGTATTCATATTTATCGAAGAATATCTTTTTGCAGGGTGGGCCATATAGCGTTTGCTTTTTGAACCACCTATTTTTTTGAGAATGGTAACACAAATGACATGTCACATGTGTTCATAATTTACCTAAAGGTTTGACATTTACGAAATGGGACGCTATACGCTTGAACAAAATTGGGAAATATTGAAAACCTATTTCCAAAGTGGTGAGTCTTCTTCTTCTTCTTTTCTTTTCACATCGGTGGCTACGTCAATAAGCAAAATTGTCGGATTTGGGGCTCAGAAAATCCACACGTTACTGTAGAGAAGCAAATGCATCCACAACGACTTACTGTTTGGTGCGGTTTTTGGTCTGGCGGCATCATCGGGCCATTTTTTTTTCAAAAATGAGCGAGGAGCCGCGGTTACAGTAAATGTCGAGCGTTACCGTGACATGCTCAACGAGTTGCTTCCAAAAACTGAAGAGGATGACATGGACGACATTTGGTTTCAACAGGACGGTGCAACTTGTCACACTGCCAAAGTTGCACTCGAACTTTTGGCTACCGTTTTTGAAAACCAAATAATCAGTCGAAATTCCGACATCAATTGGCCGTCTCGGAGCTGTGATTTAAGCCCGTTGGACTATTTTTTGTGGGGAGCCGTTAAGGACAAATGCTATGCGAACCATTCAGAGGCGATTGATGCTTTAAAACACGAAATCGAAGTTGCCACTCATGAAATTGGAGCCCAAACAATCGAAAATTTGCTTAAAAATTGGGTTGATCGAATGGCCTCATTCATAAATGACAATGTTCAATCTTCAAAATAAAAAAAAAAAGTTTGAAAAAATATTAATTAGTTTTTTTGTTTATAGCCGATTCAAAAAGCAAACTTTACTTGGCCCACCTTATATTTGTTATATGATATCCATAATCACTAATTTTGGAAATTCATTATCGAAATTGCATTGTGATGGCCAGCAACTAAACAACCGAAAGTTGAAGTATGATTTCTTGATTTTGCTGGGATTTTGAAATAAAGTACTAAACCGCATTGACCGCGTTCAAAAGAGGCTGCTAGATCACACGATGAATTTTCACGATACTGCTGAAGATTTGAAGGTTCATCAAAATTATTTCGAAAATGAAAGAGAGGCCATCGTTGATAGTTCACTCGAGGAAGGGATACTATTATGTCAAAAATGGGACATTGCAACTGAAAGACGCCGAAGAAAAATAAAAAATATGGATGGTGAGATTGCGATTGATGCAGGTTTGAGTGCCATCGAAGAAATGAAAAGGGTCTTGAAAAAAAATAGTCGATTGACTATTTCAAGAAATGAACGGAAGATTCGAACGGTGGAATGAAATCGATGAAAAATTTGAATTCCTTCTCGATGTCAAAGGTCTTATTTATCAGGAAAAATAATACGATCTTAAAAAAAAAGTGCAACGAGTTAGGTCAATTCTACGTGAGTGATATTGATGGAAATAAACTTTTCGAAGAAATTATTGACTGCAGGATGTTGCTCACGAGCCGAAAAAACACCATTTCAAGTCCAGAAACAACGCCAGATGCAGCTGTAACTCTCCAAACCATTAGGCTACCACCGCCACGCTTGACGGTATAGAATTTTTCATTTCCATATTCGCATTACTTTTTCTCCATATTTCAGCACGGAATATATTGAACTTTGGTTCATCACTAAATAAAACTTTAGACCAAAAAGCCATTCCCTTGCCAATATGCACTCGTGCAATCTTAAGCCGAAGGCGACAATTTTTTTCTGAAATCAGAAGTTTTTTACGTGGTGTCCTGCTGAAATATCTGCTATTATTAAGACATCTTTTAACAGTTCTTGGATGAACACTTTTTTCGGATGTTATTAAGACATCTTTTAATAGTTCTTGGATGAACACTTTTTCCGGATGTTTCGACGATATGTGGGACCAATTTCAGAGCACTAATTCTCGGATTTTGGTCGATTTCCCTTAAAATGGAGCTTATATCCCTTCTGGACAGGCGGATTGGTAGTTTTTTATTTTCAAACGAGCTCATACGAATTATCACATGCATGTATGTATGTATGTATGTATGTATGCAACGACAATTTATAAACTGAAATTTTCCAATAATGGTACTTTACAGCTACTTTTTTAATGCTTGTTTTGCTTCCGGGAATCAAATTAGATGGATGTATATAGACTTTTGTCATATCGCTTTTTTGTTGTTTTGTTAATTTTTTTGTTATAAGTCAAGAATAATAATTTAATTTTTTTTTTAATTTATGAATAAATATAAATCATTGTATACTTAGGGGAATAAGAAATTATGCTCAGGGAAGTAAGAAAATATGCTGCTGTATGTAGACTTACGTCCTTCAGGTTTCACAGAAAATTAACCACCCTTTTGGAAGATTTTTATTTTTGGCACTTGTGAACTAGACAGCTGCAGTATTGAAATATATAAGCAATGGAGTGCGTGAATGTCAAAATAAAGATTTTCATCTCTCAAAAAATAATTTTTTAGTTAGTCAAAAGTAATATAAAAACCAAATTGATGATTAAGTTAGGGCAACCTTGTATTATAAACAGTTATCGTGCACTGTTTGTGAAGACCCTTACTGAAATTTTCGATGGAATATTTTTATAGAACATTTTCACCCCCCATCGACTCTATAAACTTAATATTTTTTAGATTAAATAAAAATGCGATTTTTCAAAATTACCCAGAAATTGCCAAGAATTAAGAAATATTTGGTAAAAATGCTCCGCAAAAATAAGCGCCAGTAAATTTTATTACAGATTCCGTAAGACAATATCAGTGGCAAATACAGTTTAATACGAGTTTCTTCAAACAATTTAGATCAACTTGGGACATTAGGCGAAAAACTGCTTTCCTCTTTAATAATTTCTATACAGCTTACTTGCCCTTTTTTAAGCCTATTTTGTGACGCCGTGTTGCCAAGTGAAACGAAAAATTATTTATGCAAAGCAGAATGCCGACTTCGGCCTCTGTAATTAAAATAAAAATAATTTATAGCGACTGTTGCAACGATAGCCCGCCTCATGATGAGTAAAGTACATAGTTAAATAATAGCAGCTAATCAGTAGAGTATATTATGTACATACATATACATACATACATACAAAAATATCTAATAGTTATGTACACAACAAAAACCTGCGGCTACCTTACGAACTCGTTACAACCAGAAACTCGCTTTCTCACACACAAATGCGAACACCAGCATCGAGTGCCAACCGGTAGTGCTAGCGATAACGCCAGTTGCTGCTGCTGGTAAGCACATTTTTAGCGAAGATTCATTTCCGCAAAAGTTAGGCGTGGATTAGCTTTTTCTTCAGTTGCTGCCTGCAGAAATAATTTTGTACGACTTCCTTTTTTTTATCATTATTTTTGTGCCGTTGTTTGTAACATCTGGAAAGTAATAAGTTTGTCGAAATAAACTGGTTTACAAGTTCAATTCATGCCGGTTAGTTTCAGGCACACAATAATTACATTAAAAACATTTTAATTTACATATATGAATGACCCTCAAGTTAATGTCAGCCTCTATTTTTCTCGACTGCGAGAGTTGTGGCGGTTAAGGGGTTACATACGTCCAGAATTTTCAAAAAATCGATTTGCTTTTTTTACAGATTATTATTCTTTATAGTTTTAGGCGCATTTCTGTGGAAGTTGATTGTAAAAATTCCGAATAGATACAAAGTTATGATAGAAAATGTAACTGCCCGACGAGAGTTTGATACGCACAGGTAGCTGTCCTTCGTTTGAGGCAGCTGGCAGTTACTACTCGTTCTTCTCGAAACTACTTTTTCCGGCACGATTATCATGTAGAACTCATACAGTTTTTAATATTTTTTGATGCGATATTTTTTTTTAAATATTCATGTTTTCTCCTATAGTCTGTCGAGCCAGAGTTTTGATATTTGTATTAAAAAAATTTATAAACATAATCAAAGTGTGACATTTATGACGTCAAATGCTTACTTTTCTTAAAATGACGAAAATTGCAAAATTTTTCGAAATTCAAAAATTCGGATGACATACTATACAGCTTCACTTTAAAGGAAGTTTTTTACTCTTCACAGATCCCTCCACACTTCAAGGAGAAATGACCCATGGGAGCAACTTTTTTTTCAAAGTATTTTGGGTCACATAATATTTTATATACTAATTTTCGTAAAGAAAAATTAAACTAAATTTTATTATAAAATTTAAGTACTCATAAACAATGTACAAATTTATTTTATATTTATTTCTGTTGTTACTTCTAAAAGCAGTTTTACTTTTAGCGCATTTTTGGCGCCGCTGGACGTATGTAACCCCTTAAGGATCTGTACAAATGTATGTATGTGTAGGTTCATATGTTCATATTAATATGTAATTCTATGAAATTGCCCATCTTTTTCACGAGGATTGCCCATAAGTTACTTGTCAGATAAAGTTGTAAATTCTTAAAAAGACGGTGTATTATCGAGTGAATGCTCCGTCCACTCCTACTTCCTATCTTTCCACGGTTCCACGGTGGCATTTTCTGAATAAAGAGGCTTTTGCTATGCTCAATCGGAGAATATTCAGCACTTCTGGGCTTAGATATTCTCGATTACTATCAACAGACCAATTGGGCTCATTTAAAACTGAAGCTGGTATAATCTCGATACTTCGACTGAGACGTGAGGCGCAGAAGTATTCAAAACAAAGACAATTTTGATCGGACTTTACTTTTATGGGATGTTTTTTAGGTGCATGAGAAATATCGATATCGATGGTTTGACAGCTGAGAGTGGCAAACTGTGTTGTCATTTCTATTCAGTAAGGTTTGGCAAGTCTTCATAAATAGTGTAACGCCAGAACAACGCTTACAAATTGTGGAAATTTACTTTGAAAAAAAAAAAATTGTTCTATTCGTGAAGTTCATACTCGTAGAGCACTGGTGGCATTACCAGTTTTAAAGTTCGTGCACTTACGATGAACAAATTTAAACATTCTTTTCTAATATATCTATTGACGTTGTGACATTACCCGATTATATAAAAATTAAAAATTTTACGCCTCTATTGAAAAGCCCTTTACACGTATTATAAAGTCGTTGCTTTCCCTTCAACGGCTCTCACGATTTGAATGGCTATTTTTATTTAGATAAAAGTTTAATTTTGAAGTTTGAAGGTTGCCACTTATTCTAAATTACAATATATACAAAGGAAATGAAATATGAATATATGGCTATCGAATGAGAAGTATTCTAGGCAACTTAAGTTTAGAAAACTTCCTTACTTCTAATACAAAATACATATATATATTTAATTAATAAATCCAAGAAACGGTGGGAAAAGCTTTAATTGGAGTAGAACATGGAAGAAGACTACATCCTGGACAAAACTGATGTTACTTGTCATGTCCGACCGACTGTCGCAGTTCCTTCTGTCACTAAGCAGAAGGGACTTCAGGCGGTGGGAAAAGCTTTAATTGGAGTAGAACATGGAAGAAGACTACATCCTGGACAAAACTGATGTTACCTGTCAGGTCCGAACGACTGTCGCAGTTCCTTCTGTCACTAAGCAGAAAAGACTTCAGGCAGCTGGTTGGAATGATGACGGGCCACTTTCTATGGGCGAAGCAAATGGAAAATGTGGGCATCTCAGACAGTGCACTCTGCCCAGTATGTGGAGAGGAGGATCAGACGGTGGACCACTTTCTCGGCTTGAGGTCTTTGGCACTGATGTGTTGAGAAGCGACCACTTTGGCACCACAAGATTTACTCAGATTTCTTCGGAGGTGGGGTAGATATAAAGAAAATCAAAATGGCAGTACAATGGACTTAATTGGGTCTGAGTGCTGTACTTGCCGGCCTGTCCCGACAAAAAAATAAAAACAAAAACATCCTACCTAAATATTGATTTAATTAAAAATATAAGTAAAGTGTTGCTTCTTGCCGTTTGAAATGAGTTATTTTCCCACTTATGGTACACACAACTTTGATCAAATAGAAAGGTGACTTTCTAATTTAAACTTCGTGTCAAGGTTGAGCTGGTTGGCGCTCTTCCCAAGGGTATGGTAGGGGCCCACTAATTTCAAAGTCCCTCTCTAATTCCCAATAAGGTGAACCCATTTCGTTTTTCGGATAATCGAAGAAATACTGTGGATGACTGCGATCGAGTCTGCTGGACAACCAAACAAATAAGAGTTTAGAAAGCACCTCGTTTCTGCAACTGTGACAGAAGTCATTTAAGGGGAAACCCAAAACGTTTTCCATGTGTTCCCATTACGCACTGCTCGGCGATGATACCAATCGACATACTATTGGAAGGCCTGTTTAGTTTGATGAGGGATCTAGTTCTTTCTAGGTCACATATGTGTAACTATATTGATCTAGACCGACCTGATCTAGAGCTTGCTTGAGCTCAGTTTCCCCCAGAGCTTGACTGATTTAAGCATCTCCAGGTATCTGGACAAGGCTTAACCAGCTAATTAAGAATGTATCTACACTCAATTGAAAGAAATATTATTGCACTTATAGATCTAATCACAGCTTAACTGTCAGAGTAGATAGTGATCGGTTGAGCTGGAACAAACGAGTTCCTTATCCACAACTCAGCTTCTTTTATAACTATTATTGTTGTTATGACTGTTTGTGCACTGCGATTGATCAGCCTACTCAAACAGTCTTGTAACTATTAACTCGGGTCGAAAAACGCAGCTTCCCAAGTATATTTATTGTTTCGTTATTCCATTGTTTCGACGTGGCGTATGAGTGATTTTTCCTTGTGAACAAAAGTGCGACGTGTGATGAGCTTTATGAAAATATGCAACTTCGAAAAGTAAAATACAAGGGTCAAGGTCAGTATTACCAGAGAAATTTCAAAGTTGTAACTGTAGACTATCTGTATTAAACCTTGTCACCACAGATATCTATGGCGAATTCCGGGCTAATTGTAACGCAGTCAGACTGAATTAATGCCTCCGCTGGAAATATTTAAGATTTAGGCAATCCTAAAATTCTTGCGTACACATAGGGAAATAGATTACACTGCTCCACCATTATTTTTTGAAAATAATTTTTCTTTTGATCCAGGCCCATTGGCTGCTGATTTAATAATAAAAACTACGAAAAAAAAGAGGCCGCGTTATGGGTCAGAGACTCGTCTGTTGCAGCAAAACCGAACCCAAGTCTATTGCAGTGTCTTTGAAGCTGAATTAACAATAAAAATTAATAAAAGAAAGAGGCTGTGTTGGCGGTCGGGGACTCGTCTGTCCAGCACAACCAAACCCAAGTCTATTGCAGTGTCTTTCAAGCTGAGTTAATAATAAAAATTAATAAAAGAAAGAGGCTGCGTTGGGGGTCGGGGACTCGTCTGTTGCAGCAAAACCCATCACAGTCTGAGGGTAACTTTTACTACCTCAACTCGTAACTTGTTGGAGAGGGAACGATGGCGAAAGCAGCACTGTATGAATGTGATCTAATGGATGTGAAAAAGAAGAATGAAAACTTAAAAAAATACTTAAATATATAAAGAAGCATAGCTGGATCAGCGTATTGGCTTTCTAGTAGCTTTTCGTGTTCTTGCTCTTTTTTTTAATGCCGATTTAACATTAGGAGACACAATAAGACTTATACAAATAATATGTAGAAGACACAATTTCTACAGCTAAGCTCAGAAAATAAAATCTAAAGCAGGCGTTACGTTCCCTACAATTTGAGGCCCCTGTTCCAGTCTGTAATTCTCGGCTAAAGCTAATTAATCTAGAACCGCTAGACAAGAAAAGAGCGGACATTCTCACTTTCATTTATTTTCAGTGTTGTCAATGGCATCGCCGACTGTCCAGTTCTGCTTGGGCGGATAAGCTTTAATGTTTCACAAAGAAGTCTTCGCAATGCTAACCTTTTATGAGGAAAACTTTAAGACTAAATATGCGAGTAATGCGCCCATTGCTCGCGCACTTTTTTTTCCTTGTTCACTCCTCCCGGGAGCATACGGCCTCGACAAGTTTCTTGTCTTGCGTTGGTTTCGATAATCTATTTGATTTCTGTCAGGGTAGGTGATTAGCCTTCCGGTGCCAGTCCTAAATAGTGGGTATGCTCACCTGTCGTTGCTTAGGAGCAACGCCTTCTTACTACTTGGAGCGCAATCTGGGTTTCACATTTTTCTGCCAGAAGGATCGCACAGATGGTTGAGGACTTCGCTAAATTTGGTGTGTCAGCGCTATTACCACTGTTGCCCGCTTCCTCTTGCTGGCGCCAGTGATGCATTGTGTAACTGTGTTTTTGTTTGTTTTAGCATCCACAATGCAGATGTGACGCTGACTATTGTACGGGAGTAAGGATGGAAAGGATACATTTTTTGGTTTGTGAAATGAGATGAGATTTTTTTTTGTTTTTAAAAACAAGGAAAGTAGGTTATTTGGCAATGTGCGAGGACCGTGATTTACTTTGGATTCGAACCCACAACCTCTGGGATGGCAGGCTAATGCACTTACGCTATAAATTATTATCCAATCCCAGCCGGCTTGATTTCGATTTATTTAAAATTAATCAAGTAAAAATTTTAAATTTAGTTGCTTAATATTTATATTGATTGCTAATATTTTAGTTGCCAAATTTGGCTTGTTTTTAATCACATATTTTTACTGCAGATTATTAAATAAATAAATAAATAAATTTATAAATGCCTACGAAACTAAGAAATTGGTAACTCTGCTCAAGGTCTGCTCATTTTCTAACAAAGCGCTCTCTCTCTTCGAACATCGAAATAACTTTAAATAATCGAATTTGCGAGCGAAGCAAACAAAGTTGCATTTGTGGTATAATTCAAATAACATTTGGCAATACAGAGTGCATAAGAAATGCCATAGAAACGTAGTTACCAGTTGTGGCGCTCTAAAAATAAACATAAAATAAATAAAAAATAAAAACTTGAAAACTTACCACAAACATGGCACGACGCTTGTAATGCGCACAACCAAATCGCAAATCTAAATCGAAACTGACAGCGGGTAGCGGCAGCGATGATGAGGCGTTTGTCGTGCTGGCAACATCTTTGCTACCAGTAGCGTTGCAACTGCCGCAAATGATTTGATTATCATTAACTTTTGCTTTTGCTAATTTCGTGTCTGGCTGCTGTTGTTGTTGTTGTTCTAGTTGCGCGCCATGCACGGCATATTGCGGACGCATTACGACATCCATTGTTGCAGCCTTTGTTGAGGTTGACGCTGCAGTTATCGTTGTAATTTGAGTTGTTGCTGTTGTTGCTTCAATTGAAGTATTTGTGAATTTTGCTGCTGTCTTCGTACATTTGTCATGATTGCCGGCGTTGCCACAACCGCCACCACCGCCACCGCCACCGCCATTGTCATTATCTTTAGCACCACGCAAAGCCTCCATCTTCTCCACTTCCGCCACCTTCTCTTGCGCATTCCCGCTTATAAGTAGCTTTACGTTGTTGCTGTGCCCATTGCTATCTACATGGCTGTAGTTGTAGTTGTTATTGCTATTGTTACTCTTGTGCGAGCATGCAACGTCATCAGTTTTGAATGATGCTGGCGTGGAGAGAGATTTGCGTAGCGTGAGCGTTGCCGCTTTCGCTCTTTCTTTCGCTGGCGCTGCTGATGCTGTTGGTTTTATTGTTGTATCCATTACCGCCGCTTTGGCTGTTGTGGCAATTTTCTCTGCTCTCACTTTCGTTGCTGTTTTTATTTCGCTTGCTGTTACTATTTTTATCGTCTGTTTGGACGCCTTTGTAGCGGTTATCAGTTGCTGTTGGTGAGAGGGCGGCTGCTGAAGCTGCTGCTGCTGCTCAAGCTCATTGCTCTCGTTAACGTTCCCGTTGCTGCAAGTGTTGTTGTTCTTGTGCGATTTTCTGCTGTTGTTGTGCTCACTATCATACGCTTCGTCGCTACAACTTTCGTTGCTGTTGTTCGGTGTCTCACACATCGCCCTCAACTGTTTCTTATTATTATCATTGTTGAGACTATTAGGGTTATTGTTGTTGCTGCGGCAGACGTTCGCATTCAACTTATTATGTATATCATTCCGCTGATTATTGTCCATATTTTTGTTATTGCTGTTGTGGTTGTCATTGCATGCTTGTTGATCAGCATACAGTGATGATTTTAAATTGATTTGATTGAGGTCCCTTGTAGTGGATAAAATTTGTTCGGCCTGCTGTCGTCTTTGTTGTTGTGTTTGTTCTTGTTGCTGTTGCCTCACATGCGTTATTGTCGTCAATTTATTGCGAGAATTAATAAACTTCGATGATGCTGATTTGTCAACATCACTTGTTGCTGTCGATTTTGATGTTGATTTGTTGCTGTTGCTGTTGCTGTTGCCTCCGCTCGTTTGGCTATTTGTTCGATGTTGCCCACTATTGTCATTATTGTTGCTGTTGTTATTGATGTTGATGAATTTAATTGCTGTTGAAATCAATTTAGTTGTATCCTTGTAGACAACCGCACCCATCTCCTCGCCAGCAAATGCCATTGTTGCCATCGCACTTTGTGGGACTCTGGAATATTCTTGGGTTGCCGTTGTTGCTACTATCGGGCTTTGACTGCTTGTGGGCGAGCTTGCTTCAAGTAGAAGGTTACTGCTACTGCTTCTGTTTGAGCCCGTTATCGTCGGGATTCTGCTGGCGGCGACGTTTGAGTTATGTGAGTTGGATTCTCTGCGTTTGTGGGGAAAATCTTTTGTTGGATTTGTGCTTTTTGTTGCATTCATGACGCGTGAATGATATTGATGTTGTTGCTTTTGAAAATGTGACTAAATTTAATAATTTTTTAACTACTTATTTGATTTTTGAACTTCGTTTCTTTGGTGAATCGGTTATGTACGTATTTTGCTGTTGTTGTAATAAAATTATTAGGCAAATATCATGCTAATTTGGGCAACTGCGTGATGGACAAAATATCAAAATAACACCACGAAGAAAGAAATTAACAACGAAAAGTAAAATTTCAAACGAAATCGAAGTTTAAATACCCGGCGCACATTTCAAACGCATGTAAACCACTTTGCTTTACTGAAAGTATTTATTGTGATCGTATTATTTTACGTAATATGATTACATGCACTAAATTTAAGGTAGATATTTCAACTTTTTTTCAATTAACAAAAAAAAAACCAACATTTTTTTCTTTATTTTTTAAATATTTTTTTTTATTTTTTAAATATTTTTTCATTTTTTAAATATTTTTTCATTTTTTAAATATTTTTTTTTAATATTTATTTATTTATTTATATGAAATATAATTATAATTAATAACATTACAGTAGCAAGGAAACAAGCAGCTGGGACTATAGTTTTTATTTTATATTTTATTTTGTTTCAAGTCGATTTCACATAACTGACCAGGTATCCCTACACGGTGGCGCAAAATTAATCACTCTATCGGAACATGTATAATTTTTGCTTTACTTTTTCTATCAAATTTGACATTAGTGAAAAAAACCTGTTGCATACGAATTTACAATCAATGGAGCGCGTCAAGATTTCCATCACTTAAAATAATTTTTTTGTTTATTTATTAAAATATCTTTCAAAAACGAAATTGGATGAATCAATAGTTAATACCTAAGTACAATAATAAATTAGGCAATGTTTGTTTTAGCGAAAATCGGATTTTGGCTTCCAAGTGCTATAAAAATTTAAAAATCGAAAAAAAATCCTACAAGGAACATCTCAAGAAATATCTCTCTTAACAAATGCACTTTCACTTTTTCGATTCAGATGATTCTATTGAGAACTTGCGGTCGGTCTCAAAACTAACTCACTTAGGCCAATCGTATGCGATAGCCCAGTAGCAGTTTACCTGCTACTCCTCGTTAAACCATTGTGCTTTAAGTGCGAACTCATCTCATATCATTCAAGAACGATGAGTCGAAGTATCTAAACCTAGCGGCAGGCCCCGCAGGACAGTATTAGAGAAGATCTCTGAGCGACTTTTCCTCCTCCCCATTATTGAAGCTTCTGCAATAGTCGAAATGATGTACGGTCAATCTTTGAGCATTTCGATCTAGAAGACAGTGATAAAGTGGCGCCTGACGTCCCATTTTGGTAAAATTTTTTTTTGGTAGCATTATATGTTAGTTTATCAACCCATCTCGTAATGGCTAAAGTGACAACGCTATTTGTAATACGAAGTTTGTAGGCTGAGATGATGGTTAAGATGCTCTCCTCAAAAATTTTTTTTTAGGTGCTGTTAGATATTCAGGGTCACTGGTTCAATTTTCAATATTTTGCAATGAAATTTTTTTACAAATGTTGCATTATAATATGGAAAGTGACTGTATAAACTAATATTTACGACTAGTATAGCCTAAAAAACAAAAATCACCGAATTCACCTTACCCACTTAACTGGAACTAGAAGGAATGAGCGGAGAAATAGGTCCCTCATCAAACTAGATCGGTATTCCATTAATATGTCAGTTGGTATCATCGCCGAACACTTCTTAATGGGAATACATGGAAAGCGTGTGACGTTCCCTGTAATAGTTTCTGTCGAAGCCAAAGAAACGAGGCGGAAATAGAGAGTATTGCACACTTCCTCTGCCACTGCCCTGCTTTTGCGCAAACGCTGTCTGAGCTCTTACTTCTTTGGATGACGAGGTTAGGTTACGTTACGTTAGGCAAGTTGATTGTCTAAGACAAGACACTCTGTGGCGCTAAGGCCCATTGTGATGCCAGTATTTGATTTCCATTCCCTAACTAAATTACTTAAGCCACTCAGATCTTTTTGAGAAGGTAACTAGTCCCTCCAGTAAGACATTTAGCAAATTTCCCAGGTCTACAAATTTCCCGGAGATATTTGAAACGGCATTTTTGAAGGCTGCCAATAGCGCAGTGACCCTTTATAACACCTGTGAGGACGCTGGTAGTTGATCAGCTGAATAAAAGTAGACATTTTGTCCTTTTAAGATTCAGTTTTGGCCAGAGCGTTTTGGAGACCCTGCAGTTTGTAGTCAGAGACCACCGCCTTCAAAATGGGCCTGATGATCGTATTGTACGCCCAGTGGTGGATACATGGTTTCAGCCCCATTTGTTTCCTCACAAGCTTTCTTCATACTTTCCTCGGTGTTCCTTTTCCAAGAAAGTTTTGAGTCCAGAAATATGCCAGGGTACTTGGCTTCTTTCGATAGATAGATAGATAGATTCTTTCCATTCTACTCCATCGGTTATGGAAAACTCGGTATCTTATTTCTTCTAGTGCACAGAACTAGTTTGGCCTTGGCTGGGCTAACCATTAGACCGTTTGAGGTCGCCCACTTCGAGTTATCGTGTGCATGGACAAAAGGACGGACAGGCGGGCATCTCTAAATCAATTCCTTTCGTCAGGCACAATATTTCGTTATACATATGTATATGTATATGTACGTGTATGTATATCTCGATATTGTTGGGGTCTATTGCAAGCAATCATTATGTGAACAAAATTGTAATATCCTAGTGCACTAAAGCATTCAGGGGTAAAATTATAACAAAAAAAAACTATATATATATAATAATTGCAGACAGTAATCCAAACAAAAAACAATGTTTTGCACACATATAAATATTTATATTTATATTAGTATTTACACTAGCAAAACTGCGCCGTTTTTTATGCAGTTATGACGATGCACAGTGGTGCTTTGGTGACAAAAACGAAGGTTTTCGATCATTGAATTTCAAAGGTCGAATGATGCAGTTTTGAAGCGAAATGTTACGGCGTTTGGCTAAGTAAAATTCATACTTTTTTTCCTTCAAAAGTAATTTTTTGTCTTAGAAAAATTTTAATGAAGTTATTAAAAGATTTTGGGTGAAGAGATTCTGAACAACAATAGAAGAAGAGGGGTGGAAAAGAGGTATGAAACCTAGCCCCAATACATTTAAATATTTACTGACAGCTCGAAAATGATGGACGGAGTAGGTGCAGGGATTTATTGCGCAGAGCTGGACATCAGGCGGCCAATTAAGCTCCCCTGACCATTGCAGTATTTTTCAAGCAGAAGTCTTTGTGGTAGGAAAGGCTGCAGAAATAGCACTAGCAAGGACATCGAGCAAGTTCAACTTAAATGTATACATACTTTGGCAGTCAAGCGGTAGTAAAGGCAATAAACTGATATGAAATTTCATCTAAAAACGTTCTTAGGACCAGGGAAGCCATAGAGAGACTAGCCGCAGACAGATGGTTGCACATCTGTTGAGTATCCGGACATAAGGGCATTATAGGAAACGAAATTGCCAAAAGCACATACAATTCGAACAAGAAAACGACATACTGAAACCTTTAAATACGATATACAATGACTTCGCTGCGAACATGAAAATACGGATAGACAGGAGGTGGAATAATCTAGCCACTTGCAAAATCGCAAAAACCATCTGTACACAGAATGCGGATAAATACGTCCGATTCGTACTATCTCTGTCCTGAAAAGAAAGCAGAACTGTCAATGGCTGCAGATTTTGCAATGAACTGGAAGAGAGGGAAACGCTAGTACACCCTCTATGTTCTTGCCCTGCGTTAGCTAGAACCCGATTAAATGCTCAGGAGCTTTACAATATGAGAATTTAGAATGCCTCTCGGGGTTAGAGCCTTAGAGTTTACTTAGATTCGCAAAAGACGCAGACGTATTACAAGAAGCCTACTACAAGGAAACGTAAGGGTCAAGCTCCATCTGGTATCACTAAGGACCAATAGGTCTATGGGATGGCTTTCAGCCAGCCAGGTTAACCTAACCTAACCTACTAAACGATTTTATAGCGAAAACGGATGAAATTTTTCATACATTTCAGTGACGTATATGTATGAGGTATGTTGAGGCCCTTTGTTTCACCCAGGAACTACAGGAATATATATATATATATATATATATATATATACTATATGTGTGTGAGATATTTTTTAAAATAAAATTTCAGTGGCGTTTTTATTAAAATATAATATTTTGTTTTTAAGAAAAAATTTACGTAAGTGTTTAAGGCCGGCGGGCCAATTAGATGTCCTAAATTCAGTAGTTTTCGCGAAGCGTTGTAGGATGAGAAAAAAAAACAATTAGCCAAATGAAGTTTTGGGGATAGTTTAATATATATTTGAACTAAAAAAAAAAAAATTTTTACAATCTCCAACAATATATTGTAAGCCGAGTTATCAATAGATTCCCAGAGCGCCTTGCCACTGAAGTATCCAACTTCTGTACAAGATACAACTTGCAATTTTCATCTGAAAACAAAAAAAAAAGATTATTAATTTTGATGTAATTATCTTCGATGTGAACTAAGAAAAAAGTGGTTTTTCAAGGGAAAAAAAACTCTTCAACTGGGTAAAAAAGTCGCTTAAAAAAAGTGTTTGGATGTTTTTTTTAGTTCACATAGAAGAGAAAACAATACTGAAGATAACGCATTTTGAATGAAATGGATAGCTCGTTTAGTTTTTTTGCAATCGTGTACATAAATTAGGTAAAATCGTGAAAATGAAAAGCCGAGAAAACGCGCTTCAAACTACAACAATAAGCGCACGGTTGCTCGACGCCGCACTACGCTCGGCTCTGTAGCTCTGCAAATACTTAGAATTTAACTCTGAAAACTTGTGTCTCATGTTCTTGAATATCTAAGCTATTGATTTTAGGAAAAAAAAAAAATCGATTTTTTTGACCTTTTAATTGGCCCGCCGGCCTTAAACGATGTGCGCGAGTCAAAATGGCAACATAAAATACAGCGTTTGTAAATTTCCTTAGAAAAAAACATAAGTTAGTTTGGTCCTGCTCGGTCTTTTTACTACAAATAAATCAAAGTTGAGTGTCTGTTCTTTCGATTTACGTGAAAAAATTTACCATTTATCCCCGCTCGCTGAATAAACCTATAAGGTTTGAAAATTTCAACTAAAAATTGTATTAAAATATCTTTCATACTTTGACACTTGAACTTTTTTATTGGAAGGGATATACCAACTTGATCGAAAAGTTCCCGAAACAACCGCCAGCTGACGCTCTAAGTGAACCGATTTGAGTTCTTTTTTTTTGTTACGCTTCCACATCTGTGATTAACATTCCTACCAAAATTTTATCGCCATTGCTTGACATTTGTAAAAGTTACGCCGTTTTGAATAAATATACCTCGGCACGTGTTTGAAAAATTAAATTGAATTTGCAACAATGAGGTTTTTGATGTTGTTGTTGTTGCAGCAGTATAAATATTCTCCTTAAATGTACTTAAACTTTGGCCGAATGGCTACAAAATTTCGTTAAGCTAAGACCATGCTTTCTATTTTTCTATTTTGCCAAAAAATATACGAAGTCATACCACTGTGAGACAGGCACGTTTCGCTTTTTATGCGACCAAGCGTTTTCTTTACTGAAGACTTTTCTGTTGCTTCATTCGCAATTTTGCCGCTTTAGCTGAGTTTTTTTTAATTTTTTTGTTGTTGGAAATTTTATCATTACGCCGTGGAATGTTGTGCGAGTTTTTGGTACTATGTTTGCCCATTTGTGCATACAAATGTAACAGCTGAACAGCCTAAATTAACACACAAAAAGGCATTGAAATACATACATATGTACATATTAGGCCGGGCCGATTTGTGGGGGGGCCAAAAAATCGCCCATTGCTCTGTGAAAATCATATTCTAGGGATCAAAATAAGAAACTTTACCCCAATTTGGGGCGAACGAAAAATCCCACTTTGACCCATTTATAGTGCTCCAATCGAGTCCAAATGTATGACCGACCCCCACTAACTTTGGACGGCCGATCCACCCATGCCAGTGGCATACCCCCTGGAACTCCCCTGGGGGGTTTCCCATACAATCATTTCAAAATATCACCATTTTTGGCCTTTACATGAGAAAAGAAACTAAAAAGTTCGACCCAAATTGGGGGACATCAGAATTCGTTTTAGAGGTATGGTTCCTTCGGCAAAGTTTCTTATTTTGATCCCTAGAATACGATTTTCACAGAGCAATGAGCGATTTTTAAATCGACCCGCCCTAGTACATATGTATGTACACACACATACATGAATTAAATTAAAGTTAACAATGAACGAATGCAGGAAATATTACGACTGAACAATGAATGAGCGTGATTGGGCGACACGAGTCAGTTGAGGGGCGTACGTCTTTCAATATTTGTTACAATTGCCAGGCAAGCCGAAAGTTAGCGATGCGCTTCTAAGTCGCTCGGAATTCAACTGCAGAATTATGTTACTCTATGCGCTGTGCCATGTCCCGCTAGGGATTCAAGGAAACAATGGTGATGATTTCATTGAGTTTTTCTTGTAAGGGAAATGGATTAAGAACTTAAAGGATTATATTTATTGTATTAAGTGGCACTAATTTTGACCCAATCGGTCACTGTTCAATATTTCTTGCCAATAAGTGCTACTTTAGACTAAGTAGGCAATTGAGTAGTAAAGTCCTCTCTCGGCGAACAAAACTAACTCTTTATAAACTCTCATCATGCCCGTCCTAACGTTCGGCGTAGAAGTTTGGACGATAACAATATCCGATGAAGCGACGCTTGGAGTGTTTGAGAGAAAGATTCTGTAGAAGATTTTTGGACCTTTGCACGCTGGTGAAGGAGAGTATTGTATGCGATAGAACAATGAGCTTTACGAACACATAGACACAGCGCAGCGAATTAAGCGGCTACGTTGGCTGGTTCATGCCGTCCGAATGGATATAAACGCTCGGGCTCTAAAAAGAGTCGATGTGGTATCAGCTGGTGGTAGCAGAAAGATCAGGTGGAGAAGGACTTGGCTTCACTTGGTGTGTCCAATTGGTGCCAATTAGCACGAGAAAGTAACGACTGACGCGCTTTGTTAAACTCTGCCAAAATCGCTTGAGCGGTTATCGCACCAATGAAGAAGAAAATGTGAGTGACCTCACTAACAGTAGCCTTCTTATTCCAAGGTTGTGATAACCTAATATTAAGCAAAGAGTACAGTATTATACAGTAAAATAAAAATATTCCATTGCAGCATCTCGAAGCTGAATTGCATAACAATTTATGTTAAACCAACCGTTCGTTTGATATTTTTGCTATATTCGCTTTGGCGGTAATTTCGAATTCTTGTCATACTCATTTCGTCCTACGATCATATATATATAGGGTTTTTCAGTAAGAGCGCTTCAACTTTTGAACTTTTTTGAATAAAACACAAACGGTTTGACTTTTTTAACTAATTTTTTTTTATTATCGAGTTTGAACATATACTTTTAAGTATGAAATTCGATTTCTTTTGCATGACCACCGCGTGCACGTTTTACGAAGTCCAATCGTTGAACCCAATTTTCGACCACTCTTTTGCATTAATCGGCCGAAATTCCAGCAATTTCGCGTTCAATATTGGCTCTGAGCTCACAAATCGCCGCCGGCTTGTTACTGTAGACCAATGACTTCACATAACCCCAAAACGGGACGGCTTGTTAAATGGACCGTAAAATGGCCGTAATGCCCTTAAAGTAGCAGCAACGATTATTTTCATAAAAAATTTGCACGATTTGCAATCGTTGCTCAAGTGTGTAGCGTTCCATGATGAAATATATACTAATGAAGTTTACAAATGACAAGCGAAAAATAAAAAAATATTGTGTCGTTCGATCTCCCTATCGGAAAAAAGTTGAAGCGCACCTATTGAATAACCCTATACTTGTATATACATATAATTGGTGCTTACACCCTTTTTGGGTATTTGGCCGAGCTCCTCCTAATATGTGTTCTGTACGCCTTGAAAAAAAGGTGTGTTTTTCAGACTGTAGTATGGAAAGTTAGGGCTGAAAAAAAAACGAAAGTAGCACCTGCCAGAATGACACGCCTACAGAATAATAATCAGTTTAACTATTTCGTTTCAGATGTCCTGAAGAGCCGAAATCCTGTGGCCAAGCCATCTATCGTTTTTAAGACGCTTACTTTGGTGCCACACTATTACAAAAAAATATGTCAAAAAAAAAAAAAATGTTTTTGTTTACTATTTGATGTCAATAATAACATACTACATATAAAAAATTAGTATTTGACCAACTCCTACGAGTACGACATCCGGCATGTCATATTAAAGAAATAAATACAGGGTGGCTGATGAAAGCCGCTACCAAAAAAAAATTGAATAACTTTTTTTCTTTTTAAGTTATCTGTTCCATTTTGCAGATTGATCTTTAAAATTTATTAAAATGGATAACTGGGACACGCAAACAAAAATTTGGATAGTCCGCCGCTATCACGCACTGGAGTCCGTAGTTTTGGTACAGAGAGAGTACAGGCGGATGTTTGGTGGCGATCCCCCGAGCAGATGGACCATAATGAGACTGGTGAATAATTTTGCTGAGCAAGGAACAGTCGCAAGAAGGCCTTATCATCGAAACCCACCAGTTCGGACGGAGGAAACCATCGTTGCTGTAGCTGCACCTATACAAAGCAATCCAAGGGTTTCAACAAGAAGCTTATCTGCTCAACTTGTTGCCAGCCGACAGTCTTTGCAAACAATAATGCAAAAAGATTTAGACTTATTTCCCTACAAAATTCAAATGGTTAACAAACTGAATGCAGCAGACTTGCCGATTCGCTTGGAATTTTGCCAGACGATCCTGCAAATGGTGGAAGAAGACCAAAACATGTTAAACTGCCTTTTCATGTCTGATGAGGCCCATTTCGATTTAAACGGCAATGTGAACAAACAAAATTGTCGAATATGGAGTACTTCTAACCCACAGATACTCCACGAGACGGAATTGCATCCTCTTCGCGTGACAGTGTGGTGTGCGGTTTCTTCACGCTGTATTGTCGGGCCTTATTATTTTGAAGAAAATGGTCACACCGTTACGGTTACTGGAGACCGTTATTTGAAAATGCTGAAAGAATTTTTCTATCCAGAACTACGCCGAAAGAGAATTCCTTTCAACTCTGTGTGGTTTCAACAAGATGGGGCAACGTCTCACATAGCCCAGGCTGTTATGACAGAGTTGCGACGAAAATTTCCCAATAAACTGATTTCAAGAAACTCCGAATTTCGTTGGCCCCCCAGGTCGCCTGACCTTACTCCACCTGACTTTTTCTTGTGGGGTTTATGTAAACAAGAAGTTTATAAAACAAAGCCAACAAATTTGGATGAACTAAAACAATCCATTCGGGCAACAATTGCTGCTATTCCTGTCGCAACTCTCAAAGCAGCAATGAACAACTTTTTACTAAGATGCCGCACTTGTGTCAACGAGCATGGGGGGCATTTAAATTCAATTATTTTTAAAACCAGTTAAGCTACATTTAATAAAATTTAATGACCGTCAACTTGAAAAAAAAATAAATGAATTCCATACACTAAAAAAAAAGTTATTTGAGTTTCTTAATGTAGCAAAATTCATCAGCCACCTTGTACCATACAATTATCTACCAGATTATAATATTTCTGTGTTTTACTATCATTTTAAGTTCTCAGGCTCTTAAAAAAAAACATCCGGTACCTCATATTAACATACATGTATCTACAAGGTGGCGCAAAATTAATCACTCTATAGGAAATAAGGTAAGGGCAGGGTGGGCGGAGGTGTATATTCCGAACATCTGGGGATTTCCTTCAGTTTTCGGTTCCCCGACTACTGTAGTGTCTTTCAGGCTGAACTGATGGCAATAATAAAAGCCACGACACTGATACAGTGTGATGCGATATGCCGAAATGATATCTACATTTTCACTGATAGCCAAGCGGCGATAAAATCTCTTACAAAATAGTCGACAACCTCCAAGGTAGCCATGAAATGACGCACATCTCTTAACGAGATAGCTGAGTCATTTCACCTAAAGGTAACATGGGTTCCTGGCCATCGCGACATTGAGGGTAACTGTAGAGCCGATGAACTAGCGAGACTCGGCACTAAATTGACTGATGAGTACATAGATAATGACATAGGGATACCCTTACAAATATGTAAGCTACTCATCCTTGAAGAAATCGTAAAGAGAGCAAACGAAAGATGGCGCAATGAAGCCACCTGCAAAATCGCCCGTCAACTGTGGCCGACTCTAAATGCTAAACGCACAGAATCTCTGCTAAGCCAAAATAAACACAGTCTTAGCACATTAATCTCAGTCATAACGGGGCACTGCCTAATAGGTTGACACGCCCAAAGAATGGGTGTGCAAACACATGACTTCTGTAGAAGTTGTCTAGATGAGGACGAGGAGGAGACAATCTCGCACCTACTGTGCCACTGTCCTGCTCTATCCAGACGCAAGTTTACTATTGTGGGTGAACAAATTTTTGATGAGTTGGAAGATCTGAGTTCTACAGAAATCAGAGATATTTTAGAATTTTTGAAAAGCACACTGTGGTTTTAGGAGAGATAGGGGCAAGCTCCCCACGCGGCATCACAATGGGCTATGAGCCTGAGTGTGTCCCACACGACAAACGCTTCAAACTAACCTAACCCAGGAAATAAGGTACTCGTATGATTGTGACACATGTGAACAATACAGCTGCAGTAAACAAACAGACAAGCGCGGTCCATTGCTCTGCTAAAGGTTAAAATAAAGACTTCCATCACTCAAAAAAATTTTTTTTTAATTAGTAAAAGAGTTATTCAAAAACAAAATTAGATATTTTGTATAATCTGTAGTGTGACAGACCATATCCTGAATCAAATTTTTCTTAAGTACATAGTGCGCTTGCGAAAAATTACAATTTAAAATATATATTTTCGATAATTTTGATTATAAACAAATACGTAAGTAATTCACAGTGAAAATCACTAGTGAGAATCAGTAAAAAATCGAAGTATTAAAATTTTTAGAAAACTTGTAAAAAACAGAAAAAATTCTCTGAGAATTAGTAAACAATTTAGTCATATTTCTTGGGATTTTCTTGTAGCTTATTGGATTTAAGTGTAACAGCTAAAAACTGTATTTCGTTCAAAAGCCAGCTTTCGGGGAAACGGCTGCTAAAGCTAACCAGTTGATGCTGATATTTTTGCTCATTACCATAGCTTCAAACTTGTTAGTGGTGGCTTTTTGAGGTCGTTGATTACAAATATGATGTCACTGGTTTTGAAACGCAAAATGGCGGATCCAATGTGGCGGTGTAATACTGGAGAAGTTGAGCGCATGCGCTGAAAATTCGTTACTTGGGGGTTTTTTTGAGTCACTGGGAAGGGTTTTTTAATTCAAAATAACGATGCTAGTATGACTCACAAATTTTGAAAAATATTGAACTTTAATAAAATTGATTTACATATATGGGTGGTTAAATTTTGTTGAATGTAAACCACACCTAAACGTCAACGACACCGTTGGATTTCTTTCTTTGGGGTTATTTGAAAGAAAAGTTGTACGTCGATAAGCCAGCAACAATTCGAGAGCTAAAGGATGAGATAATTCGGCATATTAACGGCATAGAACCTCAATTATGCCTCAGCGGCATCGAAAATTTGGACCATCGGATGGAGATGTGCCGCCGAGGCCGTACCGGTCATTTGACCGATATTTTGTTCCATGCGTAATTGAGCCATACCAATATTATCACAATAAAGAGAAATTACAATAATTTCTTAAAAAAATTGTATTTTATTCAAAATCAACACCGGCCCCTGAAACTTAACCACCTTTTATAATATTAGTTGGCAAATCTACGCTTTAGTTGCTAAATCTAATTAGTTCTGAAATTTGATACCAAATTCGCAATCAGCGGCCCCCAAGCAACAACCAAGTAACAAATTTCGAAATAATCCGATCAGTTTTTATACTTTTAGTTTTCAATGATTTTCTTGAAATTTCTATAAGTCATTTGTGGCCTACTTTCAAATGTGATTGTGCAAAAAAGTTAACGTAGCTAGAAATCTGCAGCTGCGTCATTGCAGGATGCGCTGCGTTCATTCACCCGAAAAAATTATAAAATATCTGATACAAATGCTTGGAATTTGGACGATTCTACGGAATTTTGACGATTCTACGGAATTTTGTTTCAATATTTGGGAAATTGTTGTTGTTGGAAAACGAACGTTACTTTTAAACAGCGTAACAGAAAAGATACAAAAATAATTAAATAAGCCTAGCAACATTACATTTTTGTGACACAAATTTTAAGCACCGATTGTCGAAAGTTTGTACGAGTTACATAATAAATACAACAACATAAAACAGTTGTAAGGTTAAATATTGATTTTTACGCATACACGCGCAGGCGCGCGCCTTCGCTCTTTTCCACAACGCACGTAAAGTAAGTAGATGAAGGCGAATGTCACACTATAAAACGCTGCTCCGAATTTGGGCGGCCCCAGCAACGCACATTTACGAGTACGTACTCGTATGTGATCCGACTGAATGCCTGATCGATTAATAGACTGACAAAGTAGGGTAGAGCGTGAACGTAGCATATTAAAAGTTATTTAACAAACAAAAATAAAATAAAATGAAAAAACATGAAATTTTCGTTAATTAACCTACGACGACAAACGACAGCCAACAAACAGAGCGAAAAGCCTCCGCTAAAGACATCGCCTGCTGCTAACAAGACACGATGTCTGTTGCTACTAGGGTCACTGTCTATATAACGAGCTTTGGACGCACTGAGTGCTGTTAGGCGCTAGCTGGCACATAATTAAAAGGACAGTTTGGACATTTTTGATTATAAATTTATAGGTTTTGATACTTTGTTTAATTGAAAGATGCGCTCATTTACCTAAATAAATCATAAAACATCTGATAAAAATGTGTGAAATTTTGACGATTTCACGGAATTTTGTTTTTATATTTGCGAAAATGTGTTCGTTGTGAGAAAATGTGTTGCTTGCAGTTGTTAGAAAGTTAGTTGAAAAAAAAAATTAAATTACAAAAATTTTCTTCGGATGATTTATTACGATTTTAATGCGGATTGTCAAGTAGAGGAAAATAAGCCAACGAAGACGAATAATTCTACATGACAACAGTGCGAGCTCTCACTTATCTGCTCCAGCAAGTTAACTTCGGAGTACACAAAATATTCAATTAATGAGTAGTTCGCCGTGTACTTTGTCGTATTTTGATGCCCAGTGACTAATTGGGGTTTCAGATAAAAAAAACACTATTTTAAATTTTTTATTGATGGTTGATGATAATTTTTTTATTGGCGGGTTGTGTATCTGTATCGGAAAAAATGCTTTCGCAAATGGCTTGAATAGATGAAAAAGTGTAAGGTTATGAAAGAGATTGACTTCTGGCTATCCCAAATTTTTAATGAAGTGGATCTATCGCTGTGAATCTAGCTCTGAGAGTATTAATTTGTAAAGGTATAAACCACTTCACTGTAGGTAATGCCATCTATTCAGATAGCGCAGTAGCTATGAAGGCTTTATCCAATTTTCAAAGGATAGTTGGGACCCTTTCTAGCGGCGGATAAGAAAAAAACTCAGTAAAGCTAGGTTGGGTGTCTTACCACTGCTGAATTACAGGACAGGAGGCCATCAACGTGCTAGAGCAAGAAGAAGCTCACTTGTTGCTTCTCTAGGGTCGAAGCCACTTAGTCTGCGTCTAGGCGGCTAACAATCGAAAGATTGATAATTTTTGCAAATGGCGCCGTACGTCAATCATATTTGACACTTGTGAACTAGACAGCTGCAGCATAGAAACGGATAAGAAATGGAGCTCGTAATTAAAGAAAGATTACTACCCAAAATAAAGATTACTAGGACTTATAATCATATTTTTTTATTTAGTAAAAAAGTTATTAAAATACAAAATTGAATGACTAATTTTGCGCCACCTACATAATTTAATAGGTATCCTCCGAGCGAGGTAAGTACTGAGGTGTATTGAAGGGTATCAGGCAAGCAAAACTTTTGGTATGCTCCTTTAATAGAAATGAAATAAACTGTTTTAGGCCGGGTCGATTTGTGGGGAGGGCAAAAAAATCGCCCATTGCTCTGTGAAAACCATATTTTAAGGGGTCGAACTTTTTAGTTTCTTTTCTCATGTAAAGGCCAAAAATGGTGATATTTTGAAATGATTGTATGGGGAACCCCCCAGGGGAGTTCCAGGGGGTGTGCCACTGGCATGGGTGGATCGGCCGTCCAAAGTTAGTGGGGGTCGGTCATACATTTGGACTCGATTGGAGCATTCTAAATGGGTCAAAGTGGGATTTTTCGTTCGACCCAAATTGGGGGACATCAGAATTCGTTTTAGAGGTATGGTTCCTTCGGCAAAGTTTCTTATTTTGATCCCTAGAATACGATTTTCACAGAGTAATGAGCGATTTTTAAATCGACCCGCCCTAATATAGGTATATTATTTTATAAAACTTTTTTTAATACAATTTTTTTTTATTAAATTTTTTTTAAATAAAATTTTTTTTTTATTAATTTTTTTTTATTATATTTATTTATTATATATATTTTTATAACAATTTTTTTTTGTTGATTATATTTTTTATAAAATTTTTTTATTATCTTGTTCTGTTTATTATATTTTTTGTATTACATTTTTTTCTTAATTTTTTTTATTTATTTATTTATTATTTTATTTATTTGTTATATATTTTTTATAACAATTTTCTTTGTTGATTGTTTTTTTTATTTAATTTTTTTATTATCTGTTTTTGTTTATTATATATTTTATTACACCTTTTACTATCTTTTTTGAGGAGTCTAAGGAACATCTCATTATCGAATGTCCGGGGTTGACGCACAGAAGGAAAAGGTTTTTAAACAAGTTCATGCTTACAGATGAAGTCCTTCAATCACTCCCTCAGAAGGAGCTGGTACAATTCATAAGCATACTTAACAGTCAATAGACAGCATGGGGTGCACAATAGATCAATATGGTCGCAGTGCTAAAGGGCTACTCCTTAACCCTTTACAACCATTAACCATTAACCATCTTCTTTTTATTATTATATATTTTTTGTATTATATTTTTTTCCTAATTTTTTTATTATCTGTTTTTGTTTATTATACAATATATTTTTTTGAATTTTTTTTATTATATATATTTATTATAAATTTTTGTATGTTTATAACATTTTTTATTATCTGTTTTTGTTTATTATAATTTTTGTATTACATGTTTTTTTTTTTTTAATATATGTTTTTTATTTTTTTGTTTATTATATTTTTTATTATATTGCATTCTATTTCTTTTTTATTACTGGGCTGAACAATATAAATGGTGACCCTCGTAAACTAATCACCGAGCATTCTGAGCACTTGTTTTTTTTATTTTTATTTTTTTATATTTGGTTGATGTCAAATAATAAATTTTACGCAAATTCTTAACACAATTTTTTTCTTTCAAATTTTTTTTGTTGCTTCAAATAATATTAGCAACCTATCCATTATCAATTTGATTATGCGTTGTTTTCCGCGTACGCTCTTTCTTACTATTTACTTTTTTGATGAGGGGATTTGTGTTGAACTCGCTTGCTGCTTTTTGTTGTTGTTTTTTCTTGTAATCAATTAGCGTGTTACGCTTTTATTCCTTTGCCAGTCGATTGTATGTACATACATACTTTAATTCGCATGCAAACATGTATGCGTCAACGCTTCTTAATTAAGACAATTTAAAAATTAATCTCGCTGGAGACGTTAACCAAACAAACGCCAACGCAGCACGATATATTCCGAAATATTTGACTTTCATTAAACACATACAAAAAAAAAACGAAAAACAATAATAATCCAAAAATTTGAATATATTCGCTAAGTGAAACTTTTGTCTGTTAAACGCGCGCGTTGATCGTACCCGTACACTACGTCATACCAACACGAAACGCCACGCCACGTCGCACCACACTGCACTGCACCGTTTGGGGAATTCAGATCGCCCCGTTCGTTGTTTGCTAGAGCCACCAGCGGTTGCTTTATTGCATTCAATTGATAGCGTTTTAAGTGCGCGCGCGCCGTCTCCGTGCTACCACTTACTTGGAGCTTTTTCCACTCACTGATTTGTCAATGGAATTTACATGCGCGATCGCCCCACTAGAGCTAGTCTCCATCAGCGACAGACGACGCCAGCATAGGCAGCGGTGTAGCGACGTAGCATCGCTAGTCAGAGTTGACACTGGGGCTGTTCAGTCTCCGTTACAATCTCCGCCAACCAATTGAACACAAAAAAACAAAAAAAAAAAGTAAATAAAAACAACGCTTCTAGTTATGCTCCTGAAATCGTTCGTGCGCTCTCGGGCACTTAAGTTTTTCGGTAGTTGACGCGATCAATGATCTCGCACAACTTGCGCATTCACTTTCCCCTCTTTTTGTTTGTGTTTTTTATTTGGGGTTTCATAAGCCACGCTTCGAGCGAGCAAAAATATAACTCAAATTTAGTGGTTAAAATAATAATAAAATCAGGTAAGCTTGTGCGATGGGCAGCCGTCTTATCTGTGCGAGGCGCTTAGTCGTTGCAGGCGCAAAAATATCTCAGTAAAGCTTGTTAAGCTTGTCCGAAGAAACAAAAAACAAAAACCATGGCCAAAAAGAAGGTAACTGAGTAGTATTGCTTTTGTATTGTTTTGCGTATTTTGATGTTTTTGTTTTATTAGGCTGCCTTGCACAAATACATATACATACATATATTGTACATACATACATGCACCTGTAATTACTATATTTAAGCTTAGCTTTGTTCCGAAGCGCTGGATTTGTAACAAATCTCGTTGCATTAAATTTCTAGGCAATTTGGGTGCCTTCGCTTTTTATACCCGAGCGCGCTAATGCGCCAGGGTTTTTTTATATTGTGCACATAACGGTTGTTTGAAGTAACCTGTTAGAATTGGTATACTCATAGATATAAAATACTAGGGCTATGTTGACGGAGGCATGGAAAATAATAGAAAAAAATAAACGAACAAATGCAAAGAAAGCTCTAAAATGACGGCAGGTCAACAATTGCTACTTTCACATCTACTAAGAACCGAGTAGTGGCAATATATGCAATCTATGGTATTCTCTAAGTTGTTGACATATGCACATACGTATGCATGGATGCATTCCAAAATGTTCAATATGTCGTGAAGACTCAATGACTCAAGACTTTTGTCTATGGACTCGATAACTCGAAAGAAAATTCGTCGGTATGCATATCTAAATGAAACTTCGTAATTAACAAATGCAGTTAACATCCCTGGTAACTGTCAAAATGGGCGAGGATCTTGCTTGTATATTAGGCGACTTTAATCTGTACAGTCTTAATTGGTCTCAAGGCTATTGTAATTCTGGCCTTACACCTACGAACCTGTCAGCTGTATCTGAAACTTATTTCATTCATAATATTTTAAATTCAAGCCTGCTGCAAATTATTATATTTAAAAAAGGCTCGATAGAATGTTGGATCTTATCTTTGTTAGTGATTGAGGGACCGGCACTCGAAGTGTAACCAATTAAAAAGGCCATAAATTTAGTTTGGAAAATTACTTTAATTCAATTCAAAGTAAAAAATGTGTGAAAATAATACAAAATTAAGAATCAATTTACTTTCGCTCGATATTACCACCTTTTGCCTTGACTATGGCCTTGAGACGGTCCAGAGACGAGTCGCAAGCATGTTGAGTTGTTGTTAGTACTCACATTGACTTTTAAAATTTATCAGATTATACAATTTATCAGATTATTTGTTATTGAAAATCAGGCGTACCGCCCATACTATTAAAATTGAGTTTCCGTCCATCCGGCTGTCTGCTGAACTAAAAACTCAGGTAAAATTTTGGATTTCTGAACGAAACTTAGTATTTACTTATGTTACCCTCGAAATGAAGTAATTTGTCATTTGTAATGGGCGAATTAGATAGCCAACCGCGCCGACTTTACGTATAAGGGTGATTTTGAGAGGTGCTCAAAAATGCGATATTTATTAACTAACAAATTAAATCTGCTAAAATTTAGAATAAGTCATTGCTACATACCGAAAATAATACGACAACAAAAAAAAAAAATTTTGAAGATAGGATTTAGAAAATAGGCTTCGCCTTTTTATTCTTCTTGCTAAGCGCCAGTTGTTTCTTTCTCGTGCTAACTGGCGCCAGTTCACAGTAAGTGACGCCAAGTCTTTCCAAAGCAAAGGAGGTTTTTCTTCCTGCTTCCACCAGATGGTATCGCATCGAACACTGCAGAGACTGAGCATTTATATCCATTCCGAGGGTATTACTTAACCAGCGGATCCGCTGGATCTATATTTGCTGTCCCTGCCGCCGTAAAACTCACTGCTTCACCGCCTCATATACTAGCCGTCGCCAACGTGCGAAAATCTAAAAATCTGCCACAACATCTTTTTCTCAAACACTCCAAGTGTCGCATCATTGCATGTTGCCTCGTTCAAGCTTCTGCGCCGTACAACGTAGGATGGTCACGATGAGAGCCTTATAAAGTTTTAGTTTTGTTCGTCGGGAGAGCAATTTACTACTCAATTGCCTATTTAGTTCGAAGTAGCTCTTATGGGCAGAGGAGATTCTTCGTAGGACTTCAAAGCTGACATGGTTGCCGGTGTTAATGCTGGTTCCTAGATAAACGAAGTCTCTTACAACCTTCAAATCATAACTGCCAACAATGAGGTGGTCGCCGCGTACTATTTCTTTGATGACAGGAAGTACTTCATCTTGTTCTCGTTCACCACCAGACCCATTCGCTTTGCTTTTTAATTCAGCTTAGAAAAGGGAATGGTTACGGATGGGTTGTTAAGACAGAGGATGTCAATATGCAGGTAGTTGGCATACGCCATCATTAGTACGCTCCTTAATAGATTGTGTCTGGGGCTCGTGCACTATTTTCTAGCACCAGATTAAAGACATGACATGATAGAGCGTCACTCTGTCCAAAACCTCGTTTGGTATCAAATGGTCGAACCAGACAGAGGTCTTTTCCAATTCTGTTGGATCTGCTGGTTTTGCTTAACGTTATTATGCAAAGCCGTTTTATTTTAGAGGGGATAACAAACTCAGATATCACGGCATATAAGCAACTCCTTTTCATGCTGTCGTATGCGTATCGAGAGGAGATGGAGAGGGGAAACATATTGGAGTTTTCAGTGACAATAAGACTACACTGAAGGCCTGGAGAATGCGAAGCAAACCTGAAATATTGTTCAAGAATGTAAGAAGAAGCTTAATTCTGTCGCAAGACAAAGCAGGCTTGTACTTATATGGGTTCCTGGACACTCGGGTGTTCAAGGAAACGAAATCGCCGACGAATTGGCCAACCGTGGATCAGCGGTGCGCCCACAGGGGCCAGAGCCAATACTCGGAATCAGTTCCGCAGGAATCATGAATTGGATCAGCGATTATGTATGCAATTTACATAAAGAGTAACCGGTCCGGTCTAGAACGTTGATGAACTGTAAAGTGTCTTGTGTCAAATCCGAACAGAAAACTGCCAAACTTTCTGCTAAAACTTGGAAGGAAAGGCATTCGGTTGATGGTCGGTATCATTAAAGGACACAACCCATGGGGTCAGCATATGACCACCATTGGAATCATTGAGGACCCAATGTGCCTGTCTTGCTTGGAGGAGGCGGATACCACTGAGCACTTTCTCTGTGAGTGTGCTGTCTTTGCTAGAGCACGGCTACGAGTTTTGGGTTCCGATGTCGTGAGAATGAGTAATATTAGTTCTCTAAAACTGGAGGATATTTACAGATTTACCAAAGAATCTGGAAAATTTGCATAGGACTAAAGATCTCCGTCTCTGTCTCTATTCTTTCCTATCTCTTTCCTATACTTTTCTACTTTACCCCTTGACTATCTACCCTCTTTCCAGAGCTCTAAATACAATGGGCTTTTTAGCCTGAGTGTCTTAGGGGCCTCCAAATCTCTTGGTGCTCCTTCGCTCGATCAATTAAAATTTCAATTTCAATTTCATGCGGCTTTAAAATCGAGAAGAAGATTGTGTGTGTCGATTCTACTTTCATGGGTATTTTCCAAGACTTGTGGCATTGTGAATATCTGGTTAGTTGTAGATTCTCCAGGTCTAATGCCGCACAGATAAGGTTCAATTAGTTGGTTGATTGTATGCTTCAGTCCTTCGCTCGATAGAACCTTGGGTGCGTTATTTAGAAGACTAATTCGGGGTAAATTTATTATTATTATTTATTAGAAACGCACGCCGGGTATAAAAGTTCGGTGTAATCCAAGCTTAGACGCTTCTATACTTGTTTATATTACACAAATACATGTTTTGATTTTCGTTTCGATTATTGTTTTATTTTCGGTTTATTTTATTTTTGCGTATCAGGTAAAAGTTGTTGCCAAACTGGCTTTCTGCTAACGTGTTTCTATTTACATACAAACATACACACACACTGGCCGATATAAAGATAAATGGTGGTTAAATTAATTTGCCGCTTACAACCTTGATGGACTTAAGCAAAATATTAAAAATAAAATTCTACGCAGGTGTTTTTGTTATTGTCTCAATATCTTATTTACTAATTTTTACTGCTTCTTTTATCGAAAACAAAAACAAACTACACAGTAGGAGCTACTAAAATACGACCAAAATGAATTCGAGACGAAAATATTCTTCGCTACACGAAGGAAGTAGGAACCAGGCGTGATTCTCTTTCTTATAACCTCTGCTTGTAGTTTTGCAGACATGTAATCGAATTTTCATAAGGAGAGTAGATTAAGTTCTTACAGTGACATAAAATGTTAGAAAAAATACTTTCGGTGGCCCTCGGCTGGCTATGTCAAACCTCTAAGTGCACATCTGCCATGGAAAAGCTTTTCATAAAAGCCATCTACCATTTCGGAGTATGCTTTAAATATAAGCTACTCTATTTCTACACTGCACTGCTGCACATTTCTAGGACACCATTGAGGCGCGTACTAAAAGCAGTATAGAAGCTCAGCAAAAAACGCTGAACGCAAGATGTAGACGTCATTTATTACACTGTGCGGCCACGAAAAAAAATATATTTATACACATATGTATATAAGAATGTGGTACACCCATTATAAAAGAGAGCTCTTATTACATCACTTGCCGGTTTCCCTAAAGGTCACAATTTTTTTACAGTGCATTGAAGTTCTTCTTATTTGGTCTCAACTTGAACTAAATTGTTTGAAAAAACTCGTATAAAACTACATTTACCATTAATATTGTCTTTAAGAGTCTATAATAAAATTTAAGTGCTTTTTGTGGAACATTTTACCCTCCCGAAGTGGGTAATTTGACCCTTATTTTAAGAAATCTAAACAAAATAAGGTTATAGGTTCGATGGCAGATTCAAATGTTGCACAAAAATAACGTCAACCTGCAGTAGAGGTCTTTTCAGACAACAACAGTGTGGGATAACGAACCAAATTATACGATTAATTTGTTTCTAACCCAAAAAAAAAAAAAAAAATATGAAAAAATTAAAAAAAAAAAAACATCTTGGAACCTTGCCCTATATACACAGCGTCCGGCACTCGAAGTGTAACCAACTTCAGACCACTCGCCCGTCCATCAGCAGTCTGTTAGTTGGCTCAATGGCAGTCCAGAATATTGTTTAAACGCACGCGGAAGCATTTTGCGGAGAGTAAACGCGAAAAAAGAAAATCAGTAATGGATTTCAAACGTAAAAGTGTGATTGCATTATATTTGGCTAGAAGATCACAACCAGCGATTGTTCGTGAGCTCGAGAACCTTAAAGTAAATATTACTTGTTACAATCGCGAAACCTCATCGAGGTGGTCATCAAAAGACTGCAACGTCATGTGAAATGGTTCGAAAAGTGAAGAAGCGACTTGAGCGGAATCCCCGACGAAGTGCCAATCAAATGGCAAAAGAACTGAAAATATCTAACTCTAGCATCCGGCGCATTATAAAAAAGAATCTCAAAGTCAAGCCTTACAAGATCCAAAAGTCACATGATCTCACATCAAAGCAGCAACAAGTCAGACTTGAGAGAGCGAAATAGTTGCTTTGCTTGGCTGAAAGCGATCAATTCCGGAACATTGTGTTTTTTGACGAGAAAATTTTTCAAATTGAGCAATTCGTAAACTCTTAAAACGATAAGGTTTACTTGACCGACCACTCATACGAGATTTTGAGTCATCGATTGGCTACCAGGAGGCAGCACCCGCCATTGGTAATGATTTGGGCCGCTGTAGCTGCAGATGGACGCTCCCCAATCGTTTTCATCGAGCCTGGCGCCAAGGTAAACGCGAAATATTATCGGGAAAGTATTCCTGAGGTTGCTTTGCAGCCGTGGGCAGACAAACATTTTGGCGGCAGACCATGGACTTTTCAATAGGACCTGGCATCGTCTCACAAAGCTCGAGTGAACCAAGAATAGCTAAAAAACAACGTTCCGAACTTCATTACGTCCACATAATGTGAAGAAAAGAAAAGCAGTGTTTGTTTGTATAAAGGAAATAAAATATAATTTGAAAATTTAGATTGTAATTTTTTTAATTATAACACTAGTTTTTAATAAATAAATAAATGAATGTCTTGGAAATAAAATAAAAAATATTAACCATTTCTTGTCGAACAGTAATTTAGATTAAAGTGAGTTCGATAAGTAAAGTGCCTACCGTAATTTTAATTAAAGCTGGTATTTGTATTTCATGGTTTGCAACTTGGGTGGAGATAAAAGCTTATAACAGCGAAGACATGGGAATAAAAAAAAAGCGAAGTACCCGAACACAGGGTGTTGCGGATAAGCACAAATTAAAATATAAAAATTTCTACCTTCAGCTGGTTTTGATTGAGTGTATAATTATTTCGATCTGATCGAATATACAAAGCAGTTTTCTCTTTGACGCGGTGACGGATTTTACAAGTTTTTATGTAGCTTTAACTAAATTTTACGTTTGAAGTACTCAGAATAAAAAATACTAATATTAAAAAAAAAATACTGAAAAAATACTACATCAAGTCATTCTATTGTTGAAACCTCTATTTCTTGAAAAAATATTTTTTTTTTACATAAAACATAATATAAATAATATATTTCAGAGATAGAAGAGCGCATAATTTACTATTAGCATAAGATCATTTACCTGTGAGTGGAGGTTCACAATCGATCTGATTAAACTTTGCTCAAATAGTCATCGGTACATAATTCTGTTGAATTTGAATAGCAAAAGTATCACTAAACCAACTAGTTTCCAGCTCGTCAAACTTCTCTCATTGTTCGTCAAACTGTTCATTGTTCACGCTCACAGTTCTCTCATTGCCTTCTTCACGGCCTATGATTTTTCGAAGCAAATTATTTTACGCGAAAGAAAGCAAAACCACCAATCACAAAAGAGTGATCAATTTGGATAAATCAATTTAAATTTCTTATTAAGTGTTATTGAAATATTTTTATAATTTATGTACGTCCCACTCAAATGTAAATCCAAAAAAAACGAAGTCAAAGCAAGTAATTTGCGTGAAATGACAATAATGGCGGTCACGAAAAAGTTAAGGCTTTCTCGACACCTACCATCAAGTTTTCTCTTTTTTGGTAGCCAAACTTATTTTTAATTGCCTTGAGCGCTTCGTCGTGAGTCAATTCAATGTAACGGTACGTGGAACACATTCGTCGTTATAGCGTTCACCGGTTCTTCTAAAGGCCGAATTATACACGAGCCAGTATAGGCAATTCGGGTAACAATTGTTACAAATGATCAAGTTTTGGGGTTCAGGCATCCAAGTGAGAAAGTTCATGCAGGGGAGAGTGTAAGAGCAAAATGACATTTCTTGACCTGAGGGGAAGTTGTAATAAATTTTTAGCTGTAAGAATTTGCAATTGAGAAAAGCAAAGTGCAAAATGACATTTCAATTTGAGGGGAAGTTGCAAGTTTTTACTGGATAAATTTTTACTTGTAAGCATTTGTAAGTGAGAAAAAGCTGAATAAAAATTTGCGAATCGAGTCAGAATTCTAAATTTAAATAAAAATGGTGATTAAAAAGGAGAATGTAAGTAAATATAATTTAGATAAAATTTATAAGGTTTATTTGAATAGGCCATTGAAGTCAAATGGAATTGGCCAACGATATGGTGGTATGCACTTCTGAACCACAGCCTCCAGTCACCGTTGCTGCAGTTTCCGAAACACAAATCGAAAGCTCTTAGAGAATCTTTTGTGCTTTATGTTTGTACTTCTTGTTTATTAACTAATGCGGCCGCCGTTGCCGAATGGGTTGGTGCGTGACTACTACTACAGAGAGAACGTAGTTTCGAATCTCGGTGTAACACCAAAATTAAGAAAAAAACAGCGATGATGAAATGAAAGAAACTATTGTGGTCGAAATAAAATCATATGATGCCTAAGCTCGTAATTTTGCATTTTAATTGGTTTATTATATATTTTTTAATTTAAAACAAGATCGCTCAACTCATTTTTTTTTTTAATATTTTGCGATTTTTCCCGTCAACAATTTAATCAGCTGCTCGTGAAACTTGCAAATTGTTACTGGGTTTGCGTTCACGTCATTTTTTTTTATATTTTTATCTTTGAGAGCAAATTCTCGGAAATTAAATTACTGGCAAGTTAGTAGATAATTTTTACATGTACTTTCTCCTAACGGATACCTCCCTTAAGTGGACACCTCCCTTAAATAGACACTTTTTTCAGTACACGCCACAAATCCTTAAGTATTTTTTAACCCTCCTACAACATATTGTTAACTTTTTTACACTTTTCTCGTAAGCGGAGACCTCCCCTAAACGGACAAATTTTTCAGTCCTTTAGTTGTCCGCTTAAGAGAGAGTACACTGCATATCAAATTAATTAACTTTATTGCTGGGCAAGCAAAAGCTAAAACAGTTTTTAACGCAACGCTCTTTAAAAATTTTAAAATACATTGCGGTTGCAAAAGTACCACTGGAACTACGTAAGTTACTCACACGTCACTTTCACGGTACTCTTCCGTTTTTGCATAACCTGTGCACTAAATAAAAAAAAAAACGATTTTGAGTGATGTAAATTTAATTTTTGGCGACTGCCATAGCTCAATCAATGGTTGGTGCGTGACTGCCTTTCGGAAGTGAGTAGGTTCGAGTCTCCATGTTTCGCAAAATATTATGAAATATAGAAAACTTTACAAGAAAATCGTATCTGCATCAAATACGATGTGTGTGACTGTATATTCAAAGCTGAAAATTTTGGTATTTAATTTTTTAAAGTGAAATATTTTCGGCTATTTTTAATATTTTTAGAAGTTTTTACTTTAATTTCTCTATTTAAAATATAAAAAAAATATATAAATATATATATATAAATATATATATTATATACATTTTTCGGAATGTATTGGCTGTACAACTAATTAATTTCCTTTTTTGTTTGTTAAAAACACCATTTATTTAAGTATAAAAGAGAAAAAAAATTTTATTCAAAATATTATCCCCATCTTTCAGGCAGTTTATGGATTTCATCCCAAAAAAACTTCTCATCTTTTGCGCCGAGAAAGTCATCAAGCCATTTTGTAATACCGATCCGACTACTTTTAAACGTTTAGAAATGCTTTGTGGAGTAACTTTCAATGTTTTTCCAAGTTCTTCTTCAGTTTCACATTGATCTTGATCGAGTAATGCCTCCAATTCTTCGTCTTCAAACTTTTTTGATGGACCAGCGATCAGGTCTTCTGGTTTCTGTGTCCAAATCACCACTTTTAAATCGTGCAAACCACTGCTGACATACTCTAACCTCTAGAGCATATTCAGGATAAGCTTCTGAGAGCAAACGACGTTCCACTTTTCTTTAAATTGAAGAACAAAGGCAAACCTCCCCGCAAATGCTGTTTGGTTGGAACGTAATTGACTGTAATAAAAAAAATTTGTGTGTTTACTAATATTCACTGTGACATATCAAATTTACTTGATTTTTTGGCGTGCTTTAACATAGAATAGCTGTTACTGTCAAAAAATTTACTACATAAATAGATATGAGGTTAGTAACAAATACGAAATTAATTAGTTGTACACCCGATATTTTTTAATTTTTTTGCTGAAATAAAGGGTTTTCCAATAAGAGGTGTTATTCTCGTAAAAGATCAATGGTTTCGTTGTTTACCATCCAATTCCGACCATAAAAAATAGTTAATCATCTCTCGATAGCGCAATCCATTCACCGTAACTGTTGCTCCAGCTTCATTTTCGAAAAAGTAAGGTCCAATGACTCCGCCGGACCATAAACTGCACCTAAATGTCACACGTTGAGGATAGACAGGCTTTTTAATAATAACTCTTGGATTTTCTGAGCCCCAGATTCGACAACTTTGCTTGTTGAAGAAGCCACCGAGGTGGAAATGGGCCTCATCACTCAAGATGATTTTTTGATGTAATTCCAGATCATTTTCACGCATTTCAACGACCCAATCAGCAAAGACATGACATTGTTGATGATCGGCCGGCTTGAGTTCTTGTGTTAACTAGACTTTATAAGCCTTAGGATCCAAATCTGTATGCAAAATACGGTGTAATGACGTTTGTGGAATGCCTAATTCCAAGGAACGACGAGGAATGGACAAACCTGGATTTTCTTCAACACTTTCGGCTACAACAGCAGCAATATTTTCGGCTGTTCTTGAGCGACGTGCACGGGTTTTATTCTGCACATTCACCAATTTCTGTATTGCGGTCTGACAATGCGGTATTCACGATAACCCAAAAATGTTCGAATTTTACGAAACGTCTCTGCCAAATTTTCACCATTTTCATAATGAATTTTAATAATTTCAATGCGTTGTTTAAGCGTGTATCGATCCATTTTTATTAATGGCGTGGTTTCTACTTGTCAAATATCACAAAATTACAGCTTCAAAAGTGAAATCTACCGAAATAGCGGGCTATTCCAAATAACACCTGTTATTGAAAAACCCTTTATGTTTTTGTTTTTTTGTAAACACGATCGTTTTGAGTGTTTATGAATGGCTCAATTGGGAAATTTTTTTCATCAGAAAACACAATGTTAGGAAATTCGCCACGTTCGTGCAAGCGCAACAACTCCTTTGCTCTTTCGCACCGAAATTTTTTTTGCCGGGGTGAAAAATCGTGTGCTTTTTGGAACTTGTAAGCCTTGACCTCGAGCTTATTTTTCAATATGCGTCGAATGCTGTCTTGCGATATTTTCAGTTCTTTGGCTATTTTTCTTCCACTTCGGCGTGTATTTCGTTCAAGTCGAGCCTTCACTTTCCGAACCATTTCTGGCATTGTTGCGGTTTTTTTTGGTCCATCTCTCCACCTCCATAGCCTTTTGCAATGCTACCAGTATCATTGTAACGTTTTATAGTGCGATACACAAACATTTTATTCACTTTGAGGTGACTGAGCTCACGAACAATGGCTGGTTGTGATTTTCCAGCCAAATATTATAACGCAATCACACTATTACGTTTGAATTCCATCACAGAAAAAAAAGTTCAACAAATCTGAAACGCAAATTCTTTTGATGGCTTATAAACAATATATTGAACTGTCATTAGAATAATTTTGACGTTGATGTCATGAGCTGTTTTACAGATACAAGCAGTGCGAAGTTGGTAACACTTCATATCGTTCACCCAGTAGATTCATAATATTTAAAGCTGGACAAATTTTATTCAGTTTTCTACACTGTACATGTTTATAGGTGGCAAACATTTTTCTTCTTTCCTAATCTCAAAAGAAAGGAAGAGGGGCTCAACAAGGTTGTCGAAAAAATGACCATATTGAAAAACGCTGTGTGCGCTGTATTTTTGCTAATATTTAATTAAAGAAAATCAAAAAGAAGAGATCGGCTAATGTATAAAAAATGTACAATTTTTGTTTCAAATGAAATATCCTTAAAATATTTATGTCTCCAATGCCTGATAACATTAATTGTTTGCCTCTCAATGACACACAGTTTTCTGTAAAACTTTTAAAGCGAATAGTTATCTTAAAATAAAAAGTAATATAGGTATTTTATCATGGCTACGCCACAATCCTTTTCAAATCCCTTTCAAAATAATCCCCAATTAAGAATATGCAAATAAGCTTTCAACAAGAATAGCTCACCAAATATCTACAATACAATAAATAATTATGTGAAAATATAATTTTCTTTAACCCCCATAAGAAAGTCTCTGAACTGCCGGAACTTTTCATGAGCTTTCCAAAATAATACTGCTTTAATGTTTTTAGAACCATACCCACATACCGTTAAATGTATTCCAGATTCAATACAAAATGGAAATAAAGCAGCACTTAATAACTATCAGTATAATAAAGCCTAATCGCTGGCATACCAACACATTTGAAAGAATTCACGCAGAGAGGGCAGCTACTCGTACTATTACCCCTGAGAATTCGCTCACGTACGATATTCTAAAATTCAATAAACGTTAGCGCTACTGACGTCTAATACGTACATATGTATGTATGTATATAAAAATTCAGTTACTTGTGTATGTAGGTGGTTTGACAGTCGAACCTTACTCCTCATCAGTAATACTGATAGTATTAGAAATGTCGCAAAGTCAAGGTGCTTATCATACAACTGCACACAAACAAGCTTACAAATATACTTGCATACATACATATACACATTTGTCATGTATGCACGCTTGTCCATCCGTTATGAGAATATCAACATTGCAAATTTTTTACAATTTTTCACATACCACTCATCTACTTACACATAAGCAAATTTGTTCTCCTTCATGAGAAACGGTCACCCACCCAACATCTGTCGTTTCTGTTTATGGAGTCTACAAGTACTATGCAGTTTCTTGTTGTTGTTTAGTGTCATTTAAAAAATGTAACGGTACAACGGTACCTTCTCATTCATACTCACCGCATTCGTCGAATTCGACATTTTTAATGACATTTTAAGTTGTTCGCCCTCACGTTTGCAGCTGAATAGTCTGGTTCATCTTCTAACGTCCAATACTCTGCTTGGAATGCTAATTTGAATGCTGAACACGTAGCAGGTATTTGTTACGTTCCTCTCACCGTTTTCGTTTTTTGGCATTGATAAATTCAATATTGTAAAGTAATACTAATATAATTTTATTATAATACCCGTAGATTGGAGAAGTGCACAGAGTAAAAATGAGCTTGTGAGAGCTTAGTGCATAAGAGATTAAAAATAACGGCTTTTAAAAATGTTGGTATGCATAGGCATATTGAGCAATCTATATTTGTATGTGTGTGTGCATACAATACATATGTAAATCTTATTACTTTAATGGGCAATCCATGGAAGTATAACTCTCCAACTCCCAAGCTAAACGGGGTCGAAAAATGTGTGTGTGTGTATGTATGCATAAAAGACTAGAAAATTTCTTCAAGAGGGCATAACTCAAAAACTATTCACTCGATTTTAATATTTCTTACAACGTTAGAAAACCTATGACTCGTAGGTGGTTTAAGTGTAACCCTCAATTTAGCTGGGTGTTGCCACCTGTGCGTATTTAAAAAAATGACATTGATATTACGGCTGTGTATCAAGCCAAGTATTTTTTAAGAATACTTTATTCCAAAAAGATTTCTTTCCCTGCCTTTGCCACCTGAATTTTATTGCAAAATGAGCAATTTATCACACATTTCAGTTGAATCCTTAGATATAGGTATCAAATTAGAGGCTTTTAAACATACTTCAATAAAAAATATTTTTAGCTGGTGTTGCCACCTATTTTTTTGGAAATTAAGAAATTTATTAATGCATTAATTGTAAAAAAATATATTTACATATATCCATGTAACGGAGGCGTTGATAGGATTAGAGGTTAGGATGTAGGTATCAAATAAAATGTGTTGAATAGATTAAACAAAGCTGATTTTAAAATTATTTGCATATGGCGTCGCAACCTAACTCTTAAGGCGAGAGATATCAGAAGATCATCTTCGCGGACGAGGCTCATCTTTGGCACAGCAGTTATGCCAGCAAGCAAAATGGCATCTGTGGCCCGATCTCGACGACATCGATATATCCGAGCTCTGATTCCAACTTGATGGCGCTACATATCACATTAGCGGCGCTACGCTTGAAGTTATGGAGGAGGAATTTGAAGTTCGAGTCACTTCCCGGCGAGCGTTCATCAATTGGTCTCCAAGATCATACAACTTGACACTCCTCGATTATTCTCTCGGAGGCTTCGTCCAGTCCTTAGTCTAGGCTAACAAGCATTTTAGCAAAGCTCCTGCTTCATTTTGTGGTGTGCGTCTTGATGTTCTTCCACTAGTGGAAGGATCTGTACTTTTATGCCGCCTTCGAGCGATAGATATTTTTATGAGGAGCTTGTTCATGACACAAATACACTTGGAGGTTTGCCATTGCGTGACGAGGGGTGACTGGTATTAGAAAATGCTTCCTTATCGATCCGTGTCCGGAAACAATTGCATGCCTAAACCAAATGCTCCGTACTCATTTTAACCCTAGAGGTATTAATTACAGTCTTCAGTGACGAAATGATGTTATGAGGATGTTTGTTGGCCTCACGCTCAACTATGCCCCAAAAGTAGTAATCCAGTGCATTAAGCTCTGTGGAGTTACGCGGGTCTACGTTCGATGCTCTGTGGTGATGGAAATTTTCACTCATCCAATCTTGTTGCGCCATCGCTTTGTGAGAAGGAGCAAGGTCTTGCAGAAAGATTTATGGGCAGTTTCCGCGTACACTATCAATCCAACATTTCACTACGATCTCTAGAATCTCGAGGTATGCAGTAGCATTCAGTCGAACTGCTTGAGTCAAAAAGTGTGGTGGTATGACCCGTCCTTTGTTGCTCACAACACCAAAAACCATAACAGTGGCTGGAAATTTCGTGTGCATGACAACAGGAGCCTCTGTAGGGGTGGAACGTAGCCATCTGCCATTCTGGTAATTTACGTGCGGTTGGTCTTTAACTCTTGGTCCACATTTTTTTCTTCAGAAAAAACCATAGCATCTCTGGCGTTTCCGTATGCTAAATTTGGTTTAGAATGCGTTTTGATCGGATAACTCGCTGTTCTCGTGTTTGCTCCAACATAAACTGTCGTATGTCGTAGGATTTACACGGGAGATCTTCATAGACAACTCGACGGATAGGAACCTCATTAGGCTCCTTCGCAAGAACCCTCATTGATTTTGGAGGGTCCTCGTCAATGATCGCTTGCGCCTGCTGAATACATTCTGCACATAGGACAGTGTCAGAATGTTCCTCGTGTGTTTTTGCGTTTTGCAACAGATTCTGCATCGCCGCCTGGTGTTTCCAATTCACGGCGAATATGAATAACGAATCAATGGGTGCATTTAAGAAAATTTTAAATTTCTAAATGGATGTTATCTGCCTATACAGGGACAATAAGTGCAAGTCTCTTCATTTCGTGAGTTAAGTTGTAGTCCTCCTTGTCTTATCTGAAAATAAGCGAACAGAAAAATAATGGTTTCGGGAAGTTCTAGTCATATATATGAATATCTTCAAGTACCGCATCACCCTGTATATATTGTACCAATATTTCGAAAATACTGCCAAACGTTCTGAAATAAATTTTCGTATTTCATATGAGAACCCCATACGTCCAGAAATTTTATATTTAGTATACATTGTTTTGTAACAATTAAAGATTTCGTAGAACTATTTTGTCGAACTTTTGTACGCAGATAAACAAAAATCAACTGAACAACGCGCGCCCTTACTTTTTATAGAGGGCAGAAAATGCTACACATTCGCCTGGTCAGAGTACAACAGTTTGAGAAAAAAAACGAAAATTTGACAGCTCTGGCGCAGGTTGGAATAAATGCGACATTATGGCGAGAGAAGAAAATACCATTCAAGGTAGTCAATATTTTATAAAATTTGTATCCATATTTTTCACTCATCTCATCACAACTTTACCTGTGAATTAAAAATCTTCCAAATTTCACGAATACATCGACCATCCAACAGCACTGCTCTCAAAATGGCTGCTAAATTTTTGAATCGGATAGCTTTGAAACGTTTTTTGTTTTTGTTAACTTCAGTGTCTATTCGGTTTTAAACACTGAACAAAAGGGGAAACAAACATAAACAAACAAACAAACTCAACCCAGTTGCTACTCTATTGGGAATATGGTATCAGTGAGAGAAAAAAAAACAAAAACAAAACAAGCGACACATTCATTTACAACCGCAATGGCGCACGCTTTTACCTTTGAGTGTGGGAATGGCGCAGGTGAAGCTACATAAATGGGTTTTAAATACTCGATTTCATACGTGACCGGACAGGCATTCGCGGATTAAATGGAAATATGTACGTATGCATATATGTATGTGTGCACATATCCACACGCTCACAAGTGTGCAAAAAAAAAACAATGCTGAAAAAAGCTTTGGTACTTGCGGCAACTGACAGCTTTGATAATATCGTGGCACTTGTTTTTGTTTTTCTTGTGGTTTATGGGCAGTACGGAAATTTATAAAATTTCTTAACAATTTACATGTGTGTGTATGTATTGTATTATATTTTATGTATGTAAAGCATTTCACCAAAGTAAGCTAGGTTTATATGCATTTGGGATCATCTATAACACGGGGCTTATAATAAAAAAGGATTTTCTAACGCGTTTATAATCGAACTTAAAGCTTATTTGGCAAATATTTATGTGCATAAAAAATTATTCTGTTCGTTGCTACTTCCTTGTGCGGTTCAATTGAGTTGTTCCAATTCGGAATTGCGTTGGCAATTTGTTGTTGATTTTAAAATCTTCTGCATTTAATTTTTAATATATGAATAAGACACGAACATACATACAACACACACATTTGTGCGGACATAATTAAGTCACTTTATCTTTCACAATAATCTAGATATTTTTCTTGCTAAATTTTATCCTTAAATCTTTTATAAAATGTATAATTGTATAACAAAAACCTTGTAAATCAAAGCTTCAAACATCATACAAAACTCACAAAAATTTAGCAAACAAAAAAATTGGCATTAAAATTTTCTGTTTTTTAATCAAAATCTTTAGAAAATTTGTAGGTAAGCAGTTTAGTAGAAAATTTCGTTGAAATTTTTTTTTCAGTTCGTAAGTCTTTTATATGGAAGAAAATACTCAATGTTCAATACTTCAATATTTCAAACTTGCTTTTTTTTACTAAAATTGAAAGCTATAAAATTGCATAGCCCAAAGAATCTGCGGAATTTTCTGATTGAATATTCAAAATTTTCATGTCCATTTTTTGAAGTTTCTTAAGGGGACAGATGTCTGTAAAATTTCGAAAAAAAAAACTTTTTCATAATATAATATAATATAATCCTTCAAGAATACGTTGAAAAATTTTTAGAACGTAAATTCAAGTATTTCTTATATTATAAAGCGTGGTTAAGTTTCAAGGGCCGGTGTTGATTTTGAATAAAATGCAATACAATTTAAGAAATTATTGTCATTTCTCTTTATTATGATAATATTGGTATAGCTCAATTATGTATGGAGCAAAATATCGGCCAAATGGCCGCCGCGGCCTCGACGGCACACCTCCATCCGATGGTCCAAATTTTCGATGACGCTGAGGCATCATTGAGGTTCTATGCCGTTAATGTTCCAAATTATCTCATCCTTTAGCTCTTGAATTGTTGCTGGCTTATCGACGTACACTTTTTCAAATAACCCCAAAGAAAGAAGTCCAACGGTGCCAAATCACATGATCTTGTCAGCCAATTGTTTCGTTAGCTGTGTAACAAGTGGCACCGTCCTGTTCAAACCACATATCGTCCACATCCATATCTTCCAATTCGGGCCATAAAAAGTTCGTTATCATCTCACGATAGCGAACACTAGTCACAGTAACTGCCTGATCGGCCTCATTTTGGGGAAAATACGGCCCAATGATGCCGCCGGCCCATAAACCGCACCAAACAATCACTCTTTGTGGGTGCATTGGTTTTTCGGCAATCACTCTTGGATTATCATTCGCCCAAATGCGGCAATTCTGCTTATTGACGAGTCCACTGAGGTGAAAATGTGCCCCATCTCTGAAAACACGAAGTGCGCGATATGCATTTTGATTTGAATGCCCGTTTTCAGCCTGAATAACTTTAACGCATTGCTCGATTGTGTATTTTTCTATGGTACAAATTGAATTAGTCTGAAATTTAAATGAAATGTCAAATGAAATGCAGAAAAAACTTGATGTTTAGGTCTGGTTCACATTCAACATCGGCCCTTGAAATTTAACCACCCTTTAGATCGTCAACCGCGACGACTCTATTCTTTGCGTTCGAGTGCTGGTTACGTTGCCGTCCTTAGACGCGATTTTCTCAAAACTATGTATATTTTTTTGATTGGCGTACACGATAACAAATTTTTTCGAAGCAAAAATAGTAGGAAAATTCGCTCCAAAATTCATTTTTTTAAGCATTTCATTCCGCGATTTTTTTTAATTTTTTTTTAAATTCATATATAAATTATGACAATAATAAAGAAAAAAATGTTTGGTTTTTTGTATTCAGGTCACTGACGCCGATACTACAACGCACGCCGATTGAGAAGCCTCGCTGCGACCTTTCTGGAAGAATTGAGTGTACATCGGCCATTTTAAATGATTAAAATAAAAAATAAAAATGTATATTATTTTAATGTATAAATAAACTGTATGCCAATTTTGAAAAAAATATATTGACTTCTTCATTTTAAATAATTTTTATGAAAATCAGGGGAAAAATGGCCGTTTACAGGTATCTGCCCCCTTAAAATTTTATGAATTTCGTACCAAGTTGGGAACTTTGATTTATAAGGTATGTTTAAATAAATATCTTCTTCTTTCCACGCATGACAGTCCTGGGTGGACCATTGCTTCCGTATTTTTTGTTTTGTAACCTAATCCTTGGAATATCCATCTTGAAAATCTGTCATCATTGGGTTCGATTATTAATACGAGGCTGTTTTTGCGGTTTCGCGACAATTACTTTCGGGTAACAGGTTGTCGGCCTCGAGATTCTAGTCCGTCTCCGGACGGTGTTCACCTGACTTTACTTCTTCCCTTACTCTTCACTGCGATTTTCCAAGCGATGATGGCCTACCCAGTCTCGAGCATATTAACCTTTGCACCACAAACGTGAAAAAAAGCAAGGAGAATGATGGTGCGAGGTGACAAGCATCATTTCGTAGGATCAGCTATCAAGTTACACATCACTACCCTTTCGTGGTGCCTCGTAATATAAATAATTTTGTATTTGTAGAGTGCCCAATGGCCGTTACTGCGACTTAAAATATCTCTTCTCACGTTACTACTACCGTTAAATGTATTAGGTACTATTTAATCTAGATGTTTCAGGTCTCATGTTGGGACTTGTTTGAAAGCCAAATTATTTGGGTAAACTTTCCGCCTTGCGAACCGATGCGAGCATATCTACAACAGGAGCATTCTTGACTTCATTCGGATGCATTTGATCTCGATGAAAGATCTGCGGCCTTGGCGACACAGCTACACACGGTATGCACTGTGGTTTCATCATCGTCCACACAGAGTCTACACTCTGTCTCATTCTCAATGCGGATTTTTGGGAGATGCAACTATTTTCTTTATGTCTTCTTTACGCATCTTATCCAGTTCCTTATTGTAGGTAAAAAGTCTTATTCGCCCTTTGGCTTGACGGAGTTCTTGAGTGATTCCCCAATGGGTAATTCCTTGAGAATTCTCCCAACTAATAGGACTATGAATAAGTTCGTGCGGGTTTTTTTCGAAATTTGAAACTTTATTGACGTAAAATGGTTACAAATTTAATATTCAAAATATTGTCCATCGCTTACTACTACTTTTTCCCATCTTTCTGGCAATTCACGGATTCCCTTTGTGAAAAATTCGGTCGGTTTTGCCGCAATCCACGAATCGATCCATTTTTTGACTTCATCGTAATTACGGAAGTGCTGGTCAGCCAGGCCATGTTGCATCGATCGGAAGAGATAGTAATCGGATGGCGCAAGGTCTGGACTATACAGCGGGTGGGGTAGGACATCCCATTTGAGCGTTTCTAAGTATGTTTTGACCACTTGTGCAACATGTGGCCGAGCATTGTCATGTTGCAAAATAACTTTGTCGTGTCTATCGGCGTATTGCGGCCGTTTTTCTCGCAGTGCTCGGCTCAAACGCATCAATTGTCGTCGGTAGACATCCCCCGTAATCGTTTAATTCGGTTTCAGTAGCTCATAATACACAACACCCAGCTGGTCCCACCAGATACACAGCATAACCTTCAGGCCATGAATATTCTGCGCCGACGTCGATGTTGAAGCATGGCCAGGGTATCCATACGTTGCCCGACGTTTTGGATTGTCGTAATGGACCCACTTTTCATCGCCAGTCACAATTCGATGCAAAAAACCCTTTCTTTTGTGCCGTTGAAGCAGTTGTTCGCATGCCATAAAACGGCGTTCAACGTCTCTTGGCTTCAATTCATACGGCACCCAATGGCCTACCTTTCGGATCATTCCCATGGCTTTTAAACGTTTGGAAATGGTTGATTGATCAACTCCCAAAGTTTTTGCAACCTCTTCTTGCGTTTGAGCCGGATCTTGATCGAGCAATTCCTCCAATTCGGTATCCATGAACTTTGGCGGCGCACCCTCGCGTTCTTCGTCTTCCAAGCCAAAATCACCACTTTTAAAGCGTGCAAACCACTTCTGGCACGTTCGCTCAGATAGAGCATGCTCACCATAAACTTCCACCAAGATACGATGACTTTCGGCTGCTTTTTTCTTCATATTAAAATAATGAAGAAGAATTCCCCGCAAAAACACATTATTTGGCACGAAATTCGACATTTTCAAGTGTGGTAAAAATATTGTTGTTTACGCTTCAAATAAAAAACTTATACTGACGTTTGTGCCTTACGACAGTAGCTCTCCAATGAATGTTTGGAAATGTGGATCGATGGAATAATAATCAAGTTACGCCATCTGTTGTAAAACCGCACGAACTTAAAAATAGTCCTATTAATTATCCTGCAATCAGCTTCAGCCACAGTATGATTCTGCACCGCGAAAATCTGCTGCCGTCCTAGTCCTAGCGAGTGCATCAGCAATATCATTACCTTTTACTTCGAGTGACTCGGAGCCGAACAAAGTACATTTTTATTTGTTACATTAAGTTGGTTAAGGTTGCTAAGGCATTCATACACTAGTTTCGATTCTACAGAATGTGAAGCTGGTGCATTTAACGCAGCTTCCCTGTCCGAGTATGTAGCAATGTGGGCACCCTTGTTGCCCCTCATTTGATTTATTCTCGCACCTATTAAATTGAATGATGAATGATGGTGAACCCATTGGTTCGGAGATCTTTGCGTTTGGACCATAGATTCTCGCACCGACTCCAGTATTTGTTTTCAAACCGCCTGTGAACAGTTCGAGACTTTTGTGATCATCACAAAATCTTCCCAGTTCCCATTCATGACGGTTTAAGATTATGTTTTCAAACCTACGGTTAAAAACACATTTTGCGATCATACAGTCTGTTAGTGAATAGATTATGCTCTGATCCGATAACTCTGTGATGATACTTGTATGACCCAAACCAGGAAGATTTTTACAGAGTAAGATTTGCAGTTTTAATGCACTTCTGGCTACACATTTTTTGAGGAAAATATGTTGGGAGAATAGTCCTACTATCGCTTCTATAGCAATAGTGGAGTAGCTGTTCATGGCACCAGTTATGACCAAGCAGGCTTGTCTTTAAAAACTTCTAAGTACTTGTTCGAGAGGACAGGATGTGTTTATTCACTCATTTGTCTGCGTTTATTATCATCGTGTCTCAGCCTTCGCATAATTGTTGAGGCTACGTTACAACCACAGTTCCACGTTTCTTCAGATTCTAGCATAGCCTAGTACAATATAGGCTAGCAGCTGTCATGCTCTCGTCGATATTTGAGCGCCACATGCCTCGTTCATATTTTCCTTTGCAATTTAGGCAAAATGGGGTGTCTGTGTGCTTGTATTTGTACAAATACTACCTGAAACAGTGAGGCCCAGTTAAAAACTATATCAGCATGAAATTAACATTTCCATGCGTTCTGCGGATCCATTTCTGTATGTCGAGGATCATAGTGAAAGTGGTTCTTCCTTTCCCACTATCGTTCCATTTTGTTTGCCAATTTTGCAGAGCGATATCACCGATCCTCTGTAGGGCGTCTCTCAGTGAGGCTTTGTTACCAGATATCCGCACGTTTTTTATATGCTGGTATTTTTGCTTCATACACTTTGCATTAACATTAACATTACATAATCTGTACACCCGTTTAGCCTGTCTCAAGTGGCTGGGATATTTCACTACGTCGCCCCACACTTGCACAGCGTAAAACAGGATCGAGATGCAGACGCTTGTGAACAATGCTCTCATTTGTTGTCTTGATCCACGCACATTGGGCATCAGCATACCTAACAATACTTGCACTAACAAGTTGTTTAACGCGAAGTAGTTCATCGTACATGATGTTCCACAGAGCCGGGGCTAGAGGAACTCCTACTCCTCCAGTGACCTTATAGCTTTTGAGGCCTACGTGAAGCAATTAGCTTTATCAGATAGTTCGGCACATTCCATCAGTATTTGGTCCGATTTGGCCGTATTGAGCACGTTTTGACGTCCAGAGTCACGACTGCGCAATATTTTTTGGTTCTCCTACCCTTGGGCTCACCTTTGGTACCATTTTTGAAAAGTCCGCGCTATGTTGGGTCGGCTTCTTCTTTTCAATGGGCGTAGTAATTGCTTAAACGGCAGCCCGATTTGGACTTTATTGTATTTTCAATATCTGATGCTTTTAAACTCTGTAACTCTGCCACTTTGTTCATTTCTTTTTTTTCCTTTAATATTCTAACAATATTATTGTGTCTTAATAATATAATAATAAATACGATAAATATCTTCTCGGATAGCCAGGCGACCGTCAAGTCAATGGAGGCAGTTATATTAAGATCAAAGGTTGCTCAAGAATGTCTGGTCACACTAAATGAGCACCGTCTTCAAAGTCAATTTTATATGGGTTCCGGAACATAGAGATATTGCAAGGCAGATCCGCTAGCCGGAAAAGGTACTAATCTTCCACAGCTTGAAAACAGAGGCAATATTTGGATTCCTATGGCAACTTGCAAATTAAAGATAAAAAATAATATTTTCCAGGAGGCCAATAGGTCAATGAGAGAAGAAAATACTTGTGTTACAACGGGTAATTTGGCCGCAATAGATAAGAAAAGATCAAGAAAATTGCTTAACTACTCAAGAAAGAATAACTAAAAGGTCGTGGCTTGTGTCACCGGTCATTGGCTATTAGGTAGGCACTCTTCTAGGCTAGGAGTATTTTCTCACGAATACTGCAGATGAAGTTGTAGAGACGAGGAAGAGGGAGAAACAGTTGACACTAATTGCCCAGCCTTAGCTAGAAATAGAGCAAGATGGTTAGAAAACACTCTTTTGACTCTGTGACTAGTCGGTGTTTGGGATAAAACCTTTCCTATGCTTCATAACAGCGTCTAAATGGTTACACAGTGGTACCACAATGGACCTATATGGCCTAGGTGAGTCTATTACTATGTTCTAAACTGACTGCCACAAAAACCTAACCTATCCTATGTCTTTTAATATTTGGCATTGCTCATACAAATTTTCTAGGGACAACTGCCATCCGAACGGTAGGTTAAGCTGCTGTTTTTTAGCAAAAGAAGGGTTAATATAAATTATTTTACAAAAATTGCTCTTGAAAAATTTGGAAAACAAATTGAAACATCTGAAGCGACGAAAAGGCCAATCGCAATGTCAAGGCGACAAAGTCCTTTCCAGACCTTGCGCTAAGCGATGCTTTGGAGTACTTCATCAAATTTTTAGAATTTGCGTATATGAAGTGGACTTCCTTGGAAGAGGATTACTTTGAAGTGGGCGGAATGGAGTTGAAAGTGTAGGTAAAGAGTTTAAACAAAGTATAAACAAAGTCACATTTCCAATTTGATCTGCCGTAGTCAACTGGTGTGGTGCGTGATTAGCATTCGGTTAGTTCCGGGTTCATTGCTTACTGAGGGCAAGACAATGGCCAATCGCCGAGTGCATTTCTGCTAACTAACTAATGCAGGAAAGCGGAATAAAACATAGGGCAACATCAAAGAAAAGAGAAAAAGTGTGGCCAAAGGATTTAGCGTCAATTATATAAATATATTTATCGTACGCATATGTATATATATTACAGTTAGATGCATATACTTATGCACATATATATGCATATTTGTATGTATGTTTAAGTTCCCAGTGAAATGGGTTGGTCCAATTGGCTGCACTTGCCGCAAGGTGTGCAGCGTCGCTTGAATGCGCACTTGTTTGGCACTCTTTTGCCAATTAACTCAACGAGATATCGTACATATTTTGTCACAGGAAAATCCTTTGAAAAATAAACAAACAAAAAATAAAACACAGCGCAAACCATGGCGACACCAATACCGAGCAGAAACGAATTCTCGTCATTTCCAATTTGAATTCATTTCAGATGAGTGGAAATGGGTTTAGCTCCGCGCTTCACAGCATTTCGATTGTTTTATTCAAATGCACATGAAATAGTGTATACAAGGTCTGTTGCAAAAGTTTCCGGACTGTTGCAAAATAAGGGAACTAAGAAAGATTTTGACAAAGTTGATTTTCATATATATATTTTTTTTTCCAAAATAGTTCCCTTCAAAGTTCCCGTAGTCAAAGTTAAATGAGGAGTCGACGCATTACCGTGTAATAACCGCCTACAAACGAGGAATTCGCGACAGGGAAGTCACAAACGAGGGAAAAACACACGAAACGGTCATAGAAAAACACGAACTAAAGAAAGAAAATTTGTTTGGAGCCTTATTATCCTCGAAAACACATTCGACCGCGTGCTTAGAGATCTCGTTTGGACGACATTAAAAAGCCCCTGATCCAGCAAACTATCATTAAACACATCATTGACACCTAACGTCACTTAACTACCCAGCCAAAATGTGCGAGTGGGCTTAAACAAAGCTTCAATGTTATTGTAGGCGTGCATTAAGGCTCAGTTTTAACTCCTCTTCTCTTTAATCTGGACCAAACCGCTCTTGGACACTGCTATGTGCTGACGATGTAGCCCTGCTCGCACGTGACAAATCCATCCTCCAAGAAAATCAAAACCGGTGGGTTACCGGCGTTGAATCGAATGAGCTACCGAAACAATCGACTTTAGCTTGGCCCCACCGAGTTGTGAGAGTCCAGCTCTTGCAATAAACAACGCTCCCCTCAAAATCTTTGAAAGCTTTAAATACTTGGACTGTCATGTCAGCGAAGATGGCATTTACGAACGAGAAATTGCTCACCGAATTCAATGCGGATGGCAAAGCTGGAGAGCAGCCTCCGGTGTTCTGTGCGACAAGAAAATTCCACAAAAATTGAAAGGTAAAATATGCAAAAGCGTGATCAGACCGGCAATGACATATACATCCGAGTGGTGGGCAATACTACGTAAACAAGAGCTGAAATTGCACGCGGCAGAAATGCGGATGCTGAGGTGGCCCAGCGGCGTTACACAACTGGACAGGATTCAAAACACTTTTATTCTTGGTAGCAGAAAAGATGCTTCAATCAGCACAAAGCTCCAGAAACACCGCCTACATTGCTACGGTCATTTAATGAGAAGACCAGAGAATCACGCAGTGTGGCAAGTAATGCAGATGGAGGTAACGAAAAGTGGGTCAGGAAAACCACCAAAAACACCGTTGAAAACGATATGCGAAGCAGAAACTTCAGCGAAGAGATGACTCAGGACTGCTTGACGAGGAGACGTCGCACATGGAGAACTGGCCTGAAATAGGATAAGGTTAGGTTAAAAAAGAAGAGGAGTTCGCGACAGAAAATGCTTTGTAACAGAGATAGAGTACGGCATTAAGCTCTCAACCCATTACCATGTAACGCAATGAAGATCTCGGCTCCTTTTTTATGAATTTACTAACTACTTCAAGGTTTTTTTCGTTCACATCGCCCTGTAACATTGCCTGATCTTCTTTAAATCGCCTAAACTACTCAAAAGTAAAGGTCGGAGATAAAAGCTCATGAAAGCGTTCGGATGACCTGTTTAATTGGACCCCTATAATTGGCATGTGCATCTTTTGCTGGGTGTTTTGCAAAGCTGCTCCTCCAATTTTCTGTGCGCGTCTTGCTCTTGTTCCACAAATTGAGGTACCTACAGCTTTAAGCCGCCTCCGAGCGGCAGGTGGTTTTTTGAGGAGCCTTTCAAGGCAGAAATAAACGCGACTGCTTGCCTAGTGGCGACTGCTATTAGAAAAACTTTTTCTATAATTTGATGTTTCGTGCCTTCAGTGAGTTTCGGGCCAGTGCACTACCGAAATACACCGGTTTAAGCCTTGAAATGAAGGATCATACGCCCAAAAAATATGGAGTCATTGGTTATGGAAAGAAACTAAGGATTGCCGCAAATTTTTTCAAGCACCCAGGTAATATTGGCCGCCGTAGGTGCAGAAAGTTCATACTGAGCTGCACAAAAGAGTGACTGTATCTCCGATCCAAAGTGCCACTGGTAATTGAGATATGAAGCCAGTCCGGAAACTTTTGCGACAGACTTTGTATGTATGAGTGCCTCTAATCTTACCCTTTACCGTTTTGTGCGCTAATCCGCCGCTTGTTTCACCTCGCCAACAACACAATTCCTCAACAAATACTCACACCCCCATTTGTTCATAGGTATGAGCACTATAAGCATGCTTGTGTGTGTATGTGCGAGCTTGTGAAGTATTGTTTATTTGCGTATCATAGGATAATCTTTGCCAAAGAAGGTTTTAGCACCGCACCGCAACATAACCAACAACAACAACACTGAACGCTGCAAAAGAAGTAATTGAGGCATATTAAAATGTTTAAATGACTGTCACTACAACAAAAACAATGAGAGTAGCAACGACTACCATGAAAACATTGCAAATAGCAGTAAAGTGATGCAACAAAACAATTTTACAAAATTTCCATTTTCGAAACATAATTGAGCTTGTAAAAACAAATTAAAGTGCAATTCGCGCACACCACGTAACTGAAGTGAACCGCCCAAAAAGGGATTTGGCGCAACCTACGCGGCATTAAATGTCTGTGGATGATGTTGCATAACTGCGAAAATATGGTGAAAATGGTTGCTTTGAACGCGTTGAGTGGCAAGCAATTGAAGAAGTTGTACCACCACAGGGTCTCAACTCTATTAGCTCCCCGTTGGCCTCGCCACATCACAGTTGAAGCGCCAGCTAATCACTCACTTTTCCTGTAGACTACCAACCGAGTGCGAGCGCTTTGAGAGCAGACAAGCAGACAGCCAGGCGAGTTGAGACGCGTGTAGTACAGGGTTAACCAAAGATAAGTTTTGAATTATATATCGCGGGTTACATTCATTACCCGAAATACTGACTGTAAAATTTATTAACATTTAATTTTATAAAACTTTTGGTAGAGTAATCTTTTTGACACAAAGTTTCTATAAAATAAAAGTATGGGATTGCGGGTATTGGATATATGTTCACGATGGCAGACACTGCTTCGGCAGACCAGATTTGAAGGGACTTCTTTTACACCTCACTTGTTGTGCTTGAGAGAGTGGCTACACCTCTAGTTGTAGGAGAGGCTTGACCCCATCATAAGGCTCGACTAGCTTATAAGCGTAACAGTATCTGGATACCAGGAGGTTCCAACAGCAGTAATGTTGAGTTGATTGGATTCATTCACCAACCATCGGAGAATAGTCCAAACAGTTTACTTTTCGGGAAGCAACGAAATTGAAGAAGACCAACGAGCGTCTGTCGACCAACCAAATCATGACGACAGTTTTAAATGCTGCCCGCTGTGTCAGTCATATTGATTACTTTGAAAACTTTCACTAAAGCATATTAAACTGAGCTGTTGGATCAATTCGATGCTGATTTGAAACAAAACTGTACACCTTTGAGCAGGAAAAATGTTTGCTTCCATCAGCACCACTCATCGCGGTTGTGCTTCAGATTTGGCATTTCTTTCGACTATTTCATGTGCCGAAATATGAGTAAATGACTCGCAGTAAGAGATTTGGTTCTTATGAGAAGGTAATCGGTAAAGAAAACACATATTTTCGTGTCCTCGACAAAATATTATTTGTAGGGTGTCATAAAATTGAATAACCGTTAGATGATGTGTATTGAGCTCAAAGCAGATTAGTTTAGGTTAGGTACGGTGGCTACCACTCTCCATGGGTGTCGATGGGCCTAGCACAACCTAGAAATCCATTGTGATACCATTTGGTGGAACTTAAGTTTCCCTTCTAATTCCTTATGCAGTGGAGCCACTTACGTTGCCCCTCTAAAAAAAGATGAAATATTGTGAATGGCTGCGAATTCTAAGTCTGTCAGACATTCAAAGGAGTAAAAACTCAGTTAGTAAGGACTTACCATATCTTAACTTAAATTAACTTAACTTAAGTTACCTTAACTTAAAAAAATTGGATACGATTACTTAACTCGTCAAGATTTTGTTTTTGACCTTGACGTGTTGAGAAATCGTAGCCAATTTTCGCTAACCTCCTACTACATCTTTTGAAAGGGCTCGTTTCTATAATGCCACAACAAATTAATAATTTTCAAAAATAATTGCCATATGAAGTAAAACCTCTCATCTCTCTCAAGGCCGAAACTTAAGAATTTGAAACCTAAAATCACAGATTATTTACGCACCAATTTTAAGCTTCTTAAATTGAGCTAGGTTAGGTTAGGTTAGCCTGGTTGGCAATAAGCCGCGCATAGACCTTTTGGTCCCTAGCGATACCAGATGGAGACCGACCTCTATGAATACCTGAAGTAGACATCATGTAGGATGTCAGCGCTTTTGGCGAATCTAAGTAGGGCTGGGAGCTCCGCTTTTGAGACGTCTTCCCGACCCTCAAACAGTGGGGCTCCCAGGCATTTTAGTCGCGTTTTTAATAATGCCGGACAAGCGCACAGAAGGTGTTCTAAAGTCTCCTCAACATCCTCTCTGCATTTTCTGCATTTGTCCGTGTTAGCAATCCCTATCTTGTACGCATATGCAGCCAATAGATTGTGGCCTGTTAGCATACCTATGATAGTTCTGCATTCCTTTCGCGAGAGCGTAAGTACGAATGGAGTTAGTTTTTTGTCGTTAGTTCTACACATGACTTTTGCTGTTTTGCATGTGGTCAAGTTAGTCCACCTAGCTTCCACTTGCCTTTTCATGTGGTCGTCCATTTTGTTGTATTGTATATATTTAAATTGAGCTAAGTTTCAACTTATTTCTGATACAACTTTCTTTATAACAGCTTGCGTAAAATATTAACTTCAGTTAAGTAAAGTTACGTAAATTAAGTATATACTAACAGAGCTCTAAGTTTCTTACATTGTGTTAAGTTTAAACTATTCTCTAATACAACTTTCAATAAAACGGGTTGGGCAAATGTTAAATTAAGCTAAGCTAAGTTAAGTTAAGTTACGTAAATTAAGTATACATTAACTAATCTCTCAGTTTCTTAAATTGTGTTAAGTTTTAATTATTCTCTAATACAACTTTCAATAAAACGGGATGGGAAAATGTTAAGTTGAGTTAAGTTACGTAAATTAAGTATATACTAACTGAGCTCTAAGTTTCTTAAGTTGAGTTTTAACTAATCTCTTATACAACTTTTCGTATAACAAGTTGAGTAAAATATTAAGTTAATGTAAGTTAAGTTAAGTAAATTAAGTACACACTAACTAAGCTTTAAGTTTCTTAAATTCAGTTAAGTGTTAACTAATCTCTAATACAACTTTCCGTATGACAAAATATTAAGTAAAGTGAAGTTAAGTTACGTAAATTAAGTCTATAAGCCAAAGCCCAAAGAGTTTAGACAGCGACGTCACGTTGTAGCAAGAGCGGGCTGGGACAAAAGTCACTGGAGGGAAACCTCCAACTTCCCATTTTCTCCCTTCGGCAGTGCCTTTTAAGGGGGGAAACCGGTTTAGGTGGCCAAAATTTTGGTCTTTTTCGAGAATTTTTTGAACAAAGAAGGAATAATCAGAAATTGTGTAAGTTTAGAGGATATTTTATTTATATTTTTAGGTACACTTTTAAATATTTTTGCCATCCGAGTGTCTTGCTGGTGGGAATTTTTTTTTTATTAACAACATATTTCCTAAGAATATGAACCGAATTGTGGCAAAAAAATAGTGAAAATTGCATACTTTTGAGACGCTTGAACATAAAGTAGTTTTCTTATACCATATTTTTTCATCTATTTTGCTTAAAAACCATATTTTAAATAATAATATAATCCCAGAATTAGGTTCATATAAATTAGAATTGAATAAAGAAAAAATCCCGAACAATTTTAGAACGATTGGTCGATAACTTTTTAGGCTAGAATGCCCACCAGTTGTAAAAACGTAGTTTCGAGAAAAACGTCGTTATAACTAACGCGCGCTACGGTGCGGAACCGACGGGCAGTCCCTTAAGTGCTCATAGAATCGGGAATAATGCGAATTTGGCTTTAAAATTTTGACCACATATTCTTGAGTAGTTATACTAACGATTTATGCAATAAAAAAATCGATTTTTTTTATTGATCTAAACCGGTTTCCCCCCTTAAAGGAGACTATGAAACTAGAAACTAATTTTTTTCTCGAGTAGAGCATTAAGAATTTACTGACACCCCGTTGTATACCGAAAAAGAGCTTTTTTCTTAAAAACAAACTCCTACTTGGATCCCCCTTTATATATACAATTCACACACACAATCATGCTGCTACACACACTCTCACATACAAAAGCACACTTCATTTTAACTTTAGTTATGCGGCAGTTTCTTAGCCTTTTCGACTTTCAATTGCTGCTGCTTGTTGCCAAAGTTTTAACCATTTCTTCCACTGAAAAGCGTGGAACATTTTCATTTTCACACCCTCCTCGCAAAACATACGCGACTCAATTTATTTTAACTTTTCACCAAACTTTTCAATTGTATGCAATTGCGTTTTTATTTGTTGTTATTACCTACCGTTGCTATATTCGTTTGCCTTCGACGACTCTACACCTCCGTCACACTGCACACCCGTTAACTGTTACGCGTTGTCGATTCCCTTTATCGTGGTCATACTGTTTATGCTTTCGAAATCGTTTCTTCTTACGAGTATGGCGGCATTCTTAAGTGAAATGCAAATTTATTCAAAATGGTTTCACTGCCTTCACTTTGTTCGCCGTCCTTCAGCAGCTAAGCCAGTTACTTTTCTAGCAGCAGCAGCAGTAGTAACAACAGAAATCCAACATTATATTTAGACGTTGGTTATAATTAAATTTCATTTTCACACATTTAATTTTAAATTTGCATTTTCTGTTGTACATTAATTTTTACTCATTCTCAATTGTGTCAGAAAATGAGTTATTAACATCTTTTTATGCGAATACGAGAAAAAGTCTTGGAATGATTAAAAAATTAAAAATTTGTTGTTAGCCTTTTTGTTGTTGTGTTTTTAATCGCTAGGTTTGTTGGCTAAAGAGGATTAGGGAGGGTGAGCATATCGCTCTTAATAAACCCACTATAATTTTTTTAGCATTTCATTCCAAGTGAAATCAGTTGCTTCTTCAAATGCTGAGAAGACCACTTTCCGTCGCATGAATTTAGCAGGCAAGAATTCATTCGGTCATATTTTAAATAGGATTTCACTTTTCCACCGCATTTGAAAAGTTTAGCCGTCGATCTGCAGTTTGTCAGTTTCTTTGCCTTTATAGCTCATCGACTGCAGTGACGCAATTCGTACATTTTGTGCACTCTGAAATACATTTAAAACTTTCTAAAATAAACGGCCCTTTATTACTTTGTCCTATTTCCGATATTTAAGTTGAATTTCGAGCTATGGTTTCTTAAGAGACTTATATTAGAATTTTATGGCAAGTATTTTTGTGGTAAATTTTAACCCATTATATCCCTCTGTTATGAGAATGTTTGGCCTTTCCTTACAAAAACGATAAAAATGACCTCTCAATATAGGGTAAGGTTGAAATGAGTAGGGTTAAAGTGTTTGACAAAATTTATGTGGTAAATTTTAACCCATTACATCGGTCTGTTCTTAGTATTTTTGGCTCTTTTTTGCAAAAGTGATAAAAAAGACCTGTGTATTGAGGGTTAATATGTTCGGTAAAATTTTTGTTATGAGTATTTTTGGCCTTTCCTTACAAAAGTGATCGAAAAATCCCGTCTCTTGAGTAGTTAGAGGGTTAAGAGGTTCGGCAAAGTTGTTCATCCTAAGCAAATTTACAATACGAATATGCAAAAGGGAAAACACTAAACTAAAATTCAGATGTAAATTTTCCAGATCCCATTGCCGGAACATTGTTATTTTGGAAAACATTTGATTTTATCTTATAGTGAATTTGGCCCATTTGGTAGGGTTCCCGTTCGAAACCCCGTTTGGGAATAAATATATCAAAAAACGGTCTCCTTTAGATTGGTTATCCCAAACCTCCGCGTGTATTCCCGCCATGAAAAACTTCTCATAAAAAACCATTTACCGCTCATAGTTTACATAAAACTGTAGGTCTCTCTCTCAATCAGCTCTCTGCTCTATCAGCTGAGAAAGCCGGTCTGACATTCAATATCCCAAAACCCAAGTCATGCGTATAAACACACAAAATGCGCGAAAATTCTCAATTGATGGTATTGAACTGGAAGGAGTACAACATTTTTGCTACTTGGACAGCGGTATATCGCGAGGATATCAAAAGGTAAGAGAAGGCAGCGGCAGTATTCGGTCCACTGCAGGCAATTTGGAACAAAACTAAGAATATTTAATTCTAATGTACGGCCGCGAAACGTAGAATACGACAATGTTTTTTTTGGTGGGTTAGGTAGGGTTCAAAATGCCTACGCACTTACAGCGACCGTCGTCTACTGCGTCGAGTAGTGTGGCCACTAAAACAAACCCTCTTCTTAAGAGACTCCTTTTCCGGAACTTCTTTTTGCGTTAGTTTGGGTGGGTCTAGAACGACATCCATGGCGTGGACCAGTTCTATTCCCCACGTTTGTGTCCACTATGGTTGTAGCCAGCTTCCTCCAATGTGCTCGACTTCTTATGTCTCTATCTGTTCGGCTTCGTTTTGCTGTACTGCATCGAGGTCTATCTTTTTTCTCCAGAATACGCCTACAACGTATCTTTTAACCGCATTAAAGCTATCCTCGCGTTCAAGCAACTTGCCGACCACGTCGGAATGCGACGGTAGCCGACACAAACTTGTTACAAGTCTTTATAAGCAGATGCCTACAAAAAAGTTCTTAAACTATTCTGCCCAAATAATATCTCCAATGCTGATTTATGGGCCAGAGCACAGTGCCACCTAGAAAGAGAAAATGGCGCTGCATCGGCATTGTACTACGAAGGGAACGAGGTGATATGAGAAGAGCCGTAATTGACTGGTACGCTCGAGGAAGCCGTAGGCGAGGAAGACCAATGAACACCTGGAGACGACTGCTGGAGTTAGCCGCTGCCCGTGCTATGCGCCTTAGCTGGGTTGAAGTTACGGGATTGACGCAAAACAGGCCCGAGTGGAAGAAATTCGTCGTGGCCCTATGCTCCAATTTAAAACTCTAGAAATTGGTGATGATAATGAAGCAGATCCCTCCATTTGTGGTACAACATCAAGGTGCATAACACAAAATGGAGGAGACACTCAGCCAAACAACCAACAAAGGACGTATGAGCCACGCATAAATATATACACGTACGAGGGTAGTTTGAAAAGTCAGAGAGGTGGTGCTACTGGCGAGCCTAACATTGAGGTTATGTTTAGTTAGTAGCATCTCTTGGAAGAACACACAACAAATTTTAGCCAAATCGGTCTATTTCTTTGTGTTTGGCACTCGTTTGAATCGAGGAAATCGACGGATTTTAAAAAAATTGAAGTCATTTTCCATCATGAAATCGCACCAGCTCAGCAATTGTGGCTGCAAAATTAATGGAAATAGGGTTCCAACTCGTTTCACATCACCCCTATTCTCCATACTTGGCTCCCTCTGATACCTCGTACTGCAATTTGTTCTTCAATTTGAAGAAATGGCTGGCGGGAAAAATATTTTCTTCAAACGAGGAGATGATTGCAGAATCAAATGGTTTTTTTTAGACTTGGACAAATCCTATTATTTGGCCGGGATCAACAAATGATATAGCGTTGGACGAGATGTATAAGTCTAAAAGGAGACAGTGTCGAAAAATAAAAATGGTTTACACCAAAAAATTAAGTAGTAATTATTTTTGAACGGACTTTTCCAATCACCGGTATCATGGTATACAACACAATCATGGCAATCTTTCCAATAAAGTAAATTTTCAGTTTGATATTATGTAATCTCATTATTTTACTTCAGCTTAAAGTTCTACACCTCTAAAAACCCTAACAATTGATTGCTCTGACATAGGTTCGTTTGCTTTCTGATGGGCAAACGACTACGCTGAAATATATTTACCACTTTTTAATCCTTGTGTTGCCACCCAAAAAAATCTACACACTCTGCCACCCGGGAACCCGGGTACCCCGACGACAATTTTTTGGGTATAAGTCCGCTATATTTCGAAATAGTTGTATACATTCCATAAATATTATATTTATTTATTTATGTTGTGAGAACATATTTCTAACGGAATAGTACATCAATAATATTATATACAGAAACTTTCGTACTCCTATATCAGGTATAAAACGCAGGCAGCTGCACCCTAAAGTAAGCGAAAAGGTCGGTCTTCCTAATCTTTTACTTTATACCTGAGGTAAGTTCGAGAACACTTTTGAAACCAATATGGTTAAACATTTAGAAAAGCAGTATAGTTCAGTTTTCATCGTCGAAGAAGCAAGACGTAGCAGTGCGCAGTCATTCCTAAGATAGTTTGAATACTTTACTACTATAAGTCTAGAGTACAACGTGTCCCTTCGTTTTGCAGCAGGTAAGGACTCTCTCTCTCTCTCCCCCGTTAAGTAGAATCGGTGTGTGCGCACTGGCGGGGCTCGTTCGTGCCTATGTTACAATACATTACAGGCAAATTTACCTATGATCACACAACTACTACCATATACTGCACTGCATCCAAACCCCGCCAGTGTGCATACACAAATCCTAACTGACGACAAAGACAGTGTTTTTGACTATACAAAACAGCAGAGATACACTCTATGCCTACAATACTATACTTACCCGACCATTGTTAAGATAGTCTCTCCTTTACAGTGTAATCTTTTTGCGCCAGCTTTCAGAAGAGTTAGCTATGCCGGTGATTCAAGAGCGAGCTTCCAACCAGCAGGTTATGCGAAATCACGCAACGAGGCTTGCAGTCGAAAGTTACTTCGAAAAACCAGTAGCGATGGCTGACAACCAACGTCGAGACGTCACTGGCACAAAAGTTGTAGTTGGGTCATGCGTTTTAGTAGTAAGCGAAGAAAGACAAGGAAGTGTTGTGCCGAGAGCGAGAAGCCCCGAGAAGCTCTCATAGGAAAAAAATTATTCAACAAAATGTACGCCCATGGGAATCCGGGTACCCGTGTGGCAATACAAGGGTTAAGTACAATTTATTTCCAATTTTTCGGTTCTTAAATTACATTCCATAGTCATCCTCGTATATTTGTACACTCATCACGAAATCATTGACAAATGTACGAACAAAAAACAAAGAAAGAAGTGAATAGCAATTCTGTCACGCCATCAACTAAATTGTCATATTTTATGCTTCAATCGTTCAACGTTCCATCGATCCAAATATTGTATTCATACTATACATACATACACATGCACACATATGTAGATATGTATGCTTATGCGCATATGTCTGTACAATGTTGGTTTTGCAACGCGATTGCATTTCGGCATACATTTTTACACACTTAAAAGCATAGAATCTTCACCGTTCCCACATCCATAATAAGTAGCGCTCGGACAATGCCTGAGTTTAGCTTCACTAGAAAGTCAGCTTAACATATACATTTATGTATCGGGTGTTTTTTTAAAAGCTTGCGAACTTGAAATGCTAATACAAAACAGAAATATTGTCGGAATGAATTTTTTTGTATTATAATCTGGTAGATAATTTCATGGTATTTATTTTTTCGATATGTCATCCGGCATATGTTCGCCGCGGCTACGGGTTACGGCTACATTCTATTGCCGAAAACCTTGTTATTTTGGAAAACATTTGAATTTATCTTATAGTGAATTTGGCTCATTTGGTAGGGTTCCCGTTTGAAACTGCTTTTGGGCATGAATATATCAAAAGACGGTCTTCTTTAGATTCGTTATCCCAAACCTCCTGGTTGATAATTTCCTGGTATTTAATTTTTGGATACGTCATTTTGAATATGACTTCGTCATGGCTACGAGTTAGTTAGCTGGTCCTCTCGATCGGTACAATTTATGAATATTTTTTCCAATAGTCCCTATTTCCTTACTTTTGAGACCATAACTGCTGAGGCGTGAGCTGATGCGTTGTCGTGATGGGAAAGGAAAAACACGAATCTGGCTGAAGCGTAGTATGTGCTCCTCCAAGAGATGCTACTAATTAAACATAACCTCGATACGCGCCAGTAGCACCATCTCCCTAGCTTTGCACGGACTTTTCAGTCGACCCTCGTAGAATATTAGCTTTTCACTGCAGGAATACTATCACTACACACGTTTAGTATTTAAGTATTTAAATTCCTTCCCATTCTGAAAAGGAGTTATGCCATAGAATCTATTTTAAAAACGTTTAGCAATCGTCGATAGGCCAATTGGCATCTCTTATCTCAAGTAGAAGAGCAATGAAGAGCATTAAGATTACTCTGTACATCAAGACATCGCAATTCAAAGCCAGTCTGTTATGTTGAGCATTGACACACTCCTCTCTCTAACTCTCCACAGAATTCTTAGATTAAATAAGAGTTGGTAAATTTAAAATGTGTTAACAAGGGTGTCCTTTTAAGAAGAACGATTGCAACTTTCATGAGATTACTTGTGGATTTGACGTAACAATTGTGTAAACAAGAAAGGGAACGGTGTAGTACGATAAATTCTTCGCACCATAAGAGAAAAGCTTTTGCTCGATAAGTGGGATCTCTCTCTCTATAGCGCATGCTTTCATTACCTTCGAAGACTTACTCGCTTTATAAGTTGCTGCCAAGGCACCCTGTCATTACTTTTTTTCCTAACGGCAGCTGAGCCATTCCATTGAAGCATAAACATTTAAACCAAATGCAAAGACAGGCTAATAAATTTGCGAAAAATATATTTAAAAACATTGAGTTGACATATCACGCAAGCCAATTCGAATAAGTATGTAATCATATACGTATGTATGCATGCAAGCGTGTGCTGACCATTGGAGCTTTCTAGTCATTCGGATGCTTGTGGAAAAGTTATATCTATAAAACAAGCACAGTAATGACTCTAAAAGTACCACCCTGCAGAAACATCAGGTGGTAAAAATTGAAAAGAAATATTTACTACCGATTAAAGATAGAAGAAAAGTAAATTTATGACTTTCCTGCGAATTATATATACCAGGTAGAGCAAAATTAGTCACCCTATAGGAAGATATATAATTTTTGCAAATGGCGTCGTTCATCAGACATATTTGAGACTTGTGAACTGGATAGCTGCAATATACAAATAGACAAGCACTGGAGAGCGTAAAGGTCAAAATAAAGATTCCCATCACTCAAAATCTCTTTTTTTAGTAAAACAAAATTTATTATTTATTAATATATTATTTTCAAAAACAAAATTGGATGACTAATTTTGTGCCCCCTTGTACGAGTTTCTTTCTTAGGGGTTGGAGAAATGTCTTTGATGCTCTTTGGGTCGAAAATCTTAGGAATGTCATAAGTATATCCATGATATTAAAAAGTTCTCATTAGTGAAATGTTGCCATTTTCCTAGGACAACATCGAGTAGCACACGAAATTTTAGTATAAGTTTCAGCCAAGGATATGCGCGACACAGTATGATTTTTAGTATATCATGCCTTCTGTTTGCATAATATTTGCTGCCACTGTATTATCATTTGAAAGCAAAATATGACCATAGTATTTATGTGCAATCAACAGGGTCCGGCACTCGAGGTGTAACCAACTTCAGACCGCTCGCGCAGGTCATGCACGGGCTTCAGCTCTCTGTTGGTTGGCTAAATGACTGCGCAGAGTATTGATTACAAACGCGCGGAGGCATTTTGCCGAGAGTAAACGCGAAAAGAAAATCAGTAATGCATTTCAAACGTAAAAGTGTGATGGCATTATATTTGGCTGGAAAATCACAACTAGCGATTGTTCGTGAGCTTGAGCACCTTAAAGTAAATAAAGCGTTTGTTTATCGCACCATTACTCGTTACAATGATATGGTAGCATCGCGAAACGGCATGGAGGTGGTCATCAAAAGAACTGCAACGTCACGTGAAATGGTTCAAAAAGTGAAGAAGCGACTTGAGCGAAAACCCCGACGAAGTGCCAATCAATTGGCGAAAGAACTGAAAACATCTGACTATAGCATCCGCCGCATATTGAAAAATTATCTCAAAATCAAGCCTTACAAGATCCAAAAGGCGCATGATCTCACACCAAAGCAGCAACAAGTCAGACTTGAGAGAGCGAAGGAGCTGCTTCGCTTGGCAGAAAGCGGTCAATTTCCGAACATTGTGTTTCCTGGCGAGAAAATTTTACCGACCGCTCCTACGAGAATTTGAGTAATCGATTGGCCACCAGAAGGCAGCACCCGCTAAAGGTAATGGTTTGAGCCGCTGTAACCGCAGATGGGCGCTTCCCAATAGTTTTCATCGAGCCTGGTGTCGAGGTAAATGCGAAATATTATCGGGAAAGTATTCTGGAGGTTGCTTTGAAGGCGTGGGCGGGTAAACATTTCGGTGGCAGACCATGGACGTTTCAACAGGATTCGGCACCGGCTCACATAGCTCGAGTGAATCAAGAATGACTAAAAAACAACGTTCCGAACTTCAAAACGTCCACACAATGGATCTCAAATTCACCAGACGCGAATCCGATGAATTATTCTCTTTGGGCCATTTTGGAGTGCACGGTCCGAACTAAAAGATTCACCAGTCTCGAGGCGCTGAAAAAAGCGATTGTCCGCGAGAGGGTCAAAATACCTGCAAGTTACATTCGGGCAGCTTGCGATTCGTTTCTGGACCGTCTCAGGGCGTCAATTGTCATAGTCAAGGCAAGAGGTGGTCATATCGAGCAAAAGTAAATTGATTCTTAATTTTGTATTATTTTCACACATGTTTTGCTTTGATTTGAATAAAGTAATTTTCCAAACTAAATTTATGGCCTTTTTAATTGGTTACACTTCGAGTGCCGGACTCCGTATAATGGCACTATACCAACCTAAAAATAAGGATGTTTCCGAATAGATATATGTACCTGCGTAATTTAAATTGGAAAGTCGTCTTTCGATTGGATTACAGTAGTTTATTGAGATCCATACCGAATAGGCAAATGATTAACCTGCTACAAACTGTTGCAGGTTTGGTTTTCCATGAAAGCATTCATTGGAGGAGATTTTCTCTAGATTATTTTTGTTCAAGCTCTATCGCTATTCTGTCCGGTTCAGTTCAAAAATGTGTCTTTTAAGGTGGAGGAAACTGCTTGCTGAGCATTTTGTTTTGCTTCATCTCATGAGTTTTAATTATTTTGACCCAAATCTACTTAAGCATTCCAAAGAGCTGTGAAGCTTTTTACTGTACTTTGAAATTTTAAAATAAACGAGCTTATCATCAATTATTACCTTCTGGTCACTAAATCAAACAAATTTATACTGTAGAATGTGTCGAATAAGATCTACGAATGCGGTAGCTATGTTTGCACAATTTGAATTTTGTATGGATACATCTTAAGCCCACTTAGCTGGAACGACCAAGAGTTGAGACAGATGGATCATTTGCAACACTCTGCCGCATTCGCTTCAACATAAAATATTTCGCTGAGCATCTCTTCCAGGATTATTGACCCGGGTCTTAGTGGGTTTAATTCTTCAAAATGGCCGCCCAAAATTCTAATCAAGAAAGCTGTGGGTTGATAATTTGGGCTGATATGGGTGATAATTTCGGTGCGTCAAAAAAAAATTATCGTTCATTAGAATACAAAAAGGCGATAGTTTTAATGAGTAATGTATGCATCTATTATAAATTAGCAAGATTTGTATTGCGAAAAGAAAAAAATAATTACGGTGGGAAATAAGAAAATTATTTGTGTATAAAATTAGTTGGTCTCACCTGGTCCACTCTGTACTTCTACTACTGTTTGATGGTAAGTTTGTTATGCCAAGAGAGCGTTCTACAAAGAAAGTGTGGTAGGCTTAGATGTTTGATTTCAAAAATCTTAACACTAAAAATACAATAAATCCCCTGGTTATTTGAACAATGACTTGCAATGACACTACTAACAGGTGGCGCTAAAGTAATCCTCCTATCATAAAATGCTATAAATTTCGCGATTGGCCCCTAATGTCATTTCTTTTTGGATATTTGTGTAGTAAACACATGCGAAATACACGTTAATAAACAATGTTACTCTACACTGCTCCAGAACGCGGAATATTGCTGACTATTTATTTGACCAATAATCGGTCGGTGACTTTGGCACAACGTGAATTTCGTCGCAGATTTCCTCGCCGTCCAACGCCTACTGGTGAAACACTGCGACGTTTAGCCGCTCGCCTCGAAGAGACTGGCACAACACGAGATGCTGCCAGGCGTGGCAGATCCCGGAGTAGCCGTTCTGCAGAGAATATTGCTGCTGTGGCCGAGGATGTCATGGAAGCGCCGTCGACATCGACATCGACCAGACGACGTGCCACGCAAATGGGTATCAGTCGACGGTCTTTACAGCGAATTTTGGTACAAGATTTGAAGATGTTTCCGTACAAAGTCCAGACGGTGCATCAGCTGTTAGCTGCTGACCGCCAATCGCGTCTAACATACGCTCACGCCATTCTTAATCACCACCAAGAGGAAGATGATTTTTCATCAAAAATAATCATGAGTGATGAGGCCCATTTCCATTTTAGCGGGTACGTAAATAAGCAAAATTTACGCTTCTGGGGCACTGAAAATCCGCGTGTAATCCACGAAGAGCCATTACACCCGCTCAAAGCCACTGTATGGTGTGCTGTTTTCGCTGGAGGAGTCATCGGACCTTTTTTCTTCGAAGACGTCGCGGGCCAAACGCTTACTGTGAATGGTGAGCGCTACAGAGCAATGATCAACGAGTTCTTTTTGCCGCAACTTGATGAATTGGGATTGGAAAACATGTGGTTCCAACAGGACGGTGCAACGGCACACACTGCACGTGCCACAACCGATTTGCTGAAGGATGCATTTCCCGGTCGCCTAATCTCCCGTTTTGGCGATTTGCACTGGCCAGCAAGATCGCCTGATTTGACCGCTCCAGACTTCTTTTTGTGGGACTTTTTGAAGTCGCGGGTTTATGTCAACAAGCCTCAGACTCTTGTAGCTCTTAAAGACAATATCCGTCAAGAATGTGAAGACCTATCGCCGGAAGTTTTGGCCAAAGTGATGGAAAATGCCATAAAAAGGGCTCAAATGGCAATCAACTGTGGCGACGGCCATTTACATGACATCATATTCTCGACTTGATGTAAAAAAAATTAAAAGACCAAATAAAAATAATCCACAAGAAGAATCAAATTTTTTAATTTTTTTTTTAAATTACAGCCCAAAAACATCGCAAGGTTACTTTTGCGCCACCTTGTAAAAATTTCATGGCTTCGAAGATCCACACCTATTGATACCTATTACCATCGGACAGTTTGTCATCACTAAACTTTCCACAAAGTGTAAGCGCTAATCCCAAATTGCGATTTAGTTAAAACTGAGTTTCAGGTAATACAACAACATTGCAATATATACTGAGTAAAGACCGGATAGAGGATACGATAAGATGATAGTGAAGATAGTTAATAACAATCCATTTCTATCCTCACAGCGGCAGGCTAATCAGCTATCCTATCAGAAATAAAAATGGATTACGCCAGACTGAGTCCTGTCGAGGCCCTATGCTCCCGAGGGGAGAAAAAAAATGCTATCCTACACTAGCGTATCTGGTAAGCGTGTTAGAGCCACTGATTGATTCAATATAAAAGTCGGTGAAATTCTATACGAGCCTTCTCATAATTATAACCCCCAATCGAATACACAAGTTCATTAGTTACGCCACTGTCAATTACCAGTTAACTTCATTTTATTTAGTATTATTTGTAAATAATACGCGTTAAAGCCTCCTCTTTCCACACCACAGCCAACACAAGAAAAAAAAAATCAACAATCATTCAGCCTCTCTAACATCCTCGTAGCGCACACAGCAGGCCTCACTCGACCGCGCTATTCCACCCCTGCGAACCACTGTTGCGGTTGCCGCACTGCTCCCTTCCCATTTATGTCACGCTGCTCTAAGTGCGCCAACAAGTATCGCATTCACAACAACATCAATTTGTCCCCAAATGGTTGCCCATAAGCATTTTATTATACAATGGAGATACATTTATTGTTTATCGATGGACGGGTATTAGATGCGCCAGAGGTCGATGTAGCAAAAACAAATGAATTTTTTCGTTACACTTGTTGTGTTGTTGGTATGCCGCCTGGTGTGGTTCGAGAGCTCGCGTGCTAACACCAATGAAATTCGTTGTGTTGTCTTTCGTTATTCAGTATATTGGTGATGTTATGCCGTCGATTGGATTGAAGACATTATTTAGGAGAGAGCGGAGATAATCAAGTGGATGGGAGTGATTATTGCGCCACCGTATTGCCATAGACTTGCCCACTTATGGACGCATTGCAGGTTGCTGGTATGAGTTAACGTGATAACTGTATCAGTCGCGGTTAAATGTTGGAAAGTCTATCATTCGCGCGCACATACACACACGTTAATGCAACCCTGCAGGAAAATGCTCATTTTGCGTGTTGCGCAAAGATTCATTGCGAGGTCGCGTGGTTTATTTCATTAATATAAGGAACTGACGAAACGCGAATTGTCCATTTTTGGTTCAAATTGTGGTTTTAGCTCTCCCGGTTTGAAATATCTACGACTTTACTTAAGTTCTTCACTTAAGCTCAGCAGTATTTTTAAGGGCAGGTAACGAATGCTGGAGGAAGGTTTGTGAGCCTTTTTTGTTATTTGGTGCTTGAGAGTATAAAACCAAAATAATTGGCGAGTACATTTCTGTGAGCTGTTTGGCAGAGCTCTTCCTCCTATTTGTGGCGTGCGTCTTGATGTTGCTCCACAAATAGATGGACTTACAGTTTTAAGCCAACTCCGAACGCCAAATGTCTTTTATGAGGAGCTTTTTCATGACAGAAATACACTCGGAAGTTTTCCATTGCCTGCCGAGGGGCGACAGTTTTTTTCATTTTGGTGTTTCGTGCACGGAGATTTGAACCTATGCGCTCCCGAGTGGTTGTCAACTTGCCGCCTTATCTGCGAATAAACAAATAGAGACTGGCAGGGTTCAGCATTAAAAAATAGGAAGTCACGAACTTCAGGTTCCATTCGCTTTAGGAGACCGTTACAAAACCTCTATAGTGATTTGCGTTCTAGTTTTAAAACTCCTTAGTAAAAGTTATCTAGCTAACAAAAGTTGAAAACAAATAATTTTAATACAATCAGTGGGGCTCTCTATTACACCTCCGCCTTCATTACATTGCTAAAAACATATTTATTAAATATTGTTCTTACAGACGTTTTAATAGAAGTGCTGAAGCAAGGCCCTTGTTTAAGATATGGGGAATTTGCTTTAGGTTTAGCTCTTCTCGGCCAACGCAGACCTCTGCCAACATGCGACGCCTCCAAGCTGATCCTTCATTGTTATCACCGCTTGAAAAGAGGATCGGGCGAATTAGACTACTTGGGGCCGGAGATTAATACATATTTTCACTGACAGTCTGACATTTGGGATGGGTTGGTGAATAAACGTCTTGTATTTTTGTCGGCTATACATTTGGGTTTCCCAACTGCTGCAGTGTGTTTCTGGCAGAGAGAATACCATCAAAATAAATTTAAAGCAATTGTTGTTGTAACAGCAAAAACATTTCCCACACATGTACGGGGAGTGCTTCTGGAGTGACAGTCCTTAGCCGGATATGTAGAAAATCTCGACCGTTCCAATAGCGTATTAGAACCGACTATCGGGGGAATTCCAACTGTCTGACTGTACACTGGAGTTCAATTCTTTCAATAAATATTCAATTGAGACTAGATCCGATGGATGAAATTAGCAGAGAATTGACTACTTTGGGACCAGTTGCTACCGGAGTTGTTTTATTTTCGTTGAATTAAAATCGGTCTCGCGCAAAAGAATTGCTTCGAAGTGGTTAGGCTTTGGAAGTGCCGACGAGATTTCATTGAGCAAGCAGCACTTTAAAATTTTTTTTCATAAAAATGTTAATATAATCCTTTAAGAATATGTCAAAAAATTTTTAGAACGTAAATTTATTGTAAGTATTTCTTATATTATAGATCGTCAACCGTGACGACTCTATTCTTTGCGTTAGAGCGCTGGGAGAGGTATAGTTACGTTGTATTCAAACTTTAGACGCGTGTTTTCTCAAAACTATCATATATTTTTTGAATTGGCGATCTCCCTGAAATTTTGCACACATCTTTTTTATGATATTACTTTTGTGAATACGAGTTTTCGAAATTTTTCGAAAAAATACTTTTTTGCAAAAATAGTAGGAAAATTCGCCCCGAAATTCATTTTTTTTTAAGCATCTTATTCCGCGAATTTTTTTCCATTTATTGTTAATTCATATAGAAATTATGACATTAATAAACAAAAGAATTTTTGGTTTTTGTATTCAGGTCACTGACGCCGATGCTACAATGCCCGCCGATTGAGAAGCCCCGCTGCGACATTCCTGGAAGAATTGGGTGTACATCCGCCATTTTGAATGATTAAAAAAAAAAAAAAATTTATTGTATATTATTTGAATGTATAAATAAACTGTATGCCAATTTTGAAAAAAATATACTGACTTCTTCATTTTAAATAATTTTAATGAAAATCAGGGAAAATATAGCCATTTACGGGTATCTGTCCCCTTAAGATTTCTCTGAAAGCTGCACCGTTGGCTATTCTTGAGGGTGCGAGATAAACGAGCAAATATTTCGCCTAGAGCAAATATTTCGCCAATTTAATACTGTTTGATTCTAATGCATGGCTTGATGTTTAACCCTTCTTGTTCTTGTATGAAATTAATCATCCCAAAACCTTCTCAGCTAGTTAGGCACCCATTTCTCTATAATGAATATCTGAGTATATATATACTGGGGAATTGATCTTTTAAAAAGTGCGTTTAAAGGGATAGGGAAAAATAAAGTGATTGATTTTGTGGCACAATAATGCACCATCTCACAGGGCTAACATCGTGTATGGATATTACGAGAAAACTCAACAAATATCATCGAACAATTACCGTATTCATCTATTCACCGGCTTTTTTTCTCTTTAGAAAACTCAAATTTTCACTTCGAAGTTCCTATTTTCTGTCGACAGATGATATAAAAGAGAATTTCCGGCGAAAAAAGAGGTATATTTCAGGAAAACCCTTGTTTTTATACTTAACTTGTTAAATGTTACCTTTTTTTAATAAATAGAATCTGATACGCAGGTATCTACCTAAAGTCTAAATATTTTTCTTCCTGGGTTAGATACTTGAAGCTGGCCCCCTATTTATAAAGGATCGGACTAATTATTGGCAAAATCTAAAAGTAAATAAAACTTTACATGGGCTGTATTAAAATTGAAATTCAAAACCGTTTAGGCATCATAATTTAATTAAAATATTTTAATTTTTTAGCAAATGGGATATACATTTCGGCACTCGAAGTGTAACCAATTAAAAAGGAAAATTACTTGTATTCAATCAAAGTAAAAAATGTGGGAAAATAATACAAAATTAAGAATCAATTTAATTTTGCTCGATATGGGCACCTTTTGCCTTGACTATGGCCTTGAGACGGTCCAGAAACGAATCGCACGCTGTCCGAATGTGACTTACAGGTATTTTGGCCCACTCGCGGGCCATGACTTTCTTCAGCGCCTCAAGACTGGTGAATCTTTTAGTTCGGACCTTGCTCTCGAAAATGGCCCAAAGAGAATAATCCATCGGATTCGTGTCTGGTGAATTTGAGAGGCATTGTGTGGTCGTAATGAAGTTCGAAACGTTGTTTTTTAGCCATTCTTAAGAGCTTTGTGAGACGATGCCAAGTCCTATTGAAAAGTCCACTGTCTGCTACCGAAATGTTTGTGTGCCCACGGCTTCAAAGCAACCTCCAGAATACTTTCTCGATAATATTTTGCATTTACCTTGACTCCAGGCTCGATGAAAACGATTGGGGAACGCCCATCTGCGGTTACAGCAGCCCAAGGCATTACCTGTGGCGGGTGCTGCCACCTGGTGCCCAATCGATGTCTCAAATTCTCGTATGAATGTTCGGCAAAATAAACCACATCGTTTTGGGAGTTTACGAACTCCTCAATTTGATAAATTTTCTCATCAGAAAACACAATGTATGGAAATTGGCAGCTTTTGGCCAAGCAAAGCTACTCCTTCGCTCTCTCAAGTCTGACTTGTTGCTGCTTTGGTGTGAGATCATGCGTCTTTTGGATCTTGTAAGGCTTGACTTTGAGATCATTTTACAGTATGCGGCGGATGCTATGGTCAGATATTTCCAGTTATTTCGCTATTTGATTGGCACTTCGGCGAGGATTGCGCTCAAATGCTTCTTCGCTTTTTAAACCAGATCACGTGACGTTGCAGTCTTTTCATGACTACCTCCATGACGTTTCGCGATGCTACCAGTATCATTGTAACGAGTAATGGTGCGATAAATAAAAACTTTATTTACTTTAAGGTGCGCGAGAATCGCTGTTTGTGATTTTCCAGCCATTACTGATTTTCTTTTTTCGCGTTTTGTCTCGGCAAAATGCTTTCGCGCGCTTGTAAACAATACTCTGGACTCTCATTTAGCCAACTAACAGACAGCCCATGTATCATCTGCCCGAGCGGTCGGAAGTTGGTTACACTTCGAGTGCCGAACCCTGTATTTTCAAACTTTCAGTGGGTCCTCGAAAACAACAAAATGTGCATATTGCTTAGGCTATATTTTAATTATTTGAAATGCCATCCCTTTCACACCATTTTACAATAATTTGATTGCTATGTAAGTGCTTTTTTTATTTTTCCTACAGGGTAATTACGCACTCGTAAAAGCTGAATATGTACGCGTAAGGTACCCCATTGCCTGCAGCAATGTTGCAGTGGCACAATGTCACCGCCAAGCTACTGCTGCTATAAATGTTTGTTTTTGTGTTTATATTTTATTTTTATAATGTTTTGGCTGTTACCGTTGTTTGCTGCTGTCGTTCCATTGGGTATTCAACAGCGACATAATGAATTACCTTTATTGACAAGTTAATGTTTATAGGTGTCATCATCAGCGGCACGGTCTGGAATAGGTGGTTTGGGTTGGTCTGTGTATACATAGATTGATGAGCATTCGGCGCTTACCCGTTGTTCGTGGGTTCGTTCTAAGGTCCCAAAGCAATTTTGTGGCTTTTTCTCTCACCAAAATGAATTTGTGAAAAATTGAAAAGCGATACATAAAGTATCAACAGCTCTCGCCTCCATACAGGTAGATGATATTTTGTCTGGATCGCATACTCGTACACACTGGCTGGAGTAACTCGCAAACCACATCCATATCGCGGTAATATTTTATGGATGCAGCAGGTACTACTCGTATGGGTATAAAGCTTTGATAGCTGCTTAAAATTATATGTTGTGGCTGCTAAATAAACATTTTTGTATGAATGCGAGTTTGTATGAGTGGCTCTTAGAGTACAGTGGTGTCCGTAGGAACTGTGGAAAATGGAGAAAAAAGAACCGTTCGTTTAGGTTTAATTTTGAGGTGCAATCCTTTTAGGCGGCCGCCCTAGCCGAAAGGATTGGTGAGTGACTACCATTCGGAATTCACAGAGGGAACGTAGGTTCGAATCTCGGCGAAACACCAAAATTAAGAAAAACATGTTTCTAATAGCGGTCGCCCCTCGGCAGGCAATGGCAAACCTCCGAGTGTATATCTGCCATGAAAAAGCTCCTCATAAAAATATCTGCCGTTCGGAGTCGGCTTGAAATTGTAGGTTCCTCCATTTGTGGAACAGCATCAAGAAGCACACAACAAATAAGAGGAGGAGCTCGGCCAAACACCCAAAAAGGGTGTACGCGCCAATTATATATATATATTATACATATATAATCCTTTTAGGCAGTTACGCCATTTTGTGTTTTTTTGTTTATGGAGGTTTGCCTAATTACAGAGATACTGGAATGGCACTGGAGTGGCTGGAAAGTAGGACACCATTCCAGTTACTGGATTTGACCTTTTACTGAACCCAGTGCGTTTTAGTGCCTGTTAAAATTGCAGTTCCAGCCCTGCATCGGCTAGGATCGCTGGAGTGCTACTTGAATAATGCAAAATGACAATAATAATAATTATTTTTATCATGAGGGGAGTTAGCACTGCTACCTGAAATATCTATTGTGCCACCTTCATGGAATAGGAGTATTTCTCTGTGCCCAACTTTCTCAATAAATTTTAGTATTTGCCCTATTTTATTGAGTTTTATTTGCTTCTACAGGTGTTTATACCCCTTGGCGGTTTCATCTTCCTCCCTACAAAGCCTACAAGTTCCATTGGAATATATGATCAGCTTAGTAAGATGATAATTCAATCTACAATGCCTTTTAAAATTCCTGTGATGACTCTGCAATTATTCTTATATGGGCCGGAAACAGAATTGGAGTGACGGGTGGTGAATAGCTGATCCATTTCCATTGAAAAATTCGATTAAACACAATTGCGAGCAAACGGAAACACTATTGCGACTAGACGATGTTTTTTGTGGTGAAATCTTTTCGTTTGCTATATTTGCCATAAGTTCATTGTTATAAAAACACGTCTTTCTGAATTATTGATCTGGACAACGTCTATTTTCAACAAGACGGCGCTACGCGCCACACAAGCAACGAAACCATTGATCTTTTACGGGAAAAGTTTCCGGACCGTGTTGTCTCTCGAAGAGATGATCACAATTGGCCACTGAGATCTTGTGATTTAACACCTTGTGACTTTTTTCTTTGGGGCCACGTGAAAGAGAAAGTCTGCGCCAACAGTCCAGGGTCGATTCAAGACCTGCAATTCGGTTGTGGAAAATTTCTTGAAAAGGATATTGTCCTGGAGGCGTAGTCGTAGAGGTCATTTGCCTGATGTTATAATGAAATAAACATCCGATCATTTATATTGAAAAATTACCATTTTTCTTTGAATATCAAAATAACACTTCTTAGTGGAAATCCCTTTACTTCGTGGGTTTTCTTGTGCAAGTCGAATATTATTTGCCTGCTGTTGTTGGTAAACAAACAAATTGTCATCAAGTCATCAGAAAAGCAACCCAAAGTCTTCAACTCTACTCTAAATACTTTGCCTCTGTAAAAATAACCCACGGCAAGAACTGCTATTAAATGTGTGCTAATTTTGACAGTGGGTATCCGTCAACCCGTTAACCACTGTCCTCTGCAATTCTGTTCAAGGGGTTAATTCCATACAATCTTTAAAACGGTGTAAGTTAAAGCTACCTATCATTGATCTTGTTTGCGATAAACTCGGTATATTGTCCCAGTATGTCTTCAATGTCATTCTTCTAGTCCTTCAATAAGTAAGAAGCTACGCTTTCTAAGGCCACAAAATAGCTGTGGGCTCGTAAATGAAGAGCTCGCCCCTGGCTAAATTATTTCGTTGCCAGTAATTGTAAGTGCCCTGGAACCTACACGTAGTATTGTTCTGGTCTAAGATATTGAGTTTGTGACGACTTTCCAGCACTAGTTTTGAAGTAACCTGGAGAGAGTTGATAGTCTGGGTAGCAGTAAGGGCAGCTATGCTTCCGTGGTTATAGTAACTGCGAAGGTTGTTTTGCTTAAAATATATGTACTTGTATTCTTGTCTAGCGTTTTCGAGTATCTTTTAAATGGCAATGAAGCACAAAAAGATTATTCTCTATCTGGTCTTGAGCCGCTGAACTGCGTTTTGTTCTACCACCACTGAACACAGAAGTTAAAAAACGAGTCCTAAAAAGGGTGCTTGGCAAGATATATACGTTAAGGAGTATTTTAGGCACCGTAACATTACGTTTGGTTCATCCCACAGTGCCAATTCTGCTTACCAAAAGTGGCCCACTGGGCACATTATATCATAACCGCAACCTTCATATCAAGAAAGGTGAGGCTCTTACCCATTTAAAGTTTGAGAATAGGTTAAAATCGTTTTGTCCCTATTAGCTTATTTTAAAAAGTCATTCGGAACAAAAACAAGACACACCAAAAATTTAAGCAGAATTGCATTAAACGCACAATTCTGCTGGTCACAAATCACATCGGACGGATGATGCCTACAATTTTTTGTAGCCTAAGAATGAGCAATCTGATATTTTTTTTACTGAAAATTTTTGGTTGAAACTTTCACTAAGTTGTTATTTATTTTGGGCATGGATACTCTTGCTCTGTTAAATTCGACAATTCGGTAATTCTGAATTTTTATTTTATACTGCCCTTCAACGCTACAAATTTCTATGTTCTAGTTTTCTATTATATTTTTATTTCTGACATACCTCGAATCTGAAAGCTGAATCCTTACAACCACGGCTCTTCCAAGTCGTTATTTGCTAAAATTTTTGTATCAATTTGATCCACTCACTTATCTGCGATGTTTCTGTCCATTTTTCCATGCCCACTACTGTCGATACTTAGGCACTTTACCTAAGCCAAGAAGTATTTAATAGCTTTCGCGTTGAGGCGTTTCATAACACCGATTGCTTAGTCGCTATGCGCTGACAAATACTAGCAGCTAAGCAAAAAGCTGCACACAACAAAAACAAAAACCTATTCACATATACCCACATAAAATATTACGAAAAGAGAAGCACATCATTATTTATAATACATCAGCAATATTGTAATACATCTTCGCCGTTTATCGCTTCATTTTATTTTCATATTGTTTTTTTTTTCTGTTTGGTTTTGACTTTACACGCGATGTCGTAAATTAAGTGCGACCAATGAGTTCCCCCTCCTTTAGTTGCCACGTTATTGACAATCAATATAGGGTGATTCAAGGGTGATGCAGGTCTTTAACAACAATTATTTGTGTTACTTTAATTTTTGAAATTTTTTCCAAACAATTGGTGTTACAGGCTCCAGCAAACTTAGTCATGGAGCGATACTCAGTTGAACAATGGGAAAAAGAGATCCAGATGTTTTATGTAAATGGTTGTTTTACAAGAAGTGTATTGCCTAATGAGCGGTAGGTAGTGAGCGCTGAAATTGTGAATGGTGTTTATGGTGCCGATACTGTAACAGCTAATTGCAATTTTGGTTTTGTCGATTCCTTTGAGACATTTTTGATGTTAAAGAAAATGTCGATTCAATCACATAAATAAGTAGGAAAGTTGGCCGGGATGTTAGGATTCCTAGCATAACCTAGGAGCTAAAGATTGGCAGTCGCATCGCACTTAGAGACAGCGATGGCACTTAGACCACGAAATGGGTCCGTTGTGAGCTAAAGATTATAAAAATAATGGACTTCCTTTTCCCCGAAATAATACACCCTTTATTGGGTATTTGCCCGAGCTTCTGCTCCTATTTGTGCTGTGTGTCTTGATGCTGTTCCGTAAATGTAGCTGACTCCGAACGCCAAACGCTTTTTTATAAGGCGTCTTTTCATGGCAAAAATACACTCCGAAGAAGAAACGTTTTCTATCATTTGGTGTTTCATATCGAATCTGTGCACTTCCAAATGGTAGTCACACAGCAACTCTTTCGGTTGGCTGACTACCAAACTGCCGTATTTGGGGTACTGAAAATTGACATGTCATTCAAGAAAGAACACTTAACGGGTCAATATTTGGTGTGGGTTTTGGACTGGCGGAGTCATCGAATCGTAGTTCTTCGAAAATGATGCCGATAACGCTGTTACAGTGAACGGTGAGAGTCTTCGTGATATGATAACACATTTTTTACGGACTAAATTGGATGACTTGGACTTGGACAATATTTGCGTTCAACAAGACGGTGCCACCAGCCACAAATCGGCTGAAACAATGGGCCTATTGCGAACGAAGTTCCCATCATGCGTTATTTTATGAAAGAACGAGACCAAATCGACGCGGAGATCCAGTCATTTGACACCATTGAACATATTCAGCTGGTCCCATGCGAAAATTATGGTCCGTCCTAAAAGCCTGAGGCAATTTAAGTGCTGTAGAACGAAGTCATACGCGTACGATAAACGATATGCCGCCCGAACTATGCCAAAAAATCGTTGGAAATTTTGAAATTCACATCTCGTATTTTCAGAGGAGCTGTGGTGGACATTTAACGGATTTTGAATTTCATACATAAAACGTTATTGTTATTATTATTTGCTATCGCGCCGGCTGGGGGCGCAAAGTGCCGATACAAATAAATTTAATTGGGGTCAATTTGCAGCTTTTGACTATAAGTGCGGCCAAGTGAGCAAGTCGTCAGGTGTGTTGAATTCGTCATACAGACTTCCTTCCATATTCCTTTCGACCGCCCTCCTCGGCGAGAACCTTGCGGATTCCAGTCTAGAGACATTCTGATGATGTTAGTTGCAGATTAACATTCATACTTAAATGCTATAGACTAAAATAGCTACATCATAAAATAATAAAAAATTATTTCTAAAAATTTCGTTCTCTTTTATTTACAAAAGAAAATCTGCCATCTTATTGAATCACCCTGTGTATGGTACTCGAATTAAATAAGAGCAGCATCAGGCATGTACTTTCGATGCTAATATTTTAATTAAAATATATTGCCAAAAGTAACGTTCCTGCGACATTGATTAATTCTTGTAATCATCGTAAAGTGCTTAGAAAAGTGGCTTACTAAATAATTCAATACCCTCGATTAACGCCTTGCTCATATTCTTGAAAGAGAAAGAAAGGCAAAACAACATCAGAGAGCAACTAGCTTATTTGCTTCTTCAGCTAAACTTTCTGGTTCAAACTGTATAGAAATTTGGTATGACGATATTTTTTGTATGCTAGGAAGTCTGCAGTTATTAACTTCGAAGTCAATACATTTTTTGGAAATTTTGGTATGCAAAAGCGACTAGCATTTTCAAGCTGCCACACGCAGTTTTTATCTAAGATGTGGTTGCGGTGGGATAAGGATACAACCAAACTTGTTGTTTTTGTTACGCCGCATACTGCTGGTGGTGGTGGTGGTGAAAGTGTTGTCTGAGTGACACAGGCCAGACCCAATTAGCACAAAAATGCAATTGTAGAACCACTGCATTTTATTAGTGGAACCATCTGGATTTGACTATGAATCTGCCTACGTAGTATTTTTTCTTTTCTACAACTGCTTTCAAGTTAACCATCGAGAATTTCCTCAGCATTCTATGTCCGAGAGCACTCAGACTTGGTACTGTTTGCTTAAATTATTTTTGATTGCAGCTTCTATATCTATCTTCCTGATATGGTCTAATGGCTAATGGCGGGTTATTGTTGGCGTAATTCTGAATATGTCTTGCCGTGGCTTTCTGAACAACTCGTCAGTTCTGGATTTGGTGGAATTGGGCCACTTCTGTTTAGTTATTTTGCAGGTATCCATGTTAGTCCATTTGTTAATGGCCCGCTTCGTGAATAGCGAGAAGATCTCCCTTTTGCGCACGCCTTTGGGACAGCCTATTTCTACCGATCTGAATATGTTATAGGATGACCCCTGTTTTTCCAGTTCGTCAGATTTCTCATTTCCTTCTAAGTTTCTATGGCCATGTACCCAGATGCGAGTGATGTCTGTCACGCGCGCTGAAGCCCTGCATTCTTTGCATTGTCTGACGATTCCTGAATTGGTTGCAGGTAACTTTAAAGCTAAGATAGCTCCTTGACTATCTGAAGAAATATATACTTCCGATAGTTGTTGTGTTTCTAATTATCCCGGAAAGCTTCATTTATCCCGAGAACCCTGCATATATTTTCACTTACGAGCTTCATTTGGTATTTTTTCAGTGAGTTGAAAATTTCATCTCGCCTAAAAGATGGAATTAACTAGTGTAAATTTTCGTGCTAACATTTTATATTACTTTCGATAGAGGTGTGCATTGACAACTTACTTCCACCTTTAAAATACCAACTCAGACCTTGTGAAACGCTGGTACAACGAGTTTCAACGTGGCCGTCGATTCTTGCAGGATAAGTTTCGTGAAGGCCATCCAAAAACGGTTGTTGTGTCAGAAACGATCGATGTTGTGCATGAATTGAGAAGAGTAACGCAAGATCGTCATGTGAAATATCAGGAGATACTCCTAGAGGCAACCTTGTACACTAGTGGGACCAGCATACATTCAATATTTCATCAACATTTGGTCGTCAAGAAGATTTGTTTTCGTTGGATACCGCATACGTTGACAAATGCCCGAAAAAGGATTCTTGTCGATTAGTGTAAAGAAATGGTGCAGAAGTTCAGCCGCGAAGGTTCAAAGCACATCTATCACATCGAAACAGTGATGAACCTTGGATCTATGTCTCTGAGTCTAAAACAAAACAACAATCGACAGGTCGATAGGCGCTGGTCGTCCTGAAATCTTTAACTCCGACGCCTCAGCTGCTGCAACGGCTTTAAAATGAAATGAAAGTTTTTTTAACCGTATCGTTACTGGTGATGAAAAATGGGTCCTTTACAATAATCCTGTTCGCAAACGCCTATGGTTAGATAAAGATGAAACACCAGAACCGACCCCTAGCGATGGCCTTCACCCCAAGAAGATTCTCCTGTCTATTTGGTGGGATATGACCGGTATTGTTTATTATGAACTTCTGGAACCAAAACAGACGATAACTGCTAATTGTTATTCCCATCAGCTATCAAACCTGAATGAGGCACTTAATAAAAATCGACCGTCTTTAGTGAATAGGCGCAAAGTTTGGTTTCACCACGACAACGCAAGACCTCATACCGCAAGGCAAACATTAGGCAAGCTGAACGAGCTCGGATGGGAGCTAATGCCGCATTTACCATACTCTCCGGATATTGCACCTTGTGATTATCACCTTTTCCGTGGACTTCAATTCCATATGAGTAACAAGAACTACTCCTCAAAAGAAGCTATAAAAAGGGGTATCGAAGCGTATTTTGGCTCCAAGGACAAAAAATTGCTTGAGAAGGGAATTAAAAATTTGCCTAAACGTTGGGAAGACATTGTAAGTAATGAAGGAAAATATATTATTAATTAATAAATACTTTAAATATCTTTTTTATTAATTTTAAAAACCAACTTTAAAAAACCCACGAACTGATGGACTGACCTGATATCTGGGTCATCCACCTTACCGCCTTGATTTGGCACCTAATGACTTCGTTTTGTTCCCGAACATCAAAAATAAAAGGCGTGGTCAATGTTTTTCAACGCCTGAAGAAGCTGAAAAAGCCTTCAAGCAGCTCGTTTGGAGTTCTGAAGGCCAAAAGTGCTTTGCAAATTGGTTGTAGAAGTCTACTGACTTCCAAAGAGAATATTTTGAGAAACAACAAAAACCATTTTCATTGTTCTTTCATTAGTGGGCTTAAAATAAAGGGTGGTTAAAATTTAAGGGCCGACACAATCAAGCAACGCGTTAAAGTTATTCAGGCTTATTATGAAAACGGGCGTTCAAATTAAAATGCATATCGTGCACTTCGTGAAGAAAATCATCTTCAGTGCTGAGGCACATTTTCACCTCAGTGGATTCGTCAATAAGCAGAATTGCCGCATTTGGGCGAATGATAATCCAAGAGTGATTGCCGAGAAACCAATGTACCCACAAAGAGTGACTGAGAGTGACTGAGAGGCCGGTCAAGCAGTTACTGTGACTAGTGTTCGCTATCGTGAGATGATAACGAACTTTTTATGGCCCGAATTGGAAGATATGGATGTGGACGATATGTGGTTTCAACAGGACGGTGCCACTTGTCACACAGCTAACGAAACAGTTGGCCGACAAGATCATGTGATTTGGCACCGTTGGACTTCTTTCTTTGGGGTTATTTGAAAGAAAAGGTGTACGTCGATAAGCCAACAACAATTCAAGAGCTAAAGGATGAGATAATTCGGCACTTTAACGGCACAGAACCTCAATTATGCCTCAGCGACATCGATAATTTTGACCATCGGATGGAGATGTGCCGCCGAGGCCGTACCGGTCATTTGACCGATATTTTGTACCATATGTAATTGAAACATACCAATATTATCATAATAAAGAGAAATGACAATAATTTCTTAAAAAAATGTATTTTATTTAAAATCAACACCGGCCCTTAAAACTTAACCACCCTTTATAGTATAAAAGGCACCCCTCGAAATAATCTTTTCGTAGCTATTCCTTACAAATCTCTCACATATGTAAATTTATTAAAGATCTTATTTGAGAGATTCATCTGTGTAAGAACGGTATTACATGCCAGGTTTCTCATACTTAGGCCTTGCAAGGCAAACGACATACTATTAAAAAAAGAAGTAGCGAAATTCATTTGCTTCAGGCTTATACATATTACAGCTACTTAAGGAACAAGAACAAGAAGAAAATCTTTTTGCATATTTTTCTTAAGAGAAATGAGCTAAAGCACATACTCGTCTAAGTAAATGCAACCCTCCTGTTAAATGCCTACAAGCCATTTTTGACATACGTATGAACACAAACAATTTTTCCATTTTCCCTTAAAAGCAGCAGATATTGTGAAACTCTGCAAAGAAATAGGCCGCAAAGCTATTACGGAGAATAAATTTCCATTTCAAACGCTATGAAAATCCTTCGTTCGCTCGTGTGTTTTTTTTTCTTTGCTTCTGTGCGAAGGGGTTGCGGCTGGTGAATTGCTTTCTTGCTCGCGAATGACCGCAGGACACTCACTATGCATAAATGCCAATATAAATATATGTATGTATGTATGTCCACATTAATCTACTTGCACAGTAACAGTGGCAGTGCGAGCTTCACATTCGCACACTTACATACTTATACATCTACATAAATATATTTGTTATGCATATAAAAATATTTATTTATCTTTATGAATAAATATGTATGTAGATATGCATCTGGTGTGGCGTTGTCGTTGATACGACATACTTTCTGAGTTCGTTCCCACACAATGGCCTTTAAATGCTTCTTGGTGATTGGTTGATAAATCAGCGATACTTTTTTTCCATCCAGCACCCAATGCCAGTGGAATTGTTTATGTGCAAACCTTTCGTCGAATTTCTCATTATTGCTTTTATTATAATTTTTTTTCGGAAAATTGCATTGCATGCAAGTGCGGCGTGTAATTAAATCGTTAAGCATTTTTTAATGAATCCAATACAACGTAATTGAATCCCAACGCCATGGCAGTGCATTTTGCGCCGAATATAGCATCGTGTCGCATAGCATCAAGGCAGTGGGCGATTGTAAGCGGTGGACATCGAGTGAATGTACAAAAATAAAAAAGTACGTGTGTATGTATGTGTATTATTTCTTGTATTTGTGTTTGTATGTATGTACTCACATTCGTTGAAATTCTTGTAGGCCCCAAATACATTCGCTTTGGCTCTGTCTACGGCGTCGACGTTGGCGACACTCAGTGCGCTGCTATGTTGCTCAGCAATTAAACTTTTAAAATCATGCAAAAGTTCGAAAATGTCAAATCGCCTCATAGGCGGTAGCGTGAGAAACCTCTAACCATAAAATGTTGTAAATCTTAAGCTGTGCGAATACGAAGCCGGAATTACGAATTGGAAGTAAGTACACTTGGAAATTGAAGTGAATCGAATTCGAAATACATAGTGAAATTAGAAAAGTGAAGAAAATTGTTAAGGGTCTTAAAAAATTTAGGCCTAAATGCCAGTAGTGAATAATTCCTAGACGGCACCTTTTTTCATGTCATCTTTCATATTTATCAACAAGACAGGTGCACAATTTTACTCAATAGAATAACGCGTTAAAATTATTGCAAATTATAATGAAAATGGTTGATCTTTAAGAACAACTAATCGAAAAATTCGTGATTCTTTTGGTGGAAATAATCGTTCGAATGAGTCGCCAAGTCAACGGTTGATGAAAATATTTGAAGAAACTGGTTCTGTCGAGGATAGAAAAAGGACTGGTATACCAAAAACTGGAAGTTCTGTTGAGAATATTGCTGCTATAGCGCAGCACATTGACATTTCGAAGTGCTTAGGCATTCATGAATTGACTTACATAACTAAGGCCAACCTACCATACAATCATCGCGTGTTTCTGGTTAGCCTAAACTCCGCTTATTGCAGTTTCTATTTAAATTGTTCGTATGACGTTGCCAACTTTTTTAAATTACTTAAAAATAAGTAAAGTAGCGTTACTTTTGAAATATTTTTTAACAGTGTTGACACCTATCTTTAAGGGGTTACGTACGTCCAGAATTTTCAAAAAATTGATTTTTTTACAGATTTCTTTATAGTATAAGGCGTATTTCGATTGCTAAAATTCCCCATAGATACAAAGTTATGCTAGAAAATGTAACTGCCTGACAAGAGTTTGATGCGCACAGGTAGCTGTCCTTCGTTTGCACTTGATTTAAACTTTCTCGTTTTTCTCGAAACTACTTTTTCCAGCACAGTCTGCACGATAACTCATACAGTTTTTTTGATGCGGTAATATAATATAATAATAATAATATAATAAATATAATAATAACAACTTTGGCGGCCGCCGGAGCCGAATGGGTTGGTGCGTGATTACCATTCGGAATTCACAGAGAAATCGTTGGTTCGAATCTCGGTGAAAGCAAAATTAATAAAAAAAAAAACATTTTTCTAATAGCGGTCACCCCTCGGCAGGCTGTGGCAACTCGGAGGTTTGCCATGAAAAAGCTCCTCATAAAAATATCTGCCGTTCGGAGTCGGCTTGAAACTGTAGGTCCCTCCATTTGTGGATCAACATAAAGACGCACACCACAAAAGGGTGTACGTGCCAATTATATACAATATATATATGTATATATATATTCACATGTACAAAATTAATCACCCTATAGCAAAATATTTAAATTGGCATCGTAGGCCAATCATGGCATCGTACGCCAATCATGTAATATTTGACACTTGTGAAGTAGATAGTATACAAACAGCCATGGAATGGATCGTGTAAAGAGCAAAATAATGATTACCATCTTTCCAAATAATTTGATTATTTTGTAAAAAAGTTATTCAAAAACAAAATTAAATGAATTGAAAAATTATAAAGATTGCGGGTTTCCACCAGTTTTATAGTACTTATTATATTATATTTAAGCCCTCCGCCAGCTCACGAAAATTTTACTATTTTACCAAAATATTTTGTTGAAAGTCTTATGCTATGTTTCCACGGCATGTATTTCGCTCACCAACTAATTTGCTAAGTAATTCGCAAATTACGCTGTTGCCACGGCGCATTCGTAATTCACTTTAGCAACTTAACTTCTTGTTCTGGTTCTTTGCTTTTACTACAATTATTTACTGTGAAAATTGGTGATGGACCAAAACGGAAGTTACACTAAGATTTTATTTCATTTTATAGTGCTCGGAAATGTCAGTAAGGCGGCGAAAGTGCGCTAATGGTGATACGGAGTAAAAAAAAAATTAAAGAGTAGTCTGGCTGCCGTAAAAACAGCTGCAGACGAGATGTCGGTCTCTTCTATCATTGTTAAGGTGTTCAGCAACCTCATCGACACATTAAATTTTTTACAATTTATTTTGTTGCCTACATTATTATAAAGTACCTTTTTCTGGTTATTATTCAATGTTTGTTTATTGGTTTTTTGTTTGTTTTGGGTTGACAGCTGATTTCGACAAATTTCCGGTAACAATTAAAAATTACAACGTTTTGTTCTTAATTCGTAAGGTAATTGATACGAAAATATTTACAAATGAAGTAATTCGTTCTTAAAATTTTGTACGGCAAGTTCAAATAAGTAATTCAAAGGATAATTGGGAACTGAATTATGAACGAGAGAGAGAATTAGAAGTGGGCAAGCGAAATAAGTGCCGTGCGAACATAAACTTAAAATGTAATAAATTTTATGATTGCTATGGAAAAGAGTACCGATTTTATTGAATGTGAAGAGAAATTATTGTTCAATAAGTTTTGATGTTCCATAAGAAATACCCAATTTTATGATTTGAAATATACATATACTTGTATGTATAGTACATATTTGGCAACTTGAGTGAAACTGAAGTGTATTTACTTACAACACTAACACTAACACTGTGCCTAAATTTTGGTAAATATATTGTCCTTGAGAAAGGTAAGAACACTCTAACTATAATTATATAGGTATAGCGCAGAAGCGTGGACGATGACAATATCCCATGAAGCATCGCAAGGAGTGTTTGAGAGCAAGATTCTGCACAAGATTTTTGGACCTTTGCGCGTTGGCAACGGCGAATAGCGCAGGCGATGGAACGATGAGCTGTATGAACTTCACGATGACATAGACATAGCGCAGCGAAAAGAGATCCAGCGGTGACGTTGGCTGGGTCAAGTCGTCCAAATGGATACAAACCCTCCGGCGCTGAAAGTATGCGATGCGGTACCAGGTGGTGGTAGCAGAGGAAGAGGAAGGCGTCCTCTGCGTTGCAAAAGTCAGGTGGAGAAGGACTTGGCTTCACTTGGTGTGTCCAACTGGCGCCGGTTAGCACGAGAAATAAGCTACAGGCGCGCTTTTTTAAACTTATTCAAAATCGCGTAAGTGGTTATCGCGCCAATTAAGAAGAAGAAGATATAGGTATAGATAGTGCTTTGCTTTCTTAGGGTGCGAGCAGAGTGAGCGCTGATGCCGAGCGGAGCCGAGCTGAGCTTATTGACGCTTACTTTCATGCGAGAAGAAAATTTGTATATAACACAGTGAATGCGAGAATCAGCGCTGAAATTCTGTTTATTCCATGTGTTTTGCTCTTATGCCATTTAGTTTTGTTGTTCATTTGTGTTTATAAAATTGCTGTACACGGTAATGGATTCATCTGATGAAGAGTATTTTGCTTCTCCTAGTGTGATTAATGCAATTATTAACACAAAAGAGTTTGGAAAACATCCAATTACACTAAAAAGGAATGAATTTGGTGAATTTCATCATTTATATAATGACTTAAGAAAATATCCAGCTAAATTTCAACAATATACCCAAATGAAAATTGAAACATTTGATTACATTCTGGCCGGGAAAAATTTCACATATTATTTGATCGATATCCATTTATTTTTATTGTTAAACCATTAAAAAACACAACTGCACTCTAAAAAGTAAACATCAACAATGCAAAAAAGCGCGCAAAACGCTTTGAAACTGTTTTCTCGCACTCATCGGCTTTGCTCTCTGCTCTTGTCGGCGTTCACTATGTTATACACAAGCTTATTTGTATTGACTTGTATGTAATCAGTTTTATCGCACTGACAATCTTTATCGCACTGACAATCTCGGCTCGGCTTTCAGCGCTCACTCTGGTCGCACCCTTAGAGCTCTGCTAGCCGAGATTTCGACATACTTTTACATAACTTAGGCCAACCTGTGATACAATCATCCGGTGTTTCAGAATAACCTAAGCACCAGTTAACTTAGAAAGTATAGAGAGCTGTAGGTTATAAAGGGTGACCAGATTGGAGGTACTTTTTCCAATAGGATTTTTTGTCAGATCACGCGTCACTACTGTCAAACTAAATACGTAATTTTTTTTGGCATTCGTTGACATTTCATCAGGGAAAGACTTACGCCACAACAATGTTAACAAATCGTGGAACTGTATTACGAAAATCGATGCTCTGTGAGAAGTGTTTCTCGCGCGCTCACGTCAACTTAGAGATAAGGCCCATTTTTGGCTTAATAGCTACGTCAATAAAAAAAATTGCCATATTTGGGCTAAAGCGCAACCCGAAGCCATTCAAGAATATCCATTACGCCCATTGAAAACAACCATTTGAATTTGAATTTTTTTAGTTTGAATTTTCGTTGGTTTAGTTTAATTTAAAATCCCATGCCCCTAAATTGATCACTCGTTATAATAAATAGAAAAAATAATGTTTAAAAACTTTATTCCATTAGCAACTTAAGAGCATTGATTAAAACCCATATTGCTTATTTATTATATTTTAATTTAACAATTTTTTTTGTAAGAAAATGCGTCTTTACGTGTCCTCCGCCCAGTTACAAATCCTACGAACTACGAAACCTTATAATATATTATAAATTTTATCAAACAAATTTTCTCACTGCATAAGTTGGCACCCGGCTAACTGCACCACAACCCAACCAGCTAACCAAGCAACCGACCAATCAGGCGCATGAGCTGGCCGGCCACTAGTGTGTGAATATCCATAGTGCTTTGTCACCCTTCCATTATCATTCATTAACAGTGTTGGGGGATTAATTGAATTTAATTGATTTGCCAAACCAGGCCAAATTGGCCATGCTGTCTAGATTCGACGCCGACACTGTCGTTCAGCAATCGAAGTCACAGCAGTTGTGGTGGCACAGACTTTCCGGGATAATGAAACGAATTCGCAATGCGATCGTTGAGATATGTACAAAACGTAGCAAAAAAATGAAAGAAAAATTAAAAAAAAAAAAAACAAAAAATATAAAAAAATAAAAAAAAAAATAAAAAAAGTATAATAAATATAGAAAACAACTACAGTAAGGTTTCGCAACGCAATAACAATTTTGTTTTATTCGACTTTGAGCGCGATTAGTAGTTTCTAGCGACTAAGTGAATGAATGAAAGAATATATTTATGAGCATCTACATACATATATGTATATACGGTCTCGTATATATCCATGTACACATATTTGTGAATAGAAATTGCGTTCAATGCTTCAGAACTCGTAGGCGAACATTCACCAAATAGCTTTATGAATCATCTGGGCGCACATTTATGACATCATTGTCTGTTTGTCTGTGGCAGCAGCCGTAGCAGCAACAGAAATCATTCATCAACTATGCATGCACATACATACGTACAATAAACAACAGTGAATGCCACACTTGCTTTTACTGAGTCGCATTTTTAATTGCAACAAACATTTGTGTTCAACATTTCAGCACCCACGGTTGGATAGGCGAGGCAGAGTCTAAGATTTCAATTACAACTTTACGCTAACATTTATCTATTTGTGCGCGCGCACACACACACACATACGTGTGTGGACTAGCGGAAGAATGGGGGACACTTTCGTGCTGTGTTTTTCAAGTAACCGCAGTGACACATTTAACAACAGTAAATTGTTGCAACTCTTGGTAGAAAATTATTTCTGTGTCTGTCTCTATGCCTATTAGTGTGTCTTCTTCAGCTTGAGCTACTGTTGCTGCTGCAGCTGCTACTTTGAGTGTTGTAATGACTTTTTAGTAGACCTCTGCAGAGCATCCGATTCCCACAGTACTTGTGTATGTATGTGCGTATGTATTTTGTGGCTTGTTTACACTTGATTGCACCATACAGCATTGTCTTGTGAGTGGTGCTAAATTTAGAACATTTATTAAATTTTAAGCTGTGTTGTTGGCCTCCACAAGTGCCCTTTTCCCCTTTTCGGATGACCTATTGACGCTTTTTGTACCCATACATTACTCATACGCTGTGGCGGCAGCTGGCAGAAAATATTGGAAGAATGCTCTGTAGATTACTTTGTGGAAATTATGTTTATAATCCGCAAATGGGTGAGCTACGAAAACGCAAATACTTTTATTTAAAAATTTACTAACATCTGTGTTACATAATTATTACAATTTTATCATACCAGTTATTAATATATTATTAAAGTTAAAAAATTCACTTCTTAGTTTTCGAAAATATGCCCAAAGTGCTGCTAGTGGGGTAAAGACAACTTTGTAGTTTTTAGCCATAAATGTCATTATGTCTTGTCTAAAAACCTTTTCATCGAAATTGAGCGGTACGACCTCAGCCGCCGTTGAAAATAATGCCTTTTGTATACTCGCGCGCACAAGTGTATTATAATTTTGTTCAATAACGGTTGTATCTAGCAGCATAGAGGATTCGGGATAGATATAGACATTTGTATACCAAAATGCGGTCGAAGAACATCAAGACACACGCCCGAAATAGGAGTAGGAGCTCGGCCAAACACGCAAAATGGGCGTAAGCGCCAATTAGTTTGGGGGAAAAAATTCATTCTTTTCTCGGAAAATGGCTGTAGTGCGAAAAATGCTGGTTTTTGTTTGTTCCATTCAGCGGTGAGTTACAAGGAGTTAATCATGGAAGTCAACAAGGAGAAAATTTAGTTCATTTTACAGTTTTTCTTTGATAAAGCCGAAGCCCGCAGAAAATATGAATGGTGCTAATTACGTGCAATTTTGGTTTCGTCGATTCCGTTCAGGCATTTTGATGTTAAGGAAAATTTCGATAATGTCTATTATATCAAAGAAATATCGAAGTTGTCTGATATGTTAGTAGTCGAAGCATCGTCCCGGACCTAAAGACCGACCTTAAAACGGTTTCAAACAGCAAAAATTTTACGCAAAATAATGAATTTCTCTTTCTTCCAAAGTAGTGTAAACCAAAATGCTCAGGAGTGATGTGAGGCCATTTAGCTATGTTTATCCATCCGTGCGCATGCTTACTCTCGAGAAAATTAATATATTTCAATACAATTTGGTAAACATATTACTCTTTCCAAGGTAAGTTAGTATTGAAAATGAGCGAAGCCGGTCAATAACCACGTCCATCTCCCACATAACGGTGATTTTCTAAAAAAAAAAAAAAAAATGCTATAAATGCAGCAAAATCAATCAAATTTGGTAAACATTTTGTTTTTCCTCTTTTTCAGGTCCTCAATTCCTCATCGGACATAGGGCATCTACCACGTCTGCGCGCCATCTTCTACGAATTTTGGCAATGTATCATTCAATTGGTCATAGCTCTTTCCGATGCTTCCAGCTTCCCCTTCAACTGTTCGCTTCCAAGTTTCCCTGGGTTTACTAGGCTCGCGGCCAACATTCGTGAGAGGATTCCACACCAATGCGTTTCAGGCAATGCATCCATCGTTTTTGTGTAGAGTGTGCCCAATCCATCTCCATTTTCCATTATGAACCCCAATAAAGAAAAAAAAGACGAAAGTAAATGTTGAAAAATGGTAAATATTTTGGTAAATCCGTGAATCTCAATAAAGGTATATTTATTATTGGGTATTTAGCTGAGCTCTTCTTACTCCAAACAGTAAATGGTTTTTTATCAGAAGGTTTTTCATGGTAGAAATACACTCGGAGGGACGACCCTACTTTTTCTGCCATTTGGGTTTCATGTCTGGAGTATCGAGCCCATGCTTTTCCGAATTGTAGTCACGCACCAAACCATTTGGCTGCGGTGGTCGGTACTAAACGGAAATACAAGAAGCACTGTTGCATTCTTTTATAAAAAGTTATAAAATTCTGCAAATTTCCATCAAAATTTCAAACTTTTTATTCAGAATCTTTAGGTAAAATTTGGGTTTACGGTTTTATTGCTCATTGAATTTTAGTAATATATAACAAGCTGGAAGTTACAGGCGGCTTAAAAATCGTGTTGATTTTGGCAATTTCTGTGCTGATGGTGTTGGATGTTTTTTCCCGCAAAAACAAAATTGTCATAAATCAACGCGATTTTTGACCCACTTGAAACTTGCGCTTTATTATATAAAAAATCAATGGACTACACAACTGAATACTTCAAATTTTTCCAGAAGGTTTCATTAAAAAGTTTAAAATTTTGATACAAACTTCCAAATTTGTATATACTCGTATTATATTTTGTAAAAAGTTTTAAATTAAAAAGTAAATAAATATATAGTCAAAGCTTCTTAATATATGGTGTAAACTGGGCACCGAAATCGAAGATACTCAAATACAACAATTATTGGATGAAGACGCATGTCGAACACTTAACGATAAGTCTAAAGAGTAGGATGTTGACAGACTTTTTGTTTTTTTTTTTTGGCGGTGAGGTTGGGTTAAAAATGCCTTCGCACCATATAGTAACCGTCGCTAATACGTGTGTGGTGATTCCACTAAAAATGTCCCCCCTCTTCTCTTGGAGTTTTCCCTCCACCCCGGGACTGCTTCTGCATTGCTTCGAGGGAGAGGGCCAAGACGGCGTCCTAAGAAGGACACTTACTTACTCACCCTGCCTCCAGGGTCGCCTGTTTTGAGAAACCTATGCTCAATGCTCTTCAGCATGACTTTCCATTTCGCGCTTCTTTTTTCGGATAATATCCTCTACAAAATTTGTGACGGCATTCCATTTTTCTTCGTCTATCATCATTTTGTCCATAATTTCTTCAGGTGTTAATACACCAATAGGTCGTTGGAGACCTGTTCTCTCTACGTTCCACCTCTCGCATTTAAAGAAGGTGTGCTCCGCATCATCATACTCAGTATCTCCATATATGCAGTTTGGTAGGCTCACTTTACCCATTCGCCACAAATACTTGCGAAAGGACCCATGTCCGGACAAAAACTGTGTGAGGTAAAAGTTAACCTCACCGTGCTTTCTTTCTACCCACTTTTTTAGATCGGGTATTAGTCTCGCTGTCCATCTACCATACCGTTCAGAGTTCCATCTTGCTTGCCAAAGTGTGAGCGTTTGGACTCTAATATCGGAGAAACGTAGTACTGAGGTTCCTGTGTTTTTTGCCTCCCATCTCCGTTTGCGCTCTTGTGGTAGAATATCTATAGGGATGGTTCCGCTGATAACTAACACCGCTGCTTCAGATACTGTTCTATATGACGAAGCCACTCTGAGAGCGCAGGTGCGTTGCACAGATTGCAATTGCATGTTGACAGATTAACCGTCGGTAAACGGTTGCTTTCGTTGGGAATGGTCCAGAGAGACGTTTGGTGACGTGTCAGATGCTTCTTGAACGCCAGAAAAGAAAAGGTTTTCTGTATCGCATCGTCACTGGCGATGAGAAATGGATCTATTATGATAACCCTAAGCGTTGGAACTTGCCAGGTGAACCAGGTCCATCGACAGCGAAAAAAATGCTGTTCACTAGACAGGGCTAGTATACTGGGGCGGCAGCCCTTGTTCGGGAAAAACCCGAGTCATTCCGGTAACGTAGAACCGGCTGCCATGGGAATGTAGATGACCGGACGAAGACGACCGGTGATATGCCCTACACTGACGGGGCTACCATTACTGTTAAAACAACAACAACAACAGCGAAAAAATTTTGTATTCATGCTTCAAAGGTTATGTTGTGCATCTGGTTGGATCAGAAGGGTGTCATCTATTATGAACTACTTAAACCATCTGAAACCACTGGCGATACTTACCGACTGCAGCTAATGCGTTTGAATCGAGCTCTCAAAGACAAGCGGCCGGAATGGGAGGGTAAACATGGCAAACTGATTTTGCTACATGACAACGCCACGTTGCTAAATCGGTCCAGAAATAGTTAGAAGGATTGAATTGGGAAATTTTGCCCCACCCACAGTATTCCCAAGACATTGCATCTTCGGATTACCATCTGTTCCGATCAATGCAGTCAGCCCTGATGGAAGAGTGGTTTACTTCTTACGAGGGCATCGCAAATTGGCTCATTGAATGGATGAAGTCAAAAGGACTCGAATTTTTTGCCCGAGGTATCCGTATGCTACCTGAAAATGGAGTAAAGTTGTAGCTTCCAATGGCACATACTTCACATAATATCATTTTTTATTGAATTGTTTACATAATTCGTAACTTTGGCTAAGAAAGGACGGAAACTTATTCCCATAACCCATATTTGGTCTCTAAATTGGCAAATTTTGTTTAAGTTACTCCAAACTGCCATACTTTATTTATAGATTTTGACATTCTATGGATACAAAGCAAAAAACAAAAAATACATTACTCTTGTTCTTTTTGCTTTGCTGCTGCTATCCATTTAATGCGCCTTGCTAACAATGATATTTTTGTTGTTGTTTATTACAAGTGGGTGATTGTCAAATTTCCTATTGGTGTCAAAAATTGTATACTATAATATGATTCCTTTGGAACAAGAAAAATTTAAAGCGAATCACGTACATATCGACACACTTCTGACATGTCATATGGCTATATGTATACACATATGTATGCATGTATGTAAATATGTATTTGCTTAGTCGTTCCTATATTTGCATACACCATATGTGCATGAGTGTCACAAATCTGCATTCGTGAAATTTTGCTAGTAAACTTTTTTCTTTCAAGTTTTTCTACTCTTTACTTATCACAATTTTCGAGTTAGTTGAACATTTTCACATTAAATTAATTAACCCTTTGCGTGCTAAATGGTTCCGCTTCTTTGATTCCTTTGTATACCGCGCACACTATGCCAGCCAGTCAGCCAACCAAGCAGCCATTCAACCATATGGTGGTGCTACCATTAAGTGTTTGGAAAGTGAGCCAGCAGCAAAGCTCAGTCGACGTGTTGGTGAGGAATAACAGTTCTTGTTGTAATCAAATAGAGAGGAGCACATATTTTTTAACACTTATTTCTCTTTTCCGGCATGAGTATCTGCTGGTATTTAATCCTTTTCTCACTCTCCACTTTCCACACACAACAAATATAGAAACATGAACTTCGATGTGTGGAATGCCAAATGACAGCCGGGACACTAGTTGAGGTGTGGTTCAAGTCTTTTATCCATTCATACGTATGTGTGTATGTATGTACTTCTACTACTTAAATATTGTATAAAGAGGTATGCAAATGACTTGGGTGTGGTGACGTTTCGTAGACGCCACACAACCCGTTCTAGCTATTAGGATTGCATTTAATATCGCATGCGACTTTTATTTGTCCACATTCGTATCCGTGGCTGCGTGTCTTTTGACCCTTTACGTGGCATGATTGAATCCTATGATAATAAACTTGTGCCGAAATCACGCGCCGTCAGCGAGTATTGAGGAATTTTGGTTTAACTTTTGTCATTTTAACAAATTAGCATGTTTTGTTCATAATTGTTTGTTCGTGAAGATGTCCAGCGGAGATAAAAATTAATATTTTTAACAGATTTTTTTCTGTTTTTTTTCTGCTTGTGCCATTAGTAGGGTTTGTTGCCGAGCTGTCTATTAGTGTGTTTTTTTTTTCAATTTAATAGTTTTGATTTTGTGACAACATTTTTATTTCCCTTTTGCATGTTGGTAATGGCTTTTGTTACTGCCTAACTTTAGTTTGTCCTTAAATTTGAATATTTTGTGTTATATAAATTTGTATAATAAATTAAATTGCGAGTGAAAAAGCTTGATTTTCTGTACGCTAAGTAAGATTTGTAAAGCAAAAGGTTAATGCTTCCGTAATTTTGTGTAAGAATTTCAAGCAAATGAGAGAAAAACTGAGGGAGTTATAGAACTTTGGTCGGCCGCCGTAGTTGAATGGGTAGGTGCGTAACTATCATTCGAGAGTGCGTAGGTTCGATTATTTGGCATGAACATCAAAAAGTTTTTTCTAGTAGCGGTTGCCCCTCGGTAATTAATGGCAAACCTCCGAGTGTATTTCTGCCATGAAAAATCTGCTCATAAAAACCATTTGCCGTTCGGAGTCGGCTTAAAACTGTAGGTTAATCCATTTGTGGAACAACATGACGCACACCACAAATAGCAGGAGGAGCTCGGCCACACCTAACAGAAATGTACGCGCCAATTACTTATTTATTTTTATGCAACTTGAAATTTTTTTGTTTTTAAATGCACAAAAACACTTAAAACAATTTACTATATCGAGTTTAGTAAAAACTGAATTAAAAGCAATTTTGCCGCCAAAGGTGATATAAATATTCTCAGCATAGCCAGTGCCAGAAAAACTCAATTCTGCAGCTCAAACTGTATTCTTCAAAATAACAGATCTAAAAACCAATATTTGCCAAGAAGCCGCCTATTTTGAAACTTTTTTGCATGCAACTCTATTTTATGCTCTGAAAATCAGATTTGAAATCAAGAAGCTGTCGATTCTCTTTTCACAGCTATTTTCCAAGACATTAAACATAGTGAATATCTGATGGTTGGTAGACTTATCGATTCTACGAGAAATCGAGAAAAGCGATCGAGCGCATGAGTGGGGTTGCTAAGGTGCAGAGTTGAATGTTTGTACTAGGTTGTTCCATGTGGTTTGCGGTTGGATAAGGAAAACATGATTTTATTGTTTGAAATTCACTTCATTAGTCAGTATAGTCTCCCTGAGCATCAATACCCTTGTTACAACCAGATTCCAGTTTATGGATTCCATCCCTGAAGTGAGAATTAGAAAGGCCTGCAAAATACGCTTCCACAGCTGTCGACATTTGATGAAAAATCCTTTCCACGCATGCATTTGTTTTAGATCTGGAAACAGATGGAAGTCGCTAGGGGCCAAATCTGGTGAATATGGTGGATGCTCCACAATTCGGACTTAAATTCATGGCCCCTGTCAAAATGCTCTTGTGACACGGTGAAAAATATTTTTTTTATTTTTCAAACTTTTTTCTTTTTAAAACTGGGGTTTTTTCACGATTTTTTTTCCTTCAGTTTTTCTCAAAAGTAATCAGAACTTATTATTTGCAAGTAATCCGCAAGCGAAATTTCTTTTGCATCCCAAAAAACTGATGCTAATTCCTTCTTGGTCGATTTCTGGACACGAACTCGTTTCGAAGCCGAAGAACCAGGTTCACATCACTCTTTAGCCTCTTGTTTTGATTTAAGATTATGGTGATGAACCCAAGTCTCATGCATTGCAATGAATCGACGCACAAAGTCCACATTATTCTTTCGAAAACGCTCATAAAGTCGCATTCGAATGTTTTTTGTTCCATTGCTAGCGAATGCGAGGCGTCAGGCTTCTATCATTCTCCATTCTGTTACACAATGCGATAATAGGGTTCCTTCAACTTCGTCCTTCCATCGGAAGTATGGCCTTCCCCTAAATCGTGGTTCTCTAATTTGCCATCTGAACACCCTATTTGCAGGAGCTTCTGCATCCATACACTCGGCGTGTCCCAGCCCGCGCAAGTACTGAATATTGATGCGCTTAACTATGATCACATCGTCGCAGAGCTTATACAGTTCGTGGTTTATTCGGCAGTAGTGGTTATCGCCAACACGAAGAGGACCGAAGATTTTCCGAAGCATCTTTCTCTACTCCAAGAGTGGAAGCATCAGTCTGCGACACAACTCATTCTTTAGCGCCATAGAGTAGCACAAACAAGCTGAGCGTCTTGTAGAGTATTAGTTTTTTTGGACGAAACAGGTCTCTGCTACACTTTTACTAACTGATACCATAGTAATACTTATTAACAAGTGTGATTCGTCTGTTTAACTCCAGACTGACATTGTTTGCTTTTGTGACGGCGATGTCAAGATATATAAATTCCTTGCCATCTTCAAAACTATGGTTGTCGGCTGAAATGCTGGATCCAAAACACCGTGCATCTGTCCTAGTGCACAGCATATACTTCGCCTTCCTCGTTAACCGCCAGACCCACTCTAGTTGACTCTCTTTCGATAGCGGAACATGCTGCGGTAACAACTCGCTCGCAGTGCCCTATGACGTCAATGTCAACAGCATATGCAAGAAGCTGGACACTTTTGGGGAAAAGAGTGACCAAGAGTTTGCTCACCGGCTCCTCACTTCCATGAGGAAGTTGAAGAGGTTTCATGATAGTGGATCGTCTTGTCTGCAACCTCGCTCGGTAATGAAATGCTCAGATGGGTATTTTCTTAGCTTGACAGATCTGGTCGTGTTGCTCAATGTCATTTTGCAAAGCCGAATCAGTTTTGCGGGAATACCGAACTCAGATGTTGTGGTGTATAGGCGAACCCTTATCGGGCTATCAAAAACAGCCTTATAAACGACAAACAGATGATGAGTTATGTCGATATCTTTTTCATGGGGCTTTTTTTCAAGACTTGGCGCAGTGTGAAGTTCTGGTCGATGGTGGACTTTCCTGGTCTTAAACTACACTGATAAAGTCCAATCAGTGAGCTGGCATAGGTTTTAGTCTTGGTGATAGGACTGAACTCCTGGTAGTTGAAGCATATAGTAGGGTCATCTTTCTTCAATACAGGACAAAGGGCGCTGAGATTTCAATCATTGGGCATGCTTTCTAGCCATATTTTACTCATAAGCTGATGTGATGTACTTGTGCCTTGAACAGTTCTACTGGCCGCCCATCTGCTCCAGCTGCCTTGTTGTTCTCCAGTCGCTGGATAGCAACACTGACCTCATCATGGCTAAGTGGGGGAATATCCGCCCCGTCGTCTCCAATTGGTGGTACCGGGTTCATTTCCCTAGCGGCTGTATTGATAGCATCAACGCCAGCAGTAATTTAGAGAAATGTTTCCTCCAGCTTCGTATCTGTAACCAGATTCCCATTTCTATTTTTACAAAAATATACTCGGGGCTTATAGCCTTCGGTCAAACGCTTGAGCATTTTTGGCATCATTCTTGTCTCGGTCATCTCGAGTATCTTCTTTTGCTCTTTTGTTAATTCTTTTACTTCTTCAGTGAACTATTTTTATTCATGTTTATTATCATTATTCCAAGGGTTCTGTTGTTGCTTTTAAAATATTTTTTTTTTATTTTCTCCCAAGCTGTGTTTGGACTATCTTCTTCATTCAAGCATCTTTCTTCAATTTAGTATGAAAACCTATTAGATAGTAAGGCTTTGTTCAAATAGTTCTTCATTGAATTCATGAAATTTTTAATGTGCTATGTTTTTTTTGTTTAAAATTATCAAAACTGAATACATACAAACATATGTATCGTACATACTCATACATTCATAATTATATGCAAATATCTGCCTCAAGAAAGAATTAATGAATGAAAATTTATCAATCCACCAAAATTTAAGAAGCATTATAGTGTTGGTGTGTGCGTATATATTTACATGTGCATATGTATGTAGGTTTGTGCGTAACTCATAAAACTACAATTTTAATTGATGGAAAAAATTTAATGCTCTAGCGAGTGCGTACCGCCTTTTATGTCAAAACTTCTGCCGCTAATTTTTTGTCTGAAAGCACAAAAAAAAGACAACACAACATTGAAAAAAATTCGGAATGCTTTTCTGCTTACTTACATATTTACCACGCATGTGTGGCAGATGGTCAGATGGGGGCATAAAAATTAAAATATGATTAAAAACTAATTATGCCAACGAGTTGGGCAAAACAACAATGAAATTTAAGAATGAATGGAGAGCATTTTTTTATTGTTTTTAATGGCATACTGAAACTACTTTTTTTTAGTTGAAACTATAGTAAATTAAAATGTTTGGCTGGCACAAATGCTTAGAATGACATTATTGTAGAGCTAAACAAGGCAACTTAGTCAGACGTGGGCGATTCATGGTTTGGGCGATTCAATACCATATTACTGGCTGGTAAGAAGAAGAAGCTTTGCTACTCTTAATGGAGTACTCTAGTGCAAAGACATGAATTTGAGGTGTTTTTGCGTGTGCTAAAAATAAGAAACGAAAAATATTTTTAGTATGCATGTTTTTACCAGAGAGTTATTAATCTTTTAGCAATACATAAAAAAGTCAAAAAATAAAAAACTGAAAATTTTATTTTATCTGTTGAAATGGGAGTCGAAAAAAAATTGCGCGCTAAACTTGTCATGATTGCAAGCTTTCTAATGAGCTGAAACAAAAAATGAAAAAGATTATTAATTCAGATGAATGTCACTATCGCACTAACTAATACAAGTGGAAAGAATTTTTTTTGGCTGAATTACGGCTGTTCGAAAAAATAGTACTTTTTTTCTACTTTTTTGGACATTTCTGAATTTTTCAAAAATAGTAAAAAAGTTGTATATTGTTAATATAATAGTTTGCACGACAGATATATGTATTCAGAAGACTCCCACCAAATTTCAAATGAATCGGTTTAATAAAACTTGAACGTTTTAAAAAAGGAAGTTTCGAGAAAAACGCGTTTAAAGTTTTTAGTAGCGGATTCTGATTTCAGATTTTTCAATTAAAAAAAATCCTCTTAATAATATATTCTTAAATGTCAAACTTTGAAAATATGCAAAAAAAGTTCCATTTTTTCAAACTTCTACTAATCAATACAAAAGGTTATGCAGACGATTTGATGATCTGCATCTGAATAAAACCTGAGGAATCCGTATCGAAATTAATGTGACGAGCGCTGCACTACTACTCACTTCTGCGTGGTGTAACAAGAAAGGACTTTCCATAAATCCAAAAAAGATAATCCTCGTATATTTATCCGAAATGGAAACTATCTGTGATAGGACCGACTTTAAGGAGTACAAAGATCAGTTGGGGTCTTTCGCCCCGAACTATAGATGTAAAATTAATAGCCACCTTTACTGTATAAGCATAGCGGCCCAAAACTAGTCAAAGAACTAAATAAAATGAATAGTTGGCGCGTACACTTCTGTTAGATGTTTGGCCGAGCTCCTCCTCCTATGATGCCTATAGTTTTAAGCCGACTCTGAACGGCAGATGTTTAGAAAAAACTTTTTCTATTTGAGATTCGAGCCTATTTTTTATTCGAGATTCGAACGAACTCCCAAATGATAGTCACGCACCAACCATTCGGCAAAGAACTGCAGTAACTAAACTAAGTAAATTTATATGATTGGTATGAGTCTGCATAACTGCATAACTGGGGCAATTCACTTGTAGAAAGCACTGAGACTTAATAATTTTTCTTCCAAAGTATCTTATAACTCCTGCGCTAAAGATCTATAAAAACATCAATATAACTATTTTAGACCTGGCGCTCTGGCAGACAGGTAATCAATACAGTGAACTTGTCTCTGAATCTGGCACACAGATGGATCGAAGCTTGCGGATGATAGGACTGGCGCTGGTATCTTTGGGCCGCCCAGCTGAGATTCATGGCATAGAAATCTGCGGTAAAAGATGATTTCGAAGAGGCATGAACTTGAAGCGCATACGCATTTTGACAAACAGCCAGGCAGCCTTAAGTGCACTGCGGTCTTACATAAATTCGTTGAGAAATGCTTCACTGGTAGCAAAGAAATCCGCGCTGCTAGGCTGAGTACTAGAACATGAAAGTTATGAGCGGAACGAACTGACAGACGGTCTAGTAATTTTAGGCGCTACTTCAAAATTGAATTGAAAATAACTAAGCTTACCACAGCTCACAAAAATAAGTTTGTCAAAAACTGGGAAGGCACGGAATTCATACGACAGTCCAGCCAACCTGTCCACGACAGAGGCTGGCTAAACACTTTATGGCTCCTTCCGAGATACAGAAGGTTTACGAAGCTACAGTGAATACTATGAGGGAAAATACAAGACTACACTTGGTTACATTTCAGGAAACAGAGATTAGTGGAATAGAAACGGAAAGAAACGATCTCTAGATGTAGCAGACCGGGAATGCCGAGATTCGGATAGAAGTTTGACAAGATGAATTTTAAGAAATAGGGTCCGCTGGTTACTTCATGTTAGGCGATCTCTTTCTTCCTTAGAAAGTAATTGATTCTGTACCTGCCTGAGGGGAAAGAAAAGAGGGCATGGTTTTTTACAACTGAGGTTTTAACACATGAAGGTTAGGCGAGTTTCGAGTTCGAGTTAAGTCGAAAGGAAAGGCAGTGATAGGGCTTTCAAGTTTGGTAAATTAAAAAGAAACAACTTTATTTGTAAAAATTGTTTATCTATCCGTTATTATCTAGTGATCGGCACCTGTGAGCATTTAGCAATACAGAAAAGACAAAGCTTTCATATTTGCTTTAAAAATACCAAAAATTGTAAAATCTATGAAGAGCAAGAAAATTTCGGTGTCTCTGGCGAACGTAGACATTCACAATATCGTCGGCCTCGCCACCAGGGCAGTTAGAGCGTTTCTGTCCAGATTTGGGGTGAAATATTTTAGGCTAGCGAGGAAAGAGAATAAAACAAAGAGTATTCTGGAAATACCCATGGAGTCTGCTCATGTCAGGCTTCCGTAATTTTGTGTAAAAATTTTAAGCAACTCAGAGGGAGTTATAGAAGTTTGACTGAAAGAAACTAGTCAGGGCAATTAGGAACAAGGAACTAATGGCCAATTTTTTTTTTAACAACCGATTTTTGTGTTTTTGATACATACATATATTTGAAAAGGTTAACGCTTCATAATTTTGTGGCACTTGTTTTTGGGTGTTTTGCAGAGCTTTTCCTCCCAGGGACCTGCAGTTTTAAGCCGACTCCGAACGGCAGATATTTTTTATGAGGAATTTGTTCATGGCAGAAATATACTCGGAAGTTCGCCATAGCCTGCCGAGGAGCGATCGCTATTGGAAACAAATTTTGGTGTTTGGGCTTTTGGTGTTTCATGCACGGAGATTCGAGCCTACGCACTTCCAAATGAGAGGGGCATACATCACCTTTATTATATTAGATTATAACTTCACTGATGTGAAGGATTTTAACTTCATAGGACCAGTATTAACACCAACAGTGGCGCCAACCTTGTTACAAAGAGAAGAACTCTGTAGACTACTGAAAACAAAAAGCCTCTCTCGACAAATGAAAACTGGGTCACCCATTCAATATAGTTCTCCCCAAATGCCTGTTCTTTTATATGGCACAGAAAAGTGAAAGATGCCGAGAAAATATGGAAAGGTGCTAAGAGCATTACAGACAAATATTTGTAGGTAAAACTTACGGCCCTATCAAGTAATGAAGGTGTCGGAATGATTAATTGTACTGTCCATGTAATTAATTACAAAGACATTGTAAAGGGAATTCAAATAAAATATGGATCATGATGCTCAATTGCTCAAGATACTGCGATTCACTTGCCTTGGGTGGTCTACAAAAGCAAATATTATATTACGCGATCACAGTGGAAGGCTCAACTTCAGTCAGACTCTCTGGTGTGAGCTGTGAAAACTTTTGAAGGAAATACCCAACTAGTAAATCGTCCCAACACGACAAACCGTTGGAGAGCCACATAAGAAGTAAAAAATCTTGGAAAAGCAATTTCTAAAATTACTTCTGCATATGCGGAACTTTATTAAATGGCAATCAGCGCGCCGCAGCGGTAGCAGTTGGAAATCCGAGCACCCACAAGACGAACTACCTATTCAATTTTTCGCACAAATAATACTTGCGTTTTGAATGAAAATTAGCCACAGAAGCAAATCAATACGAAACCACCTACAAAAACATTAGCTGCATTTTTACCAAATACTTTGAAGAACCCTTTTAATGAAATTCCAATCTGATAATCCGAAAATTGGTCGCTGCAACATATGGAAGCATAGTAATTTTAGTTGTACAACTATTCGTAACAGAGCAATGAAAAAGGGTTGCTTACACAGAGCAGCGACAACAACAAAAGCACCTATTAACCCTAAAAGCATTTATTGCCTATTTATGTATTTGGCGCACAAATGATGAATAAATTTATGTGGTTAAATTGTTACACAAATAACATTAAGCTACTGCTGCGCTAGAATGCGTGCGCAACAAGAATAGGGCAACTTCAACAAGAAGGCGCGCATGAAGCAAGCGGCACGTGGCATGTGGTGCGCCACCAATGAAGTCTTACCTTCTGAGTAACTCGTTCGATGGCAAAGTCCTGTAATTATGAGATAATGTTCGATCTGCCGCAGAGATACGATTATGCAACGCGGTGTGGAAAAGTGAAAAAATTAACAAAAGGTCGAATATGAAACGACAAACGTTTTAATAGACAATAGTGGGCATGTAACCCTTCAGCGTACACTACAACCCCTTTTAGTGAAAGTTCGTATAAAAATATGGTATGTGTATGGTAGTTAATAGATGTCTACCTTGCAGGAAAAACTTGAATTTGTGAAGCAAATTTCTCGTAACAAACTGGTCTAATACAAGGCACTCGGTGGCTCTAAGGCCAAGGCAGGTATTAATTTATTTAATTTCTATCCCCTAACTAAGTTGATCTTTTTAATAAGGTAAATAACCCCTACAATGAAATATTTTGCAAATTTCCCAGGTTTTCAAAGTCATAATCGTTAAGATATTTGGCATGGTTTCTTTCAAGTGCAGGGCATTCACAGTTGTGGTGCCGTACCGACTCAATTTTTTCTTCATCTCTACAGCTCCTGCAGAAGTCTTTGTGAAGTACACCCATTCTACTGGCTAGGGTACCAATAGTACAGTGATAAAGCACACATTTTATCCTTTTAAGATACAGTTTCGGCTGGAGCGTTTTGGAGATTCTACAGTTAGTACTCAGAGACAACCGTCTATTGGTTTCCGCGACTACGTTCAAGTCAATCGCAATGTACAGATCGCTTAGAGGAATGTTTATGCCCTCTACCACTCGCTGGAGGTCAAGCTCAGAGACTGGTAAGATGAAATAAATTTAATTGTTTGGATATCAATAAGCGCCACATTGGCCAGCACTGCGTCATCGTTGCGGTATATTCGCTTGTTTTCTGCTGGCTACTAGTCCATCCACGACATGATAAAGTCCAATACTGAAGCAGCGTATAGGTTCTTCAAATTCATCACCCGCGCAATAAGATATTTTCGGCTTGTTCATATGTAAAGAAAAGGAAATAAAAAGGAAAGGAACCACACAGGTGGAAAAATGACGGGGCTTTGGATTAGAGGATGACGATCAACAGTGGCTATTTAAGTTCGCGTTAGCCGCTTCAAGCTACTAGATAATTTCACCAGATGTGTGATGTTTAAACCCGCGATATCTGCAAGGTGTAGCGAGGAAGTGAGAGTCCGACGAGAGCAAGGCAGCTGAGAAGGAGGTGCTGAGATGATCCCACTTCGTCTTCCAGAAATCTTCTGCAGAAAGTACTTGAAGCAGTCCCAAGTTTCACCACATGGACACCTAACGGACAATTTACGGAAAGAATACCTATCAAATTCGAGAGTTGCGGCTTTGTTAGAAGGATCTCGCGACTTTGCACGTTCCCGCACTAGCCCAGTGCTCGCGGAGTTGAAGCGAGTCCTATCTTTCCAGGAGTAGACCACAGGCTCTCAAGAGAACCTCAACCCTCTCATTTCGCGATGAAACCGTCTCCAGGGTTCCTTATCTAGCCAACTCATCAGACCACCAGTTTCCCTCTATATGCCACTATCAAATTCCTATGTAGAATCGCCTGATGACAATTTTTTTTTTAATATTTTTCTTGTTAAAATTTTAATTTTTTTAACTTTTTTCTAACAAAATAAAAAAAGGGGATTATTAACAAAAGCATAAATAAATAAAATAAATTTCTTAGTAAACAACAGGATTATCGAAGAGTGATGTGTACATTGTTCAAGAAAAATTTCATTATTTTTCATCTGCTGCACTTTGTTCCAAGATTGTTTAACCAAGATATAAGTGATTAAGTGGAACCACTTTATATAACGGTATTAATATGTATTCCGAAAACTTCTTCATAAAAGAGAAAATTAACTCGATTTTTAGAGTCAGCGAGCAATTTAAATCATCATTGTTTTTGAAAAACTGTTTTACTAAATAAAAAAAAAATATTTTGAGTGATGGAAACCTTTATTTTCTCCTTTGCGCGCGGCAACGACTAGCAAACTTCGTATACTGCAACTGTCCAGTTCATAAGGTTTGAATCTGGTGATTGTGGAGGTGTCGGCAATAGCTTGGAAACATTATAGAGAAGCCAAAACTTTAATATACATATGAGCCGCATGTTTGGTGTTGTTCTCTTGTTGAAAGCAGTATTCATTTGAAAACCGCAGCAGCTCAGCGCCTTGCTTCAACATTTTTTTCTAAATATCTTAATAAGCAAACTTATCAATTGTTGAATCACTAGACTGCAATTTTCCCACGCCACCAGCTGCCACACACCTCCGCATCATCACCCCAGCACCATCAAGTTTCACTGTTGGTAATCCATTTTCTTTATTTTGCAGTGTATCAGAGTTTCTCTATGCAATTTTTCTTCCTTTGATACCAAAAATGCAAAACTTTCCTGCAACCGAAAAAAGAACCTTTTTCCAAAATTCTGGAGGCTTGTGTATAAGTTAGTTACGAAGGCAAGGTGTTTTTGCATATTTACTAGAGAAATAAGTGGCTTCTTCCAAACCGGCTTTTCTTGATACTTTTCTGGCAGTTGAAGCACTAATATATTTTTTAAATTTATTGATTATTTTATCTTTCTCTTTTGAAGCTGTTACATTCACATTTTTCTTCATTTACCTTTTTACTTTACTTTCTGTTAATTTATATTACAAAGACGCGCTGTTCTTGACATGAAGTTATAATTCCGGTATTTTTGTAGTTTTGAATTACTGTCCAAAGTGATGTTCATACCTTGCCTGTTGTTCTTCCTATTTGTCAACAGTTTTGGCCTTCTTTTCACAATTCTATTCAAGGCGCATTTATTAAAGGTGTTGGCACTAGACCAACAACAATGCTTCCTACATTTGATTGTCACGGCAATTATTGAAAAAGTAGAAAACAAAAAATTAATTCGCCTTGCTTTATTCTGGGCTGACAGCCACGTGGACGCAGCGAAAGAAAAAAAAACAACAAATCAGCTGATTTACCAACATCGCCTTTAATTTTAATTTGCCTTGATTCTATTAAATTTTCTCCTCGCCAATGTTAATTTTTTTTATCTTTTTGCTTCCATTGTGGAACTCTGCACAGAATTCTTTCGAAAACCGACTTTTTAAATAAAAATAATAATTTTCCTTACCAAAAGATCGACCTTTTGAGCCTTGCTTTACTACGTATTAGATGATGATTTTGAATTTGTACTGATCTTATCGTTGGAATTTCATTGGTAAATAGTATTTAGAAATAGGAGGGGCGTAGAATTATGACACCTAGTGTACATATTTTGGGACTTTATCTTATAAGATGTATTTAAAAGCTCCATCACCGCATGTTATTAATTTCCCTGGTTGCTGCCATTTCAAGTTAGCATCGTACCTAAGATACCAAAGATACTGAGAACAGATTTTGATTTGGCATGGCTTTTAGTTTCTGCATTTGCGCCAAATATGAGTGTTATAAATATTTTCAAAGTATCTCTCGACAACATTTATCAATTGGTGAGGAGACGCTGATATCATAAAAAGATTTGATTACCTTGGCTAAATGCACGGTCTAGTATAGCCAGAGCGGACTGAATGATGCGGAAATGCACTAACTTTTCGAGTTTTGTTAATTTAGTTCTCATGTAAATAATTTGTTGAACTAAAACTAGTTCACATCTGCCCAATTTGACACTGGTGCCAACCTTTCGTAAGTTCGAAATTTCCTAACACAACACCAGGTAAAATTCTCCAGTTGCTTATAGAGCAAAGAGAAGGCATGCGAACTAGTGCCGTGGTACAAAATTAACTAGCAGCGCATCAGTTCGGTTCTAGTACATATCCCTGCAGGGTATCTTAGCTTGTCTTCCTCCATACAATTACTTAATATGGGTTAAAGTAAATATTCGATTGCTGATGAGTTTTGTTGTGGGCGGCTAAACGTATCGCTTACGCTTGGTTACACATGTGACAAAATAATACAAGAAGCCGCAAGGCGACTAGCAGTTACACGAAAGCCAACACATGTCAGGCAAATGAGCAAGCGCGGAATCGCACGTATTGCAGCCTGTAAGTATGCTTCTAAAAAGGGATTGGTAGCGCGCTGTGAGGCGTTCAAGTGAAATATGGGACAAACCTTGTATGCGCTTTTTTTTATGTTACAAGAAAGGGTAATTATTTTAATTAGCGCCCTTTGGTTATATAGTATGGCGTACTACACTGGGCCAAGGCACATAGCAGTTATTTTAAAATCAAATAGGAAGCGACAGTGATGACATTTGAAAGCAAGCGCTTGAAATAGGCAATAGACATTTGTACGACTTTTGCCACATCATACTAAAGTAATTAAGCAAATTATAAATGGCGGAGTGATTACTAAAAAACTAAAATTATATGCACACAAGCATACATTTGCATATGCGGATGTGTGTGTATATAGAAGTGTATTAAGGTGTAGCAGTCAGTTGCTCGCCCGTACGTTCGCTCACCTTGAAATTCCCTAAAGAAATCAAGCTAAAAAGTATTTAGTGTTGCAACTAAATATTCACGTTATGGCATGCAATGAGCTGTTGTGACTTCACGCTACTCAACAGTTCAGTACCTACATGCACACACGGACGGTGTATTCAGATATTTATTAGGGGGGTCTAATATACAAAACTATGCACATTCGAAGAAAACAAAAAAAGTTACTATTCGTTTCCATAAAACATCGAGAGTTCCGTTTCCGATTTAATTTTATCTAATATACAATAAACTGTCATACTTTAAGTGAGCCTCACTTGCAGATATTTGGGCTTATTATTTAATTCGTCCAATACAAACGTCTGCCAGTCCCTACTCTGGCGCTATGTGCATTCTTGCAATAATCTCTAATTCCGGAGAATCCTTTAGGCTGATGTATTTCCCACAATTCTTATTAGGTTTGCACGACGATTATGGGCGTGAGTTCTGGAATGTTCAATAGTGACTATATTTATTCTCGTATATATTGAGAGTAAGTAAGTTAAGTAAGTTTTCTCAGTTCCTTGGTATGCCACGGTACCCTATAACTTGCATTTTTATCACAGGTACATGTAGCGGCCGCCGTAGCCGAATGGGTTGGTGCGTGACTACCATTCGAAATTCACAGAGAGGTCGTTGGTTCGAATCTCGGTGAAAGCAAAATTAATAAAAACATTTTTCTAAAGGGTTTTTCAATAAGGGTGGGTATGCATGCAGAATGTCAATCGTGGCGTTTGCTGTGTGGCACGTAGCGCCGTCCTGCTGGAACCACATGTCGACTAGATCCATATGGTTCAATGTGGGCAATAAGAAATTGGAAGGGCCACCACATCTACCGAAAAATGGGCGCAATGCGCGCAACGTTTGCGTTAAGGAACACTAATTTTGATAATAAAGTTTTATATTTTGAACGTGCTGTTCAATCGTGTAACTTGCCATGATGATTTGGCATAAACAACTGAATAATAAACAAAAGATTTGACAGATGTCACCAAAACAAAATGGCTGCCACAGGGCGCCAAAATCGACACGCGCCAATTGAAAAACCCTTTAATAGCGGTCGCCCCTCGGCAGGCAATGGCAAACCTCCGAGTGTATTTCTGCCATGAAAAAGTTCCTCATAAAAATATCTGCCGTTCGGAGTCGGCTTGAAACTGTAGGTCCGTCCATTTGTGGAACAACATCAAGACGCACTCCACGAATAGGAGGAGGAGCTCGGCCAAACACCCAAAAAGGGTGTACGCGCCAATTATATATATACTATATATACATATAGCGTTTGCTTTTTGAACCACCTATTTTTTTGAGAATTGTAACACAAATGACATGTCAAATGTGTTTATAATTTACTTAAAGGTTTGACATTTACGAAATGGAACGCTATACGCTTGAACAAAATTGGGAAATATTGAAAACCTATTTCCAAAGTGGTAAGTCTTCTTCTTCTTCCGCGGTTACAGTAAATAACGAGCGTCACCGTGACATGTTCAACGAGTTTTTGTTTCCAAAAATTGAAGAGGATGACATGGACGACATTAGGTTTCAACTTGTCACACTGCCAAAGTTACACTCGAACTTTTGGCTACCGTTTTTGAAAACCGCATTCAACCGAAATTCCGATATCAATTGGCCGCCTCAGAGCTGTGATTTAAGCCCGTTGGACTATTTTTTGTAGGGAGCCGTTAAGGACAAATGCTATGCGAACCATCCTGAGACGATTGATGCTTTAAAACACGAAATCGAAGTTGCCATTCATGAAATTGGAGCCCAAACAATCGAAAATGTGCTTAAAAATTGGGTTGATCGAATGGCCTACTGTATTTTTCATTCATAAATGACAATGTTCAATCTTCAAAATAAAAAAAAAAGTTTGAAAAAATATTGATTAATTTGTTTTTATAGCCGATTGAAAAAGCAAATTTTACATGGCCCACCCTATATTATGCTTCAAAATATCATAACAATTGGCAACTTCAACCCCAGTAAATAGAGAATCCAAATCTAAAATATTAACTGCTAATTGCGTCTCACCATCATAAATGAAGTTTCGTATCTGGGTGTAATTTTGATACAAAATCCCTATTTTTGACTCATTTAAATTATAAGCCATATTGCGAACTTGCCTTTATTCGACTCTTTGATTCGCACTTTATTAATTCATATACGCTAAAGTTACAATACTATTTACCTCATTTGTCTGATCTAAGTTGGAGCATATTGTCTTTATATGGAGGCCGCCATATTAATAGACTTGAACGAATTCAAAGCCATTTTCTTCGTTTCGCTCTCAGATCGCTTAGTTTTGTAATCCGATTTCTTCGTATGTTGTAAGAAGTGCCTTAATGAATTTGAAATCGTTGCAAGAATATAAGCAGTATCCTTGCGCTCTGCTTTATACATATTTGATGTCATTAGTGGCGTGATTGACTGCCTTCTTCTTTTAGACCGTATTTATTTTTACATTACACAAAAAAAAAACACCTGATTTATTCTTTCTAGAGCGGGTTAGAACTGTTTTATGCCTCTTGTGCTCTGATACATAAAACATTAAATGAATTTAATAAAATTTCAAATTCTTTGGCTTTTAATTTTGCATCTTCTAAACCAACTTTCAAATAGTAACTGAATGAATTATATGGATAATTATGAACTATTATCGTTAATAAATAAATAAATATACATAGGTATATGTATGAATGCTTACTCACAAATGGATGCACCTACTGTTTTATATCGCCACCGAATGACAAATTCATTTTCTTTAGAGGCATTTGTTTTAGATTTTACGACTTCACACTACCTGTGATAGCATAAATTAACCGATTGCTTATTTCTTAATGAACCTTCCATTCCAAAAAGGATCCCAAGCCACCCTCCCTTTCGAGGCGTCCTTGAATTCACATATTCATACATGTATGTGTGCACATAGATTTATGAATGTTTGCGCGTGTTTGCATTTCGCTCGCATTTGCATATTATTGTGGCATTTCACTATTGTTATCGCTTTCAACGCTCAAATAGTAACTTAACTAAAATAAATATGCATCTGGGGACTGGGTGGGATAGCAGGCAGTCTTTTTTCCTGTGCATATCAACATCACACACGTCAGCAAACATAGTTGCTTGTTGCTCGCATGTGTGGTTTTTCATAATTAATTTGTTTTTTTTTTAGTTGCTTAAGCTCAGATTATTTAAAAAGTATATTTAATACGCTAAACAACAATAAATTAGGCATAACTAACGGTTAAGACCAATATGTAGTCCATGTGGAGTTAGCTGCGCCCGAAAGGGACGTTGGGTAATCAAGACGGCTAAGCGGACAACAACACCAAAATAGTTGTAGGTAAGTGGGCGGTTTGACGGAAAACGAATAGCATCGAATTAGGTGAGTTTTTGAGTTATACCTACGAATTTGTAAAACTATTCAGAGTAGTATAGTATATTTGGTTCTTCGTATATCAAAAAGTGGGAGGACGAGTGAAGGGCAAAAGGAAATAAATTTCGGTTTTCTACCCATAGATTATGGAACTTTCCGTTTTCGTGCTCATGATGGCTTCCTGCGCTTCAAATTTATTTTCCATGTGTATTTCCAGAGGCAGGCGAGAGTTTACCGCTTCAGATTCTGTCAAAAATATTCTCATTTGGTTAGTGGCCAGCAAATGGGCACAGTGCATACCAAAGTTCAAATAATAATTGTAGACTTAGTTACCAAGCGACTATTACAGATTGACGTTGGCATTCGGCCTTAAAGAAAGGGCAGTTGCTACTGAAGGATGCCTGGTGCTAACCTGAACGTCAAGGAGAACTTATTTACTTATTTTAATAAAAAAAAAATGTTTTTTCAAGTGCTTCGAAGATTGAAAAAACGTTGGCACAAGTGCATAATATCTCATGGGGACTACTTTGAAGGGGACAAAATAGATATTAATAAAAAAAACAAATAAATAATTTTTGAAAAAAACACAAAATTCGCGATACTTTTGGAACACACCTCGTATATTTGTTTACTACATATTTATTTTTATTTTATTTGTTAGGATAGGATAGAGACAACGAAGCCACTTAGACCACGAAATGGGTCCGTTGTGAGCCGCGGGGGCTGGGCTACATTTCCCACTCCATATTAAACCATCCTCAGTTTTTTACAAAGCGTAAAAGGTTGTTGATACCTAAAGTGTATAGATTATCTATATTCGTTAAGAAGTAGGATTTTGAAAATCGATTCCTGCTTCTGGCTAGAGCTGGGCATGTGCAAAAAAGGTGTTGAATTGTTTTCAACTCCTCCTCATTTCTGCAGCTACGACAGAAATCATGCGTGTCAACGCCTTATCTCTTTGCATGATTTCCTATGACACAATGTCCTGTGAGAGCCTCTACTAAGGTCCTGATTTGAAGTCTACTTAGTTTTATAATACTCTTGGACAGGCATAAGTTTAGCCTTGGCCATGTTTGTCTAGCAATTTCACAGGTGTTAGCGCTAATCCATCTTTGATTTGCAGAACTGATTAATGCGTCCTTAATGAGAAGCTTACAAGTTGCGAGAGGTATCTCCATAAAATTACTTATGTCTGGCAAACAGGTACCTTCTGTTGCAAGTTGGTCTGCTCTACAGTTCCCTGGTATATCTCTGTGGCCAGGGACCCAGCATAACATTATACGACATTGTTTGGCCATCTCATTTAGAGATTGGCGACAACGTAAGACACTCCTTGATGTTGTTTGGAATGCATCCAGGGCTCGTAGGACAGCTTGGCTGTCTGATAGAATGCAGATATCTGTTGATGATATTCTGTTTATCTTTAACCATTTTAAGGCTTCATGAAGAGCGTTTATTTCCGCTTGAAAAGCACTACAGTGATCCGGTAGTTTAAAGGATTCACTAATAGAAAGCTCTTCGCACAATAACCCTGATTCTACACCGGTGTAGAATAGGTTTTTTTCTGCATAGCACACCACCAGACAACATTTCCATACAGAAGAATGGGTCTGACGACAGCAGGGTAAAGCCAATGAGCAACCTTAGGTTAAATTCCCCAGGTCTTATCTAAAGCTCTCTTACAGGCATAAAAAGCTAGGTTCGCTTTCCTAACTCTTTCTAAGATGTTTGACTTCCAAGTCAGTTTCCTATCTATGTTTAGTCCCAAGTACTTGGTTTCTTTCGAAATCACAAGAGCTTCCCCCTTGAGCATAATTGGACTTAGTTGAGGGATTTTGTGTTTCCTAGTGAACAATATAAGTTGTGTTTTGTCTGGGTTGACTCCTAGACCACACTTTCCTGCCCACCTAGAAAGTATGTCTAGAGCATTTTGAATTAGGTCTCTTAATGTAGATACAAATTTACCAGAGACAGCAATAACAACATCATCGGCGTAAGCTATCACCTTACAGCCCGCCGATTCCCCTATTAACAGAAGTTTATTTACAACTGCGTTCCATAAAAATGGTGAGAGGACTCCACCATGCGGTGTACTTACCAATCTCCTGAGCACCGATTCTCCTAGTTTCGCTTCAATGATTCTGTTGTTTAGCATTTTGCCAATGCAGCCTACCAAGCCCGGTTCTACCCCAAAATCAGTGAGTGCTGCAGTAATTGCTCCCCCTTCGACATTGTTAAAGGCCCCTTCAATATCAAGGAGAGCAGCGAAAGTAAATTCCTGTTTGTGCAGTGAACTCTTTGCCGTGTAAATAGGGGTTATGTAGAGCTGTCTCTACCTATTTCCCTTTCTTGTAGGCATGTTGTGGCATAGAGATAAGATTTCTATCTATAGTTCATTTTTATTATTATTATTATTTTTTTATTTTATTTGTTAAACTATTTAAAAATTTATTTTATGATCCAAGCTCTTTTTATGATACATTCAGTGCTTGGAAAATGCGCAAGTAGGGTCAGTATCCGTCATGGTTTTAATCACTCTCCTATTCTCAGAAGACACATAATTATATCTGCAAATATATGTAAGAACTTAAATTACGAATGAGAATTCGTTTTAAATTATTCGAGTGATCCTAATGACTTCGCTTAACATTACGCGAGTACGGATTGCCTACCATATGGTCAGTGGGCTGGCATGTTTACGCGAAGCCGAAGGGATTGATTTACTTCAATTAACAGTCCCAGCAATTTGTTTGAACCCTATTGACCATTTTCATACTCGTGTAGACATCACAAGAGCGAGCGTCTACGCGACTACACAGGGCAACTGCTGCGCTTTGTAGTGAGTACGCATAGCTGGAAAGAAACTACAAATCTGCCCGTTGAAGGGCGAGTCTGTCGCCACGCCACCAACGCAACAATTGACGAAACACCGTACAAAGCAAAGCGATTGCGTGACTGGGTGCCATCTGGAGGCCGGAACGGATTCCAATATGAATTTAGTAGATTTTGTTTTAATTTTTCTTTTAATTTCATACACTCGTATTCTGGCATTTTCGTTAATTATGTATTTATGTATGTATGTATGTAGACATTTGCTCACTCGTTCGCTTGCTCGCTGGCTCATTCATTCATTTATTAAATCGACAATTGAACAATTGTCGAACGCGATCGGTGCTGTAAAAAGCAGGATTCGTACATAAAGTGGCTGACTTGACGGATTTTTACGTTGTTGTTAAGGGAGCAACAGTACACAGAAATTGAACGTGTCGGCATAAGACAATAGCAAATGGTATATTAGTTTCACCGATCGGTTGGTTGTCTGAGCTGACTTCTGAGCTGTTGCTTTTTAGGCTCGGTGCGTTGTGTGTTGCCCAATTAATTGCCATTAAGCGCATTTGAAGATTTTTAATTAAAGCAAAATCTTCTTAATTTAAATTGATCGCCCCCACTGCTTAATGACGTTGTGGTTTGCCGATAAGACAACAAACAGTCGTACACAGCGACAGGCAGAGAATTCAAAAGCACCGCCAACGCCATCACGGACGCAAAAAGAGAAAACGAACAATCGACACTGACACGGAATGTCAATATATTTTTGAGTTAAATTCCACTGCTTTATTGCTTAATATCCATGAGGAACGAGGAATTAAAAACAAATTCGGTATTGTTTATATTAAAATTTAAGAATATTTTTGGATGTAAAAAAAAAATCATAGATTCCATTAAGACGGCTTTACAAAATATAAAATAATAAAAAAGACAAATATTTCAGGACCTAACGCTCAAGGTGTATCTACATAGTAAAGGTGGTGTTGGTAAATCAGCTGATTTGTTTTGTTTTCTTTCGCCGTGTCCATGTGGCTGTCAGCTCAGAATGAAACAAGGCGAATTCATTATTTGTTTTCTAGTTTTTCAATACTTCGCTTTGACAATCAAACGTACAGAAAATCGTTGTTGGTATAGTGCTACCACCTTTAATGAATGCGCCTTGCTAAGGCTTTTTCAATTTCTTTGAATTGCTGGTAAAATAAACTTTATGTAGGTGTCCTTTCTACAGGGTCCCATTTGCAACACTGTGATCAAAAAGTACCGAGAATATTTAATTTAAACGAACCACGCACGTGGGAACCGGTCCATATATTTTTCATATGTTGGTGGGACTGTAAGACACACATCTGTCACTATTTATCCGATTTGAAGCGTTTGAGAGATGCTGTATGTTGCAAACGGCCGGAAATGTTTGCAAACAATTCTTGGATTTTGCATGATGATAACGCGCCATCGCACCGAGCCCAAATTGTGCTGGAATATTTGACCATTCACCAAGTAAATACCATCTTGCAAGCACCGTATTCACCTGATATAGCCCCAAAGTGGTAACTTCAACTTGGGAAACAAAAAGAAATCGCACGTCTTTTTGTTTCCCAAGTTGAAGTTACCACTTCGGGGAAGCAGATTTCAGTCGATAGAGGAGATCAAAGAGAATGCAACGAAGGAGCTGAAGGCCATCGAAGGCCATCGGCCTACCAGGAGTGCATGGAGGACTGGGCTAAGCGTTGGCACTTGTGTGTGTGTGTTGTGTGTTGCTTCAGACGGGTCATATTTTGAAGGAGATAAAATAAATGTGTGTGAAATTCAACTTTGTTTTGTTTTATTTAAACATTCCTGATACTTTCTGATCATGATGAGCTCTAATTGATATTTTTATTGAAAAGTTTGGTACTTTTTAGTATAAACTTACATATAACATTTTCACTTACGAGCTTTATTAGTTCTTTTTTCATCATTAGAACTACAGGGTTGCCCATATTCGACGGGCCCGACGGATTTCGATGACTCTTTGGGCCCATTTCAATCGACGAGGCTTGTCCGCAGGCAACAATCTTTGCGTCAATTGAATCTTATACGGGAATAAATGCAAATCAATGTGGATAATTCATTGTAAAGTGGTCCGAGCAATGCCAAACTGCTGAGAACGGCGATTTTGGGATGTCCTTGGCGACGTCTCAACACTGGCCCGTACAAGAGCGATTTGGCCTCTTTGGCCTCTTTGGATTAAAAAGAGCATCATCAGTCGAACACCTTTCGTACAAACGTTTAATGGTGTTCTTAGAAGGCGCACTTTTCGCATTATTTAATTTTTTATACGCACGTTGAGTTTTCACAATTGACTTCTTTTGTTGAATGTAAATTTCAACAATTTGGGAGCGCTCGCGTGGCGTGAACTGTTCCATGGTAAAAATCTGCTTGGACTGACGATTCCAACGGTATGTCATTAAGCGATCTGACGTCTCTGTCAAAAGATACAGGGTTGGCAGATGGGTCCGTTGAATATTGGCAACCCTGTACAGCCTTGTGCAAACCCCTTTATCCGAGGGTGTTCGCTGTAGATTCGCGACAATAAATACTAATATTAGGTTGTCATCCTTAGGATCAGTCCCCTCTAGGAGATCCAAATCCCCCATTTCTTTTGTTCCCTTTCCTTTCACTGCGGCTTCCCAGTGTTTCACCGCTAGAAGTATTAAAGATGGGAGAGTGACAGTCAGTATTTAAGTTCCACATTACTGCCCTGTATGAAACCTTGTTCTTTTTTCTGTGAGTTGAAAAATTAATTTCGGCCAGAAGATGGAATTAACTCGTGAGCATTTTCTTGCGATGATCTATTACGATTTTCGACGATTTATTGGATTGTCGTGACAGGAGTGCATTGATCAACTTACATCATCTTTCGGCGTTGAATCACCGCACATATCCACTGTGATGCGCTGATACAACGAGTTCCAAAGTGGCTGTCCATCCATGCTGGATGAATTTCGTGAAGGCCGTTCAAAAACGTTGTTGTGTCAGAAACGATCGATGCTGTGCCTGAATCGATAACGCAAGATCGCCTTATGACACATCGCGAGAAAAAGGCATCCTTGGGCATTAGTTACATCAGCATACACTCAACATTGCATGAACATTTGGTCTTCAAGCAAATTGTTTTCATTGGGTGCCGTATAATTTGACGATTGCCCAAAAACGAACTCGTGTTGAACTCGATTGGTGTAAAGAAATTGCACGTCTATGATATCGTAACAGGTCACGAATCTTGGATCTATGCATATGAGTTGGAAACAAAACAGCAATTGACAGTATGGATGTGCCAAGGCAAGCCTAATCCAACAAAGTTGTTCGCCGAAGACGCTCCTCAAAGCGAATAGTCGCTCACTTTTCCGCAAAATCATATCAAGTCGAAACTGGACCACTAGAGAAACTTAAAATAGTTCATTCTGAATGTTACGCCAACATTTGCTCACCAGAAGTTTTCGGAGAATTAAGGAAAACCAGCTGCCGAAGACAAATCATTCTTCACCAAAACTACGACAGCTTTCACATATTGGCTCACACAAGAGAGTTTTTGAACACTCAAAAAATCAAATTAATGGGATATTCGCCTTACAGTCCTGATTTGGTCTCTAATGATTTATTTTTGTTCCCGATCATCAAAAATAAAATGCGAGGCCAATGTTTTTCACCGCCTGAAGAAGCTGTTGAAGTAGGTATTTAAACAGATCGTTTTGGAGATATCCACTTCTGAGTAGCAAAAAAACTTTGAAAATTGGTTCAAGGGAAAGCAGAAGTGTTGTGACTTCCAAGCAGAAAATTAAAAAAAAGCAATTAACCCATTTTTATTACTATTTTACTGTGCTTTCATTACACTGCGTTACAGAAACGAACTTTTTTTCTGTCCTATGAACCAAATATACTTTTTCGAAAAGGGGAGAAAAAATAAAAATACACGTGTATCGGCGATTTTCATGTACACGTCAGAATTTTTTTTTTTATGTATAAAATATAGAGCTCGTAATCCGACTGTGTGAAAAACTTTGGATCAATTCTTAACCCTTTTTCCGTGATCCAATCGCGCTGAATTTCTGCAGGCAAACTCGTGGAAATGTTTTTATTATGTTAAAATTTAAAAAAAAAAAATTTATCAATTCTCAGATTTTCTTGAATTTTTTTTTTCTAAAAAAAAAAAATTTTTTCTAAATTTTCGGCATAACTTGAAGGGACTCCAAATTTTTAAACAACTTATTAACCTTTAATTTATTGTTTCATACAACACACTCTGTGCCGTTTATGTGTTTGTTACAGTTCCGGAAGTTCCGATCATATGACAGTTGCGCTACTAGGAGACGTATACTTTGACATATGTTTTAAGTTCTGTTGCGCGAAAACGTCTTTCTGTATTTCATTTCACCAAGTAAAAATTTAAAAAATATTTTTCTTTAAAAGCATTACAATTTTTAATGTAACAATTTTTAATTTTAATATAATAAAATTAATAAAAAGATTCGGGGTTTTATATCTCTATTGTAATGCGGAGTGAAATACCTTTCTTGCAATTTTTTTTTTAAATTTCGAACAGGTGACAACCCTCTGAAACATTGTCAGTGGCAACACCTGGGTGAAAAGTCTAGAAATGTGATACACTACCTGTGTGCCCAATTTCATTCAAATCCGTTAAGCTAATCCTGAGATCGTGTGGCTATACAGATATGCATACAAGATTTGCTCGTTTAAAGTTATAAAATACAAAAAAAAAAAAAAATTGTGACGTGTACATGAAAATCGTCGAAACACGTGTAGTTTTATTTTTTATTTTTATTTTAATCAAAAGCCAAGAAGAAATATGACTATTTTAATAAGTTCAGATTCAGCAGTATCAAACATTTTTATTAAGCGTTGGACTGCTGTTTTATCAAAGCTTTATCGAGCATATAAATTCGCGACCTCCAGTTCGAAAGGCTTGCAGAGCTCCACCAGAGCTTTTGTTTTGAAAATAAGGAAAAGAACCGAGAAAGAAGGGGCCTTGGATTAGAGGATGTCGACCAACAGAGGCTAATTACTTTTGCATTAAAATTTACTGATGAATTTCACCAGGTGTGTGATCCGCAATATCCGCAGGTGTAGCAAAAAAGTGAGAGCCCAGATGTATAGATCTTTGCTCGACGAGTGCAGAGCAGCTGAGAAGAAAGTTCTGAGATGATTCCACCTCATTCTCCAAACAGCTTCTGCAGAAAAGACTTGAAGAAATCCCATGTCTCATCGCATGGATACCTAACGGACAATGCCTGGTAAGGACATCCACCAAATTCGAGAGCTGCGCCTTTGTTAGCCTTAGAAGTTCTCTCGAGCGCCCCCGATCTACGCGTGCCTAAAAGGATCTTACGACTTTGTACGTCGTCATAACTTAATCAGTTTTCGTGTCTGGAATAAACTATTCGATTTGAAAATTAATTGAATTTCGATTTGGAAATGCCAAAGTAGATTACCAACATTTCCAATTCGTGTAAATTTATTTTCGAATCGAGTTAGCAAATAAAGCCCCTGTAGTCTCGTCAACTTAACGAGCACACAATTGCAAACGGGATGAACCTCAGTTTGAGTCCATTTTGCTCATCTCTTGGTTGGTATTCTGGCGTAGCTTCCATCGTGTGGCGTTAAAGTAGCTTTCTTCGAGTGCAACACAACTACACCAGTAAGTGATATTTATATGAGTATATAGGCTGATCGAGGAATGATCAAATTCTTCAGTAAATTTCATTTTATTCAATTTCAATCGATTTATAGTGTTTTTCTTGACGGGTTCATTTTTAGGTTGTTGAGGCAAAAGGAAGCCAAAGAGACCAATAACAGGTGAGTAAAATGATCGAAAAATAAAATAAATTTATACACGCCCGCCGTATGTGTAGCTTTGAATGGTACATTATTTTGGGAAGACGCTAATGAACGGCATTTGTCACTATATCCAAATATATAATAATATTTTTGTTTTCTAGTTACCATTTACTCCTTTGAGGAGCAGGGCTTCTCCAACGTATGCGATTAGATGATATAGACTTAGCATTTTCCCAGCTGGTATTTATGGAAGTTAGCTCATGCAGAAGGGATCTTTTCCAGGGGTTCTTTTGCCAGCCAAGACCTCTGCCTTCCTAAGGATTCCACCCTAGGTAAATTTTTTTGATGCTGTGGGGTGGTTATCTAAGAGCGTGGCCTATCCAACTCCATTCCCTGCATGGTAGCTGGCGTAAGATGGGCTCCTCGTTCGTTTGCCTCCAGAGTTTTTCGTTACTTATTATAGGCCTCTTATTTTCGCCAAGCGTTAAACGAGCATATCTTGGGAGCGCTGGAATAGGGCTGCCTAAAATTATATTTGTTTGTAAAATAGTGAGTTATACCAGTTTTATTAGGCATAACCATACTCGCTGGCGACAAATCTTGCTCGATAACTTTGTTGTTGCTTTGACAAATTTTCCTTTGTGTTAGTCGAGCAGGGAAATAGCGAATAGAAGAGGCCTTACGTTGGGCCTGAATATTCTGGCAAGCATTTGTTGGTGAAGCACTGAAGCTTCTGCGTAATCGTTTTCGAAAAAAGGCACGTTTCACTCCCGTGTAGCACCGTCGACTTGACACATGCGTTGCATATCCTGATCTTGGCGTTTCTGGAATTAGCGAGCTTGTCCAAATTTTGCAAAAGCGTCCGAGCGCAGCCTTTGCCTTGCTCAATCTGTTCTTGAAGCTTTCCTCTGCTCCGCCTTCCGTTGCTAAGGGGCAGCCCAGGTAGCAGAAGCTATTTAAAAAAATAATAATAACAGGTGGCGCAAAAGTAACCTTGCGATGTTTTTTTGGTTGTTTTTTGGCTGTAATTTAAAAAAAAAATGAAAAAATTTGATTCTTCTTGTGGATTATTTTTATTTGGTCTTTTCATTTTTTTTACATCAAGTCGAGTGTAATGTAAATGGCCGGCGATAGGTCCTCACATTCTTGACGGATATTGTCTTTAAGAGCTGCAAGAGTCTAGGCTTGTTGACATAAACCCGCGACTTCAAAAAGCCCCACAAAAAGAAGTCTGGAGCGGTCAAATCAGGCGATCTTGCTGGCCAGTGCAAATCGCCACAACGGGAGATTAGGCGCCTGGGAAATGCATCCTTCAGCATATCGGTTGTGGCACGTGCAGTGTGTGCCGTTGAACCGTCCTGTTGGAACCACGTCTACTCCGGGGTCTGCCACGCCTGGCAGCATCTCGTGTTGTGCCAGTCTCTTCGAGGCGAGCGGCTAAACGTCGCAGTGTTTTACCAGTAGGCGTTGGACGGCGAGGAAATCTGCGACGAAATTCACGTTGTGCCAAAGTCACCGGTCGATTATTGGTCAAATAAATAGTCAGCAATATTCCGCGGTCTGGAGCAACATTGTTTATTAACGTGCATTTCGCATGTGTTTACTACACAAATGTCAAAACAGAACTGACATTAGGGGCCAAATGCAAAATTTATAGCATTTTCAGATAGGAGGATTACTTTAGCGCCACCTGTTATAATAACATCAATACCTAATAATATCCAAAGAAACCTATCTTTAAGATGTATTATCTGATATATGAAATATATTTTCGAAAGGTCGAGATGCTCAACAAATGAAGTGAAACTATGAGTAATAATCAATGAGTTACATACCTAAGTTGCTGCAGTGCGATTTCTTCAGTGGGAGCAATTAACTAATTGGACATTCTGAGAGTGGGAGCTCCGCTTAACCTATCTGCAAACTCTATGCGGTTTAGTCATCATTCAGTGAAACATTATTCCATTTTTTATTAAGGCATTCATGACAGAGTAAGGGAATCCAATTACGAATTGTGGGCCAAAGAAAGTTTTGGGCTGAGTTCACACCGACAAAATGATCAGATTTCTTATATTCAGTACTTGGGCCCGAAATAAAAAAACTAATATACTTCCAGCATCCAATATTTCCTCACCAAGCGCATTTTTGATGGATCAAACCTAAGCAACCTTTGTTTAGTCTAAAAACCGTTATACATTTGAATAATATTAAAATACATATGGGCATTTCCACAGAAATGTCAACCGAAGCCAAAAAATTCAAAGTCTATAAAATTATGTTGTTTTAATATATTTTTTATAGGGAATCTATCAAATGTAACTAATATAAACAAATTTTACATTTGTACAAACCACATTTTGAAATATTCGAATGCAAAGTCGAACCAGTGCAAAAGTTCCATTTTAAACATTTCTGTTGCATGTTTTGTTTTAATTAATGATCTTGATAAGATATATTATGCCGTAACATTTGCTTCTTTAAATCTCGGTTTATATGTAAAGAATGTAAGAAAAATCTAAAAGGAACGATGCGATTGCCAATTATGGTAAATTTTTTCTTTGATTTACCGTATAACTCGATGTCGCGTGCGACATTGAAAAAGAACATTTGTTATCAGTGAGTCGAAGGTATTTGTACAATTTGCATCAAATATTAGTAGCAAATAGATATTTTTATTGCTAATTAAATAAACAAAACTTTGCTGGAAAATAATCAGAGCTTTGCTCTTTTTACTTATTTAAAGCTTGTAGCGTGCGACATCGTAAGTGTAAAATGTACAGATTCAAAATAAATTTTCGTTCGAAAATATCTTTATTAGTATATATAAATACAAAATATAAAATTTTTGAATGTAGATGAGTAAAAACGGCGGCGAGAAAAATAAGGCGAACTGTAAACGGTGGAGAGAAAGGCTAAAGGATGATGAAACAAAATTACAAAACCATAAATTAAGAAACAAGGAAAGAATGTGGAAAGCTAGACAGACGTGGAGAGCACTGGCTGAAGGCAAAGAAGATATAATTCAAGAAAACCGGAAATATAATCGCATACGACAACGAGAGAGGCGCCAAAAACTCTTAGAAAATGGAATGTCATATGCACGTCAAAGCCAAAACGCATCTTATGAATGTAGACAAACCTTGGCGAAAGCTGTTAAAAAAGTGGAGAAAGCGATGCCAAAAGACATGCACAGAAGGCTAAAAGTTCTTGAAGTCCTGGTAAAAAAATATAAGCAGTTTGAAGAAAAGAAAAACGTTAACCAATCCAACAGAACCGTACCAGAATGCCTAATTAATGCCATCAATGCTTTTTATCAGAATGATAATATTAGTGTGCAAGCTTCGTCATTAAAAGAAAAGTGTGGCAAATAACAAAATCTAAAAACGTTGTTTTACCAGATGCACTATCGTTTTATCAATGTGCACAAAACAACTCAAATGGAATTAAAATGTATTTTATGTCATCTGCTCAAATTGAAAATTTGTCTCTTCATTATAAGTTGGACGATAAATGGAAGGAAGTGAAAAATATTCCAGGTATATCCCAGTTGCATTCGTTTTGTTGCGATGGCCAACAGTTAGAAGCAGCTAGGATTGCATATTCCATTAAAAGAACTTTATTTGACATTAGTAGTACTATTCTCAGTTAAGTTAGTTTCCGTTCTTTATTTTTACATAGTATATAAGATTAATATACTTATTTTTGTTTTTCTTTATTGAAGATATTTTGTTAAGTTTATAATTTTGGTTGTGAAAATAAATATATTGAATATGTTAAAAATCATTTATAATCATCTTTTGCATATCTAATTACATAAAAAGTAAAAAAATAAACATAAAAAGTATGATGGAACAAAATGTCGCATGCGACATGCCGCGTGCGACAGTGATTAAAATTAAATAAAAAATAAACTACTTAATATTTTTGAATAAAATAAAAAGCATTATTAAGATACATCAATGCATAACATTTAAAAATTAGTCGCATTAATATATTTCTTCAGGTTTCGCTGAAAAAAGTGTTTGATTTTTTTGCTTTGAAAGCGACTTCTGTTTTTGTCGCATGCGAATGGCTTGATTTTTTGTAATTATCTTGAAAACGAACAATTTCCCAAAATCAACCTTAGCATCAATCATAGTGCTAATCAAGTGCTATAGCTTTCGCTCTTTGTCAAAATAAAATAATGTTTTGGTATATGTGTTTTTTCACTTTGAATGCGTACGAATGTCGCATTCGACATTGGAGAAATGCCCATATACAGTGCACCCGCGAAAATTCGAACTAATGAAAACCAGCCCTGACCGAGTTATCGAAATTGTTTACAAATTATTAGAAAAAAAAGCAGTGATCTTGGTTTGATGTTTCTTATTTTCTACCGCATTCAATACAGCCTTTTCGCGCAGTGATTGTAGCACATTAACTTTCCTCGGGCTAATTTTTTCAGCAGTTGCCCAAGCTATAGCTTTGTTGAAAACTGTTACGGCTTCGGATGAACTTATGCGCTTTTGTTCATTTCCACCTGTAGCTTCAACTTCATCTTCGGATTAGCTTTCTTCAATAGCTTCAACCTCTTCAATCAAGTCGTCGTTATTCCAGTCTCTTATTTCTTCTTCTGTGAAAGTAGACTAATAAATATTTATTATTGTTATCGTGTGATTTTTTATTTACATCAAAACCATAACTACCTCAGGATGTAAGTGTTCGAGAATTTCGGCAGCTTCTTTTTCCATACTTTTAGCTTCAGCTTCTATTTGGTTTTTGAAGACACTAAGTGGAATGTCATCGTCGTCATCGTCTTTCAGGTTTGCAAAGTTTAAAATATTTGTCCAGCATTTCGCCAACGTCTCCTGTCTCAATTTATTCCAAGCTCTATCCAAAAATGTACCTAACAGCATCTCTCAAACTATTTTTTTTAATGATTGGATCAAATCGCAATCATCGGAGAAAATAGCTGCCAAGAGAGAATTTCGGTAATGTAGCTTTGTTATTCTTATTGCGTTTTGATCCATTGGTTGAATCAAAGGAGTTACATTCGGCGGCATAAACATCACCCTAATTAAACCATCTTCGGATCTTAACGTGACCTCGTTTGGATGCGAAGGTGCATTGTCAAGCAAAAGTAATGCCTTTTCAGGTAGTCCTATATTTTTTAAATAAGTTTTCACCTATGTAATAAAAAAAAATTGGTTTTTTAAAGGGTGTTTAATTTGTAGTCAAATATGAACTTGCCTGTGGTACAAACGAAAAGTGAAACCAATTTTGGAACAGAGTTGATGTCATCCAGGCTGATTTTGAGCTTCGGTACTCCACTGGGCAGTTAAAATGCCTAAATGCACGCGGATTTTCGGCTTTTCTAATGACAAGCATTTTAACCTTGTGTTTCCCAGTAGCATTCGCACACGCCAGAAATGTGATGCGCTGTTTTTCAGATTTGTTTCCCGGTGCCTGCTTTTCCATTCTAGAAACGTATGATTTTCCCGGAAGGAGCTTCCAATATAACCCGGATTCATCTACGTTGTAAATTTGTTCTGGGCATAGTTTAGCTTGTAACTGAGTTTTGAAAGGCTCCACTAACTCTGGTCGCGAGGATAGTTTTTCCCCTGAAATTGAAATCAATCGCATGCCATGTCGTTTTTTTAAATTTTGTAGCCATCCATCGCTGGCAAAGAAGGCTGAGCCATTCTCGCCATATTTGGCATGCAACTCCTTAGCTTTCTCTTTCAAAATTAATCCATTTATAGGATAATTCTTGCTGCGTTGTAATAAAAACCACATGTAAAGCTTTTTTTCCATTTTTGGCAATTCTGAAGTGCGAAGCGTTTTACGTTTTCCAGGGCCCGATAGCGTGTTATTAACGCATTCCAAAATTTTGTTTTCATTTTTCAAAATTCCACAAATTGTGGACTTGGCAGTGTTATATTTTTGGATAGAGCTGTGATACTAACGCCATTCTTGGCCTCGTTAATTATTTCAGCCTTTTTTGATAAACTCAAAACATTTAGTTTTCGTCCCATTACAAAACGCAAATAAATTTGATCTTAACCGCGCAAAATCCCGTGTATCACTGACAAATATCAATCAATTTAAAAGAAAAGTTCCGTAATTAGCAAGAAACCTAGCCAGTGCGGCGCCTTAGAATGAAACAAAAGACGCACATAACGACAAAAATTTGAATACTGGCCGTTACAGCACATGCAAAATGACAGTTTCTCACATGTTTTTCCATGAAAAAAGAAAATAATTGTTCGAGTTTTAGAGTAGCTACATTTTGTTCGAGTTTTAAAGTAGTCAATGGAGAAAAAAAAATGTTCAAGCTTCCGAATGTTCGAGTTATCGTGTGTTCGAGTTTTCGCGAGTGCACTGTACACGGTCATATTTTAAATTTTACAGCTTGCTTTTTCTTGCAACTTTTATGCTACATTTTCACATGATTAGACACATATGTATGTACGTATATACTTAAAAACACACAGTAAATCTAATCTCGAATTTCGTTAAGCTAAAAAGTTATATTTATGTTGAAAGCTGCAATCCTTTCGGTATTTTTCCCAATTTGAATATATTTATCATAGAAAAATAAACATTTTTGGCATTTAAGTCTTACGTATACACATATGTATGTATATATGCATACATGCATGTGTTTATGTAATATCTATAAGTGATTATATGCAGTGTAGCTACAAAATAGTTTCGCATGTATTTAAATTCATTTTCTATTGGGTACATATATACTTAGATATATATAATATTATTCATACATACATAGGTATGTGTTTATTTTAAACATTTGCTTTTTATTTTGATTTGCTTAACGATATACATCTGTACATCGCATACAGGATAAAGTTTACAGCATGAAGCTCCATTTGAGACCCCCGCACAACGTATACCAAAAGTGGCTCCACCCAGTCAGTTAATCACTTGTTCACCGCTCGCCGCTGTGGTGCTCTCTCTCACTCTCACTCATGCGCGCTCGCCAGCATAAGCATTCTCACTACTTCTATCTCGTCATCTAACACGCAACAAATGCTTTGCACCTACATGTGGCGGTATGCGCCAGTGCTATTGGCCATTGAATGCTCACACTACAAGGCAAGCGAGTGTGATGAGCGCACGGCATATGTAGGTACATAGTCATATGTAGCTTTCTTGATAAGTAAATGTGTTTATGTGCTTTGCTGCTCCTACTCGGTGCCTCGGAGAAACAACAAGTATTACACATAGCGAACGCTGGCATAAAAGATTTGAGGCAAATGGCTGGAAACAGGTTTGTGGTTGGTTTACTCTGCTACAGTACGAATGTGTTTAGAAAACTCACACAGAGCACCTCATCGCATCGCTCCAACTTGCATATCTTTTACGTATGCATGCTAGTGTGTATGTATGTACTTATGCATGTACATATCGTTATTATGAGAACGAGTCGAGTGCAAAGGGCAACAACGATGGACTAATTGATTGCACTGCGCTCCTCCTATTCCACAATCAGCGCACGAGCCAATCACAGTGATGCTCTCGTAGCGCGCTTAACGTTCACCTATGTAGTAAATATGTACATACATATGTACGTGTTGCTTGCCCAGTAGGGATGTTTGGTAATCGTCTCGCGCGCCCCACAACCGCGCACCTATACACACATTTTTCAGATGTCTCTTCAACGCTCATGCGGCGGACGTTGTCTGTTTTGATTGATAACAAAGCCATTATCGGCTGGATTGACGTTATCGCACTCGAAATTGAAGTCGATTTGAAATTATGACAATCCGTGTCAATTGTATTTGTTTTAGCTTTGTAGGCTCATTTTCCCCCGTGCGTGCATTCTTCGCTTGTATTCGTACGTCTTTGGGGTTTTTGAGTTTGATAAGCCATAATGGTGGTAATTTGTTGATTTAACAAGTTTGTGACAATTGGTAGGTGGGTTTAAAAAAAAGTTCCTTTCGTTATTTTTTTTTTTTTTATTTACACACCCTTTTAAAAATTTCCTTTTGTGGGTTTTTCTCTATCATTTATTAATGGTGCCATTGTTGTTTTTGACACACCTTATGGACTTTAATTGGCATTGTAAAATTATCGTTTAATCGCATGCATCGATATATAAGCGAAGGTAACTTAATGAATCGAAAATTGAAATATTTATTTACCTAAAAGTAATTTACTAAGCAATAAATGATTTATTACTCCACTGCTGCTGCATAAATCATGGGAAAATAAGTAGTTGTAGTGTGCAAACGTTGCCCAAAATCAAATAAATAATTATTTCGTGCAGATAACATTGGAGAGAAGAATGGAAAATTGTAGGTAGCGCGAATGAGGCATTATTTTGTTTGCCTAATTCGGTGCGTTTTTTACACCCCATTTGTCCTTTCTTTTACTCTTTCAAAATATCATTTTCGGTTGATGAATTAACATTTTAAATGTAAATACGAGGACGCTAGAGCTTTGTTCGACGTCAGCCGAAGAATTTTTCGTTTAAAGTACAGTCAAATTTCTCTATAGAGAGCCTCTCGTTTACGAATTTCTTTATAAAGGGTGATCAATTTAGAGGTTTCGGTTTTTAAATTGAATTAAAGCAACGAAAATCAAATTTTTCTGGGCAATCTTTATTATTTTTATGTAGAACCATTCATCACATTTATTTTTTAAAGGCAATCCCCTTCCCTTTGGAGGTTCGTGTAGAAGTCCACGCAGGTGGGGAAAGTACCTGATTGCCATTCACTTGGGAGTGGACAGGACGATTCTTCTCCATACGGTTCAAACAGCTCACAACCACCGGGCTTAGCCCAAGTATCCCCTGGGTAGCTTCCAAAGACCTGTTTAGGAGCGAGCTAATGTGAGAAGGCGGAGCAACCCAGAATAGCTGGTTGTGCGCTGGATTGGGGACTCGGCCCGTAATGAAAACACGGACAAAGCCTTGGATGAGAACTTTCTATACTGATGACGTGGGTAAAGAGGGAGTTTTTGGTTCCACTGTCGGAAAATTCAGCCTGCACAACGAAACATCCGGTAACGGACAGAGGCTGATAGACTTCGCCGATGCCCGAAACCTGGTAGTCTGCAGCACCAGATTCCAGCATAAGAAGATATAATCCAAGCTACGATTCGATTGATCGAATCAAACAACGCCCGAAAATTATACCAGAAAGTTTGGCGGCTTACAGAAGGTTTTAAGACCAGGGCGTTTTCCTGTAAGAACAAAGACGGCGATATGGTGACTTACATCCAGAGTGTAATTAAATTATGGAGGGAACACTTCTCGAATCTATTAAATAGTGACAGCTGCGCATGTAACAGAGAATGTGAAGAACCCGATACTCCAATCGTTGACGACGGAACTGCCGTTCCGTTACCCGAGAAGAGGTGAGAATAGCGATAATGCGGCTAAAGAACAACAAAGCCGCGGGAGTCGGCGGACTGCCGGCTGAGCTATTCAAACGTGGCTGCGAGGAATTGGTAAGGTGCATGGATCAGCTTCCATGCAAATATATGTCGGAGGAAAGCATGCCTGCCGATTGGAATTTAAGTGTGCACAATCTATAAGAAGAGTGTGATTGGACCTTATCAGTGTGGCTTCAGACCTGGAAAGTCTACCATCGACCAAATATTCACAATACGCCAAATCTTGGAAAATACCCATGAAAGGAGAATCGACACACACCATCATTTCGTCGACTTCAAAGCTGCATTCAACAGTAGGAAAAGGAGTTACCTATATGACGCGATGTCTGAATTTGGTATCCCCGCAAAACTAATACGGCTATGCAAGATGACGTTGCTCTATACCAGCAGTCGTTTGATACCAAACGAGGTTTCAGACAGGGTGACTCGCTGTCGTATAACTTATTTAACCAGATGTTGGAAAAGATCGTGCGAGCCGCAGAACTTAATGCTCCTGCACAATATTTTATAAGAGCGTACAATTGTTGGCGTATGCCGATGATACTGACATCATCGCTTTGCTAAATTCGGTCAAAATCACGTGAGCGGTTATCGTGCTAATCAAGAAGAAGAAAAAGAATCCCTTTCAAATGTTGGCGCACTTGCGTCGTAATTGGGCCATTCGTAAACACCAATTTGAATGACTCGCTGGAGGACTTCGGTCGGTATCTCGTGAATAATTTTAGTAATGTTGGCTTCCAATGCCTCAATCGAAGCTGATTTATCCACAAAGCATTTAGACTTTACATTAACCCACAAATAGAAGTCTAAAGGTGTGATATCCCATGATCTTGGTGGCCAAGAAACGAGAGATAAACTGTTCACCGAAACGGCGACGCAGTAAATCCCTTGTTTCCCGGGTTGTGTGGCAAGTAGCAGCAATGGCCGTCTTCTTGGAACCAAATGTTGCGGAGATCACGGGCTTTGATTTCCGGTCATTTCACAGGCTTTGGAGTAATTTATCATGGCGCCTTAGCGTATGCCAATCACTGTTACATTGGCGCCAGCTTCGTCTCTGAAGAAATATGGGCCAAGGATTCCTCTAGCCCATAGCCCGCACCAAATGGTTGCTTTCAATGAATATAAGGGATGTTCTTGAATGGCTTCAGGTTGCGCTTCAGTCCCTATACGGCAATTTTGCTTATTGACGTAGCCATTAAGCTAAAAATGGGCCTCATCTCTGAACACCATAAGTTGGCCTGAGCGCGCGATGAACACTTTTCACAGAGCGTCGATTTTCGTACGATTGTAAAAAGTACGAATTGTAAAAGTTTTTGAGGCGTAAGTCTTTCCACGATGAAATATCAATGAATATTCAAAACAATTATTTATTTAGTATGACAGTAGTCACGACGAAACCACTTTTTCATACAGAGAAATCCCATATTGCAAAGGAATACTGCTTTCATCACGAAGCGCTGCGTTCTAAAGAAATTTGATCGTAATAAGTTTAGGCCAGTACACTTGGCAATTTGTATGCGCATAGCATGCATATAGGTACATATGTAGATATGTATTATATATGCAAAAAATCTACAAATTAAGCTATACACTTTTAATAATATTTAAGTACTCTTTATAATAAATCATTTGCTTCACTACTTGCCGCTAGGAAATTTCCTTGGTTTTTTTCAAACTCTACGTAAATTTGTGCATGCGTTTGTACAGGGACTTTAAGTGGAAAAGAACTTTTATGATGATCAATAAAATATATTTTTTGACATGAATTTTCAATCAGAATTCTAATAGCCTTAATAACAACACGGTTATCAGCACACAATCGACCAACTACAACTCACAGTCGACGGGTTTTTATACCTACCTACATACCTTATTCACCATGCATAGCGGCACTTTATCAGCATCGTAACGAGCTAAATTTTGGTTACTGAAACACGGAAAAATACCAAAAAAAAAAAACCTGTTGGACGTACAAGGTGAAGTCCAAAATAAACAAGACTGGCGTCATAAAAATTTTTTTTGATGGCGTCATCTTTTTAATGAGTTAGGTCGTAGGAAGTTACAGCACTAGCTGACTTCCAGTGAAAGCTTGGTGACATTCGGTTCAGTGTAAGCGAAGTTATTGCGTCTAAAGTGTCAGTATGTTTGTGTAATCGGTACAAAAATGAGTTTCGAAGAAAGAGATAATATCAAATTTTGTTTTAAATTCGGTAAAACGTTTACCGAAACATTTAAATTGATGAAAAAAGTTTATGGCGATGATTGTCTATTTCGTGCCAGAGTTCATGACTGGTTTACACGTTTCAGAGATGATTGGGAGGACATAAATGACAATGAACATGCAGGCCCAAAATCAGTAATCACTGAAAACTCTAACGAAATTGGTTGTAAATTTATCAAAAATGAACCGAAAACATCGTTAAATTCCTGAAATCGCCGTTGAATATCTGCAAAACATCGATTTATCGCATTTTAACTGATCAGTTGGGCTTACGAAGGGTCGGTGCACGTTTCACTCCGCACAAGTTAACTGAGGACCAAAAATTGTTCAGAATTCAACATTCGAAAAACCTCATTAAAGAGGAGAGAAAAGACGAGAACTTTCTTTACAACATTGTAACTGGTGATGAAAAGTGGCGTTTTCAACATGAACCTGAAACTAAGCGTCAAAGTGCTGAATGGAAGGTCCCAGACGAGCCATCACCCAAAAAATCGCGTTTGGAGAAGTCAAAAATCAAGTCGATGCTCATTTGTTTTTACGATTCCAAGAGAATTGTCCACAAGGAGTTTATGCTAATGGGCCAAACCATCAATGCAATTTTCTATCTTGGCGTTCTGAAGCGTGTGTTGTTGCATCGCATGCATCGAGTTCGCCCGGAATACCGCGAAGGAGGAAGCTGGCGCTTATTGCATGAAAATGCACCATCTCATCGATCCACTCTTGTGACTGATTTTTTGACCAGAAATTGCATTTTAACCATCAACCACTCACCGTGTTCGCCTGATATGGCTCCATGTGAATTCTACCTTTTCGGAAAATTGCATTTGGCCACGAAGAAAACGTTTTGCGTTTGTATAGAGGCCATCCAAAAGGCTTGTACCGACATCCTGAAGGACATTCCGCTCAATGACCTGAAACACTCTTTCGAAAAGCTTTTAGATCGGGCAACATAGTGTATCGAGGCCAGTGGGGACTAAAGGGTGGTTAAATTTCAAGGGCCGATGATGAATGTGAACCACACCTAAACGTCAACGACACCGTTGGATTTCTTTCTTTGGGGTTATTTGAAAGAAAAGTTGTACGTCGATAAACCAGCAACAATTCGAGAGCTAAAGGATGAGATAATTCGGCTTATTAACGGCATAGAACCTCAATTATGCCTCAGCGTCATCGAAAATTTAGACCATTGGATAAAGGTGTGCCGCCGAGGCCGCGGAAGCTATTTGGCCGATATTTTGTCCCGTACGTAATTGAGCTATATCAATATTATCATAATAAAGAGAAATGACAATAATTTCGTAAAAAAATTGTATTTTATTCAAAATCAACACCGGCCCTTGAAACTTAACCACCCTTTATTTTGAATAAATAAACTCGAAGTGATCAGATCAAAGCTTCTGTCTTTTCTAGTCTAGCCCAGTCTTGCTTTTTTTGGACTTCATCTTGTGCTACTACTGTAACTTGCATGATGCTAGACACAACGGTAGATTTCCAAACAAGCAGCCGCAGCAACACTTCTCTCTTGCCGACGTGTAGAGTTCCTGAGTAGTCATAAGTAATGCAATGTTTCATACCTGCAAGCGTATGTTGGAGAATTATTTATAACGGTTGATTTAGTGTCTATTGATTTAGTGCCTGCCTAAGTACTATTCGATAAACCTCTATTCGACAGCACGTCACTCTCTCTCTCTCTCTCTCTCGCTTGCAGTAAACACACTTAATTTTCCATGGATAATCGCTGTAAGCCTTTTGGATTTTATTAATGCTTTAGTTGTTTTTGCTGGATATTTTTTTTTGTCTTGGTTTTTGTTTTTGGTTTTCGTGCGGCGGCATGGTTTGTGAGCTTATCTAATCGAAATCTACTTAATGCGCGTTTCAAGATCGCCGATTGTTGTTGTTGCTTATTGCTGTTTACAACTCTCGCAGCACGTTTAAATGCGCATGAATTCATACGTACATACATCGATGTGTATTAATGATGTTTAAAGAAGTGCACACGTTTTTATGATACCAAAGGTAAATTGTTATATTGCACAAATTTTCCTCCTTTCACTTTCTTCACTCTGTACTAGGAGCAAGTATGCATGTATGTATGTATGTATGTTTGTCTTCAAGAATACGATCATTGATTCCGTTCTGTCAAAAGTCAATATTTGTATTTACCTGGTGATTGCAAGTAATCAACTTCTAACCGCAGCAACAAAAATAACAACAAAAGCAATAAATACCACGCAGCCAGCACTTACATACATACATATGTAACTACATAGATAATTTTAAGGGGCAACAACAACATGCATTTCATTTCTGCATTTTGTGTTTTTTTATGTTTTTATTCTATATTATTAGCAGCGAAAGCGGGGGCATCCAGTAGAAGCTTTTGGCTGCCGCTGTCGCTACTTTTGCTGCTACGTCCATTATATGAAATAATTACTTAGGACAGATAGCCTAATAATGCCCGCACGATAGGGCAGACTATTATCAATAACGTGTCTGAATTAGCAGTAGTCATAAACCACTGGAGACTTTGATTTTGCCGCCACATTGCGCACCAAAAAGCTGTGAACCCTTGCTTTGAATGTAGGTTTGTATGTACGGCTGTGGGTTTTCGCGGTTGTTTGTTCATTATACGACCTAATGGGTATTACTGAAATATATTTTTGATGTGCTTTTTTGATAAAAGCACAATATTTATATAGAGTACAAATATGTATACTCAGGCAACTGGGAAGATATGTAAGTATGTATGTGTGCACGAGCATTCATGCGATGGCAGTTCTACTACGGCGATTTTAGGTACTCACAGTTACGAGTTTCGATTGCGAGGGTAAGGCTACCGTGGTTTGTGCTACCTAAGAATGGTGTAACTTTAGGATTTTTTGAGAACGAAAAAATAAGTATGTATGTAAATCCAACGGGATTTAGGGAATTTTCAGATATATTTAAAGTAGGTACACTTCTCTTCTTCTTCTTCTTCTTACGTGATTTTGGGTGAGTTTAACAAAGCGCGCCAGTCTTTTCTTTCTCGTGTTAACCGGCATCAGTTGGACAAACCATGTGAAACCAAGTCCTTCTCCACCGGATCTTTACAACGCAGAGGAGACCTTCCTCGTCCCCTGCTACCTCGTACCGCATCGAATATTCTCATGGCTGGAGCGTCCATTCGGATGACATGACCAAGCCAACATAGCCGCTAGATATTTATTCGCTGCGCTATGTTTATGTCGTCGTAAAGCTCATTCAGCTCATTGTTCCATCGCCTGCGATACTCGCCGTCACCAACATGAAAAGGTCCAAAAATCTTCCTCAGAATCTAAAGTACGTACACTACTGTTCATAATAATTGCAGCAGTTCATTACCAGATGTTTCATTGTGTAGGCTGAATTTCCCGACTATGGGACCAAAAATTATTTTCTTGCTCACCCTGGCGTTGAAGTCGCTAAGCATGATTTTTATGCCGTGGTGGCGGTAGCGCTCATAGGAACATTCCACGCGCTCATAGAAGGAATCTTTGGTCGCATCGTCCTTCTCTTCCGTCGGGGTCTGGGCGCAAATGAGCGAGAAAGATCTCGCTTCGATGCGGGTTATTGCAAAAAGCTCATCCACCGGAGCGAACGATAGTACTTGTCGACGAAGTCTTCCTCCTACAAACAAATCCAACACCGAGTTTGCGGTCCTTTACGTTGCAGCTGTAGTAGACAACGCAAGGTCCAATTCCCTTCTTGCCTTACCTCGTCTATCGAATCTCTTAAAATGGCCTTTGCTGTTAAGAGGACAACACCCGGAGGCATCTGCTCCTTTAAAAGACCGGACATTACAGGTGCATGCCCTCAAAGCATAGTCCTCAGTTCGTTCACAGTGGTTGCCATCAGAGTAAATAAATAGTGCATATCTGAGGCTTTGTTTGCTTTTCCATCGCGGAGGATTTTTATGTGGCGTGCCCCAAACCCAGCGTACAATTAGATATCCTGAGTTGCTTCGCCTTCTCGCCTTAGCTCGCTCCTGAACGGGTGTTCGGAATCTCCCCTGAGGATAATTTGAGGAAGTCCGGAAGTTTTGAGCTGTTTGGATCGTTGGCAGAAGAGTCGCCCTAGTCACTCTCAAGTGAAAGGCGATCAAACGTGGACTTCTACACGTGGAAACGCAATTGATTGAAAAGTTATATAGTTCATTCTACAACAAAAACAAAATTTCAAACTTTGCTCCAAGTTTAAAGAAATTCATCAATTCATAGGACTAAGTAAAGTTCTCTCTCGACGAATAAAAGTAACACATTATAAGGCTCTCATCATACCTGTCCTATTGTAAGACGCAGAGCTTAGACGATGACAACATCCGATGAGGCGTCCCTTGGAGTGTTTGATGGAAAAATTCTGCGCAAGTTTTCTGGACCTTTGCACGTTGGCAACGACGAGTATCTCAAGCGATGGAGCGATGAGATGGTAGCACAGGAATAGAAAATACCAGGTGCCTAAGGATTTCGTCCCACTTGGTGTCTCCAACTGGCGCCGGTTAGCACGAGAAAAAAAACAACTGGCGCGCTTTGTTAAACTCGGTTTAAGCCCCGTAAGCGGCTATCACGCAAATCAAGAAGAAGGACCTCATTTGCATACATTATATATCTTCTCCCTATTCCGTCACCCTATCGACTAATTTTGCACCACCTTGTAAATAGTATATATATATGCATATGTATTCCACATTAAAAATAGCTTCGATTTGGCCCCTTTCTCGAAACACCAATCAAATCAAATTCCTAAATCGCAAGAAAATTTTTGTTTACGATCTGATAGAAGAAATTTTTATTAAACTACCGAAACAGGAGTTCGATTAGCCCAGTGATTAAACGCGATTACATTAAAATGGGATTTTGTTTGTGTGTTATATAATTTATGATGCTTCAATTTAACAAATTCAGGACTAAATTACTTTGATATTTCGTAAGTATAGCAATTAAGTAAAACAACAATTCGATGATTAGTTAAACAATTTAAAATGCCTCTTTTTTTTAAACAGTATACGAGTATTAATCACTTGGGTATTTCTACGGCGCCATACGCGATTTTCGTTCACTTAAAGAGTAAAATAAATCTAACAGAATTAGAAGTGACCGATGAATGGCAGCTGTGTTATGTTGTTTATTCAGGATCTCATATAGCTGATTTTGCGAGTGTTTTTTTATATCAAGCCGAGGGCGTCAGCATTTTTTCATACAAGGGTTGGAAGACAATACCCTTCTGCTAGCGCCTCAACCAATTTTCAAAACACTTTTGCCATTCAGAAGTGGATACCTCCCAAACGATCTGTTTAAATGCTTCAGCAGCTTCTTTAGGCTTTGAAAACATTGACCTCGCATTTTTTTTTGTGATGTTAGGGAACAAAAAGAAATCATTAGGTGCCAAATCAGAGTTGTAAGGTAGATGGCCCAGGTAATTCGATCTTTTGAGTGCTCAAAAACTCGGTTGTGTGAGCCGATACATGAGGTGAAGAATGATTTGTCTTCGGCAAACAAGTGGTCGTGCCTCACTCAAAATTGACTTCTTTTAGTTTCTCTAGAGGCACAGTTGCGACATGACGAGATTTAATTTTAGTATAACAAAAAGCAAGTTGACGTCGCTAGAAAATCGGGTGGATTTTTTATAATTTTTCCCTTGACGGTGTTGCGCAGTTTCTCCGTGCAACAGATCCACAAAGTTTTTTTTCCAGCACCGTTCTTCTTCTTCTTAATTGGCGCGATAACCGCTTACGCGATTTTGGCCGAGATTAACAAAGCGCGCCAGTCGTTTCTCTCCCGTGCTAACCGGCGCCAATTGGACACACCAAGTGAAGCCAAGTCCTTCTCCACCTGATCTTTCCAACGCAGAGGAGGTCGCCCTCTTCCTCTGCTACCACCAGCTGGTACCGCATCGAATACTTTCAAAGCCGGAGCGTTTGTATCCATTCGGACGACATGACCCAGCCAACGAAGCCGCTGGATCTTTATTCGCTGCGCTATGTCTATGTCCTCGTAAAGCTCATACAGCTCGTCGTTCCATCGTCTACGATATTCGCCATTGCCAACGTGCAAAGGTCCAAAAATCTTACGCAGAATCTTTCTCTCGAACACTCCAAGCGTCGCTTCATCGGATGTTGTCATCGTCCAAGCTTCTGCGCCATACGTTAGGACGGGCATGATGAGAGTCTTGTAGAGTGTTAGTTTTGTTCGTCGAGAGAGGACTTTACTGCTCAATTGCCTACTTAGTCCAAAGTAACACTTGTTGGCAAGAGAGATTCTACGTTGGATTTCAAGGCTGACATTGTTATCGGTGTTAATGCTGGTTCCTAAATACACGAAGTCTTTTACAACCTCAAAATTATAACTGTCAACAGTGACGTGGGTGCCGATACGCGAGTGCGCCGACTGTTTGTTTGAAGACAGGAGGTACTTCGTTTTGTCCTCGTTCACCACCAAACCCATTCGCTTTGCCTCTTTATCCAGTTTGGAAAAGGCAGAACTAACAGCGCGGTTGTTAAGGCCGATGATGTCAATATCATCGGCATACGCCAGCAATTGTACGCTCTTATAAAAAATTGTGCCTGAGCGATTAAGTTCTGCGGCTCGTACGATGCTCTCCAACATCAGGTTAAAGAAGTCACACGACAGCGAGTCACCCTGTCTGAAACCTCGTTTGGTATCAAACGGCTCGGAGAGGTCCTTCCCAATTCTGACGGCGCTGCTGGTGTTGAGCAACGTCATCTTACATAGCCGTATTAGTTTTGCGGGGATACCAAATTCAGACATCGCGGCATACAGGTAACTGCTTTCCGTACTGTCGAATGCAGCTTTGAAGTCGACGAAAAGATGGTGTGTGTCGATTCTCCTTTCATGGGTTTTTTCCAAGATTTGGCGTATTGTGAATATTTGATCGATGGTAGACTTTCCAGGTCTGAAGCCACACTGATAAGATCCAATCAGTTGGTTGATGGTGGGCTTCAGCCTTTCACACAATACCCTCGCTAGAACCTTATAGGCGATATTTAGAAGACTAATCCCGCAGTAATTGGCACAAATTGCAGGATCGCCCTTCTTATGGATTGGGCAGAGCACACTTAAATTCCAATCGGCAGGCATGCTTTCATCCGACCATATTTTGCATAGGAGCTGATGCATGCACCTTACCAGCTCCTCGCCGCCATGTTTGAATAGCTCAGCCGGCAGTCCGTCGGCGCCCGCGGCTTTGTTGTTTTTTAGCCGTGATATTGCTATTCTCACCTCGTCATGGTCGGGTAACGGAACGACAATTCCGTCGTCAACGATTGGGGTATCGGGATCTTCACATTCTCTATGACATGCGCAGCTGTCACCGTTTAACAGGTTCGAGAAGTGTTCCCTCCATAATTTAAGATTGCTCTGTACGTCAGTCACCAGATCGCCGTCTTTGTTCTTACAGGAAAAACGTCCCGGTCTTGAAACCTTCTGTAAGCCGCCGAACTTTCTGGTAAAATTTTCGGGCGTTGTTCCTGTTGGCCAGCATCTCAAGCTCCTCGCACTCACGTATTTCGGCCTCTCGTTTCTTCTGTCGGATAATACGTCTCTCTTCCTTTTTCAGCTCTCTGTAGCGATCCCACATGGCTCGCGTTGCGCCCGATCGCAGCGTGGCTCTATAGGCGGCATCCTTTCTTTCTGCGGCAGCATGACATTCCTCGTCGTACCAATTGTTTTTTCGGGCTCGCCGGAATCCGATTTCTTCTTCGGCGGCGGTACGTAGTGAACGAGAAATGTTGCTCCATTGCTCGCGCATGCCGGTTTGTTGGGCAGTGCTCTCCGAGAGCAGGAGTGAGAGTCGAGTGGCGAATCTTCTGGCTGTCTGTTGTGATTGCAGCTTTTCGATGTCGAACATTCTTTGCGTAGGTAGATGTACGTTTTTTGCTGCACAGAGGCGGGTGCGCAGCTTGGCTGCAACAAGGTAATGATCCGAGTCGATGTTGGGCCCTCGGATCGTACGTACATCTAATACACTAGAAGCGTGTCTTCCATCTATCACAACATGATCGATCTGGTTTCGCGTTTTTCGATCAGGAGACAGCCAGGTAGCTTGGTGTATCTTTTTATGCTGGAATCTGCTGCTGCAGACTACCATGTTTCGGGCCCCGGCGAAGTCGATCAGCCTCTGTCCGTTACCGGATGTTTCGTTGTGCAGGCTGAATTTTCCGACTGTGGGACCAAAAATTCCCTCCTTGCCCACCCTGGCGTTGACGTCGCCAAGCACGATTTTTATGTCGTGGCGGGGGCAGCGCTCATAGGAACGTTCCAAGCGCTCATAGAAGGAATCTTTGGTCGCATCGTCCTTCTCTTCCGTCGGGGCGTGGGCGCAAATTAGCGAGATGTTAAAAAATCGCGCTTTGATGCGGATTATTGCGAGACGCTCGTCCACCGGAGTGAACGACAGTACTTGGCGACGAAGTCTCTCTCCCACAACAAATCCGACACCGAATTTGCGCTCCTTTACATGGCAGCTGTAGTAGACGTCGCAAGGTCCTATGGTTTTCTTACCTTGCCCCGTCCATCGCATCTCTTGGATGGCAGTGATGTCAGCCTTTACTCTCACGAGGACATCAACCAGCCGGGCAGAGGCACCTTCCCCATTAAGGGACCGGACATTCCAGGTGCATGCCCTCAAATCATATTCCTTATTTCGTTTGCAGGGGTCGTCATCAGTAAAGGCAGTTCTCATCCGAGGCTTTGTAATTCTTTTCATTGGGGGGGATTTTTAAGTGGCGGGTCCCAAACCCAGCGCACAACCAGCTATCCTGGAATGCTTCGCCTTCTCCTTCCAGCACCGTTAGAGGGGAAAAATATGAAAATCAACGAAAATTTTGAGCCACCACAAACTTGCATTTCATTATACTAAAATTTGTCCATGGGATTGCAATTATATACTCAAAATTATTGTATACAAAAATTTGATTAGCAATTTTGAAATTCTGATGAAAATTTGTACGATTTTTATAAATCTTGTAGAAAGTTTGAAATTGAAGTTATTGTGGTTTTTGTTATAGAAAAAACTATACAAAATACATAAGCAAATAAGTACAGGGTACGTACGGTATATGAGGATAATTTGAGAGTAAAACTAATTAGCTTTTATTTTGAACAAAAGTTAAAGAAACTTCCACACCGAACACCAACACCGAACCCAAATTGTACTGGATTATTTGACAAAGCATCGTGCAATGCAATTAAGTCCATTGTACTGCAATGTGATGGCAAGGAGCCAAGGTGGTCGCTTCTTAACACATCAGTGCCAAAGATTTCCAGCCTGATTCGAGCGAAGGCCGGGCAGACGCACAGAAAGTGGTCCGCCGTTTCATCCTCCTCTCCGCTGGGCAGAGTGCACTGTCTGTGATGCACACCTTTTCCAGCTGTCTACAGTCCCCTTTGCTTAGTGACAGAAGGAACTGCGACAGTCAGTCGGAAATGAGAGGTTTTGTCCATCTGCAGCCTCTCTCGACCTGCGAAACTCGTTTGTGGGCTAGAATAGGTAGGTTGGGTGGTTGTCGTAGCGACACACTTAGACCTTTCGCAGGTCCATTGTGATACCACTGGAGCTTATCCTTACCCAACGTGTTCCTTTTCAAACCATCCGGTAGCTTTAATAAACGAGCAGAGCCTCGTTAGTTTTAGATGCGCTATGTCCGTTACATCGGTTAAAAATGCAATATTAAGAGTGCGCAGCTAGAGTAATCCGTTTGCTACTCGTGGCTTTGATGGCTGCAGAAGGAAGTGGCAGAATAGGGCTCCGGGCCAAGGAGGTTGGCCTCAGAGCCAACTTAGAGTCTTGCTGAATGATGTATGGGCTGTTACCGCGAATACTATCAATCCTGGGTTTCACTACTACTTCTAGAGCCTCGATATATGCAGCGGAATTCACTCGAAATCCTTGACTAAAGAAGAGTGGCTGGACCATTGTGGCTCACAACACCTAAATCATAACAGTAGCTGGAAACTTCGTGTGCAGGAAACAAAAACAACAGGAAACAGGAACCTCTGTAGGATTTTAACATAGCCATCTGTCATTCTGGTCATTTCTGTGGTTGATCTTTTGGTCTTGTTCAAACATTTTTTCCTCGGAAGAGTAATCATAAACTAATCAGGCGCTTCAAGGTATATAGTTTTGTGTATAACGTATTTCGATCGGATAACTCGCTGTCTTCTGCTCATAACGTATCGTTTATACCGGAGATCTTCATGGACAACTCGATGGATAAGACCCTCAGAAACATTCAACTCCCGCATAAGGGCTCTCATTGATTTTGAAGAGTCCTTGTCGACAATCGGTTGCGCCTTGTTGAGTAAATTCTGCAGATCGGATAGTGTCAGAACGTTCCTCGTGTTTTTTTTTTTTGCGTATTTCAACAAATTCATCATCGCCGCCTAATGTTTCCAATTCACGGCGAACCTTATGAACGAATTCACGGCGCGCTAAAGAAAATGAGATTTTTTCTAAACCGGGATCTTCATTTTTTTTTGTGTTAAGCTGTTGGTTTGTTAAGATGGTGATTCATCCGAAATTCAAATGGCGCTTTCGCACCATTTTCTTGCCACATCGTCGTTACCAGCTTGTTTAACGGTTATGTACAGCATGAATATTATTATTATTATTATTATTAGAAGGCCATTACGCACTGCGACCAGAGCTGATCTATTGTGAAAGGCCTATTTTGTAACCCTAGAGTTTTAGGCTTTTTAGAAATTTTAGCACAGTTTTGGGTTTGTTGTTCCAAAGATTGCATGGAGATACTACGATACCACCAAGGTGGTGAAGTCTTTGTCTGCCCAACGCAGGACATTCACAAAGCACATGTTCTGAGCTTTCTATGTCCATTTCACAAAAGTGGCAGACATTGGTCTCGGATAGACCAATATTGTTTAGATGGTACCTCAGGCTGCAGTGACCTGTAAGGTATCCGGTTAAGAGACGCAGATCTACTCTGTTTAGTGAGAGAAGTTTGTCAGATATTCCTTTGTTGGGACTTAGGAATAGGGACGCTGACCGGCACAGTTTAGCCAGTGTGCGGCAAGTTTTCTTTCCTCCCATTTCCTAAGGAATTCATTAATGTGGCAGTCCACAGAAAGGCTCAGGACCAGTAAGTTGCATATTTGCTCCTTGTTTTGCAAGGTCGTCATTTCATTTCCCTCATGTCCTTCATGTCCCGGAATCCAACATAGTGTTACTGTGTTGAGGTTTCCTAACGTGTTTAGGAGGTTTAGGCAATCGTTTACCAATTTAGAGGTGATGGTTGTTGATAGAAGGGCTTTTAAAGCCGCTTGGCTATCTGAAAGTATGTAGATGTGAGTACCTCTCATTTTCCTTCTAAGGCATTCTCTCACACATATTTCAATGGCATGTATTTCTGCCTGGAATATTGTTGGGTAGGATCCCATCGGAATCGATTTTTTGAATTTGGGCCCATTGATTCCTGCCCCTGTTCTACCATTTTCCAATTTGGACCCATCAGTAAACCATAGCTGGGAGCCAGGTTTGAAAGTGATAGAGTTAGTTCTCCAGTCTGTTCGTTCATTGATTATAACTTGGAAGTTCCTGAAGAGTATTGGTTTGGGTGATAGTATATCATCCCTATGAAGAATGGGACTACGTAGGAAGTCTTCTAAGATCTTTAAATGTCCTTTCATATCACCACTTTTAAGTTCAGATATACCTTTTAGTCTTAAGGCACTCGAGCGAGCTTCCCTTTCAATTAGAATTGGAATATGAAGCATGAATATATTCAGTCTGTGCGGTTTAAGAACCTCTAAGCTAGGCAGTTGTTCGAGACTCTCGGACAGTGGTTTGCCAAGGGTTTACATTCTTTGCTTCCATAAGGTAGGGCATTCACAGAACAAATGGAAAATCGTCTCCTTTTTCTCTGGCGTGTTCCCTGATAGACCAGAAGCCAGCCAGCCACTGCCGTGAGTCTGCAGGCATCTCCAGTATTGACGTTTTTTTGTGGTTGTGGCTGGGTCATATCATTCTGCTAACTTTGGATGTTGTCTGGGCTCTCCATTTACAATCCGCGATTTGTAGATATTTTAAGGAAATTGCATTCTTGATTACACCTAGTGGTGTGAATACCGATTCTGCAAGAATTTTATTCATAGCGTATCGCCAACTTGCCAGCTCGTCCACTTTTTCATTTCCAATGTTCCGATATCCCGGGACCCAAATTAAGGTCACTTTATTCTTTACACTCAAGATGGTAAGGCTATTCCTGCTTTGTTCGACCAGTTTAGAGGTTGTTGTAACTGAATCCACTAACTGAATTGCAGCTTTCCATTGGGAAGACGCACAAATTTTTCAATTCTGAGTCTATGCGAATATGTACCAGCTCCAGTTAAGTTGCAGTCTTCTGGAGCTCTTCTGAAAAAGAGCAAAAAGGAAAAAATTGTTTTGGAGAAGTTCTAGCCACATACAGGGTTTGATTGAAAAGTAATACGCCTTATTTTTTTAGGCAGTTTTATTAAACCTTTTGGCTTAAACATTTTTTAAACTCATCCGCCGGAATCGCGTTCAATTCGGCTGTCACAGTTTTTTGGATCGCCTCGATGGAGTCGAAGTGCCTCCACTTCAGCTTTCTTTTCAGGCGCTGGAGCAAGAAGAAGTCCGAAGGGGGCAGGTCTGGGCTGTAGGGAGGGTGGGGAAGCACCGGAACCCCCATCTTGGTGCAGAGGTGCAGAGGAAGGCGTCTGTTTGCGTCGTCGAAGGCCTTCCAGATCGCTGTTCGTCTTTGACGTCCTCCCGGCCTTCCTTGAACGACTTGTGCCACCGTTTTACCTGGGCACTGGACAGAGATTGGCCCCGTAAGCCTCCTTGAGTAGCCCAATGGTTTTGGTACTCGTTTTGTTTAGCTTTACGCAAAATTCGATCGAGAAACGTTGCTCCAACGATCGCTGCATTTTCGTCACTTCAAAATTCTAACACACTTTTAAAACAGCTTTCCCGCGCGGAGCGATGTTGACTGCACCGCTGTTGCCAACGAACTTGGACCGGTTTCTAGTGGAAGGGGACGGTCCAACGATAATTTTCCCCCACCAGCCGATTCGGTTGATCGCTTGGCAGACGCTCCGCGTGGGAAGGCTCATTACTTTTCAATCAAACCCTGTATACGCATGGCCTCAAATACTGCTTGCACCTTCTAAATAGTGAAAGTTTGCCAAAATGTTGAGGTGCCATATTTTTTTCATGGACTGTATGTGTGTATGCATGTAAGTAAATCGAAATGCCCGACCAGTACCAATTTTAAAGCGTTCGCTTTTCTAAATATTTCACTTTGTGTATTCAAATTTGTTACTAAGCTAATTATCAATATTCAAAAATCTTCAGCATTCGCTTGCTTACGAAATGAGGTCCCAAATGAAAAATGATCTTCATGGAATTTCACGCAATTAACACATGTTTGTAAACAATAGTGTCGCCAACTGGGATATTAATGGGCGGCAAAAACTAAGTAGATATTAAAAAAAAATTGTTCAGCTGTTTGTGTTCATTTCAACATAACCATAAATTCTTTAAAGTTTTCATCACAGATTTTAATGCTCGAAGTCTGTCTACGGATGCGGCTACGAGTAGTAAATACCAAAAAATGGAACAAATATGAAATTTGTGTCAACATATGAAAGCGATTTTCGAGCAAATAACACACTTGATTTAGTAAACTTGCGTTTACAGCGCAGTATACATATTTACGCACGTGCACACATACATACAAATGCATATGCGAGAGTAGTTCTTCGCTGTTCTTGTTGTTGCTCATTAAAGGCATAAATCTGTGACGCATATTTAGTGTTGCGCCCACGCGAGCGCCCAACAAATCTACAAATCCACAAATCCACATATGCACATTCATATTTATGCCCATATTTATGCGGCGCATAGCGTACGCGCTAGTGGCACCACTTCCGAATGCTTGCCTCAAGCCCATTAGGGTTGTGCCTCTTACGCAGTCGTACATATGCACATACATACACATATACACACATAAGCAGTAGCTGTCACAACTGTCATACAGTTTGCCCCAAATTATTTACTTGCTGCCACCAACATGTGGCAAATGCAACATATTGTTGCACAAACATAATTAACAGTGAACATTAATGCGCGCATATGCACATACACACACATATGCATGTATTTGTAGTCTTATGCAAATTAAGCTGCTTTATTGTCGTTCGTTTTTTCTTCTTCTTCTTTTTTTGGTTTTTGTATTAACGCGCTCCACCCTTTTTCGGGTTCTTAGTGGTCAATGTGGGTCACATGCGCTGTTGCCTCACACTTAATTGTAGCTCAGTTTTTGCAGTTATTCGAGAAAAAATTATAATAATATGTTTACACCCATACATATATACATACACACGTATGTACATACATACAAACTTATACAGAAAATAATATTTTTTAATTCATAAATTCTTATTTCGCATTAATTTGGCATATATTTTGTGGTTATTTAAATTTGTTATTATGGGTGCAGCTACTTAAGCCTGATGATCGTAAATATGTGGCAATTTATTTTTTCTTAAGCTAGCATTTGCTTGGCACCCACTGAGTCACTTCGTTTGTCTGCCTATTTGTCTGTTGTACAGCAGTTATCTAAAGATAAGTATCTACATAAGTATAGGGTGTACCAATATGCATGCCAGAACTGTAGCAGCTAGAGGGAAACCTACTGGACCTTTGTTATCTTTTGCTCAAAAATCATAAGAACTCAACAATACAATTCTATCGTCGGAATGTGGCAAAAGGAAGGTGAAGTGATTGTCTATGATAAGCGGATTTTGAAGTTGACGTCTGATATTTTTAAGCGGCGATACAAATTTATCTCTTCTTATACGAAATCACAAGATACTTGCGCTTCTGCTCATATTATTAACTCACTTTATCTTTTTACTTTTTATATTAACAAAATGGTTCAAGCTAGTTTTTAATAATTAATAATATAATTAATTTTTTATAGAAATATAGCTCATTATATAACGAAAACCTTATAAATCGTGCTTCCCAACTTTGTACAAAATTGACAAAAATGTAACATTTTCAAAAAAAAAATGTCTACTTCCTAATCAGCATCTTTAGAAAACTTCTTGGTATGCGGTTTTTTTAGCTAATTTAATTTTAGGATAATAAAGTGCAAGCTTAAAGTCACTCAAAAATCGCGTTGATTTCTGACATTTGTTTTTTTTTTGCTTGGTATTGAGCATTTTCGTTCATAAAAAAGACTTCAGCGGCCGTCGTAGACGAATGGGGTCGTGTATCACTACCACTCGGGAGTGCGTGGGTTTGGTTCTCCGTACATGAAATAGAAAAAAAAGTTTCGCCCCTTGGCTGGCAATGGCAAACCTCCGAGTGCCATGAAAAAAGCTCCTCTTAAAAACCATCTGCCGTTCGGAGTCGGCTTAAAACTGTAGGTCCCTCCATTTGTGGAATAACATCAAGACGCACACCACAAATAGGAGTAGAAGCTCGGCCAAACACCCAAAAAAGGGTATACGCGCCAATTATATATATATAGATCGGTTTATTCACCGTAACTTAAAAATACTTATCTTTCCTTTCGGTTTTTGTATAGTCCGGAGCCCATATCCTGTTGCTTAGAGCACGCTTTATTAAAAAAAAAATTATATATTAGGTGCGCAACTAAGTTTTCGCTGTTTCTTTTTTTGATGATAATGCAACTTTATTCTGAAAAAATGGTTACAAGTGAATCATTGAAAATATTGCCCATCGCTGGCTACTACTTTTCCATCTTTCTGGTAGATCTCGTGTACCGTCGCGGTAAAGCTGTTTATCTTTTGAGGCTATCTACGGATCAAGCCATTTTTTGATGTCTTTATATAAATGGAACTGCTGGTCAGCTAGACCATGTGCCATCGATCGGAACTGGTGACAATCTGACGGCGCAATATCTGGACAATATGGCGGATGGGGTAGGATTTCCCATTTCCGTGTTTCGAGGTAGGTTTTAACGGGTTTGGCAACGTGAGGCCGAGGGTTGTCATGCTGTAGAATCACTTTTTCATGCCTCTCCGCGTATTGCGGCCGCTTCTCGCACAGTGTTCGACTCAATCGACTCAATCGCATCAATTGAAGTCGATACCGATCCCCAGTGATGGTTTCGCTTGGTTTTAACAGTTCATAATAATAAGACCAACTTGCTTGGTCGCACCAAATACGTAGCATACCTTTCGCAGCGTGTGAATATTCGGCCGAGGCGACGACATAGAAGCATGAGCGGACAGTCCCCATGACTTTCTTTCCTTTGGAATGCTGTAATGTATTCATTTTTCATCACCCGTCACGATGCGATGAAGAAAACCCTTCCTTTTCCTTTTTTTGCCGCCGGAGCTGCTTTTCACAGGCGAAAAAACGACGTTCCCTTGGTTTTAAGTGCCCTGTTTCTGAATCATTCCCAAAGCATGCAATCGCTTGGAAATGGATTGGCGGGTAACTCCTAATATTGAATCAATCTCTTCTTGCGTTTGACACGGATCCTCATTGAGCAATGCCTCCAATTCGGCGTCTTCGAAGGTTTTTGGTCTTCCTTCACGCGGACGGTCGTCAACATTAAAATCACCGTCTTTGAAGCGACGGAACCAATCTCGGCACGTTGTTTCACTTAAAGCAGCATCTCCATAAACTTGTTGTAGCTCTCGATGTGCTTCAGCCGCCGTTTTTTTTCGAATCAAAGAGCAAAATCAACACTTCCCACAAATGACGATTATTCGGCACAAAATCAGACATTTTCACAAAACCAAAAGTATATGATACCAAAACAAAATCACTAATGTGTCGAAGCAGTTTATTTACTATATGTCTAAGCTTGGATTACGACGTTTAGGTTATGTTAGAATCGACTAGCACACACTGCTGGCGGCATCTATTGACAAACAGCGAGAACTTAGTTGCGCACCTAATAAAAAAACGGAAGTGCAGAAAATCACATTGTTCTTCCTACTGTTGCATGGCCCAACATTGGTAATGTTAAAAAAATATAAATAATTACAAATTACAAAGGCATATGAAGTGCAAATATGTGCGTATATTCAAAAAATGTTTCTCTATTTAACTAAAAAAATATAATTACTCTTAGTTCCTGACCAGAGAAATGACTCTCAAACATATACTCGCCTAGCCTATAATTTCTGTGATCGTTTTACATATTTCCTAGCTGTCCACTACCTCTAAGTTGTTTGAATGCTTCGTAAAATACAAGATAATTCTTGCGGTCAAAAACTTAATTTGTCTCAACCAACGATGAAGCCGCTGGTAGATCTAGCGTTTCGAACTTGGCTGTTTTTTTTAGAAGATTTCATGCCAGCTTTTTAGAAAGGTTTTCAGGTCAATGGGGTATGTAAGGATTTTTGTAAGAATTTTGACATGATTTTCGCATTCAAATTAAGGTTTAGAAATTAACATGTCTTGGCTGCCATTCCATATTTCCAAATTTCTCCGTTGGTTGGAGTCTCTTCTCATGAATTGTAGGTGAGTGGCTGTCGTTGACAATCATCAGCCGTATTCTTCTATCGTGTCATCTGGATAGAATTTTGCGTCCTTTGCTGTTTTCTGGTTTACCAAAAAGCCATGATTCAATTATTAGTGCTTACTAGTGGCATTCGATTTTTGGCATTCCCTTACAAAAGGTTGTATTTAAGAAGGTGAATAAAGCGGAAAATAGTAAATGTTAGCAAAAAAATGGTAGCAAAAAAGTATTTTCTTATTTAAATGGAAACAAACTGCGAACGCTTTAAAAAATAAATTTTAATTAATATTTGAAAGTAAAGAATGGTAGGTAGGTAGGTAAGATGGCAAGAGTACCTCAGGTACATTACAAGTAGCACTTACGTGCCGTTTTGATACATAATGTGGACCACTACCTGTGAAAGGATTAAGGGAGGAGAGAAAACCGTCTACAGCCATCCAGTGCTGTTGATGTAGCGGAGGAGAGAAAAGGGATCTAGGCTGGAGAATTTCATCACGTCATCCCCAAAGGGCACGCTAAGGAATCTCAAGCGCCTAGCCGCCAGAGTCGGACATTTGCAGAGAAAGTGTTCCACAGTCTCTTTTTCTGCAGGATCCCCACAGCCTCTGCAATAGGGGTTGTACGGAATTCCAAGCTTCTCCGCATGAGTACCGATCACCCAGTGACCAGTGAACACCGCAATGAGTTTGGAAATTGAATGGCGGGGGATTCCCATCACCTTAAGCGTTCTGTTTCTATCGTAAAGAATGGTACAAATAGAAGTTATTAGCGGAAATTGCCAAGTCTAATATTAAAACAAGAAATTATTTCACTTAATCCCTGATTTTATTTTGTGATTTAATTTTAAATTTAAAACCGATCGCGAAGTTTCGCCAATATGAAACTATTTTGTTAATTCTGACAGGTGTTTGGCCGAGATCCTCCTCCTATTTGTAGCGCGCGTCTTGATGTTATTCCATAAATGGAAGGACCTACAGTTTTATGTGGAGCTTTTTCATGCTGGTACTGTGCTTTGCTAAGCCTCCTCTGGACACTTCATACATCCATGGGAAGGTGGGCTCATTGGAAACAGGGTCCGTCAATCCCAACTTTTTTATAATAAGGTCTGAATTATAATCCATTGCGTCGGGACTATCCAATTATTCTCCCTGCCGTAACTCTTTGGGAAATGCTGGCTCTTTGCAAAACATGAATTCCGCCTAAATCACCACATTATAAGAAATAAAGCTTTGTAAATTCTCCACTCATCGATCTCGGATTGCCACAATTACTCTATCATGTCCTGACTTAAGCGGTATATACCTATAGTATTTCATGTCATACTACCGTAGTCCTGAACATACCGATGAAAACTCTTTAGCGAGTTGTTGCTCGTAAGCAGACTATTTTGAAAATGAAATGTTTTTTCTACAAATTTTACTTTTCCTCCATTTTTACTCAAAAATTCTAGAGCTAGCAACCCAGTGTCTTGCTAAGGGAGCCGATTTGTCAAGAGAAAACGAGAAAGCTGCTTACTGAGCAAACCTTTTATAATTGAATCGTGGTAAAAAGCTATATTTCATGTGTCAAGTTTTTACTTTATGTTGACGACTTTGAAATCTATATTCGATTCACAAGTGTTACAAAATGAGCTTGATAAAGTTTTTTCTTGGTGCAGTAGTAATCAACTGTTTTTAAGTAATATATATGGAAATGATACCACATTAACTTTCGCCAAATGTGAGTGAAACTTTCGATTTAGGAGCTACTTTCGATGGAGAGATAACTTTTATTAAACATATTAATTATATAATTTCAAATTAGATTATAATTAAAAATTAGTTTTATATAAACGCTAATATCTTATGCTTTACTATAAGTTCCCTTCGTTTTCATAACGCCATACCCTCCTACTATTTTAGATGCCTGTTTATTAATTTGAAATCTCTGCAGTCTGAGTGATATATTCATATTATTCAAGGTGTTGTGAATTGTTTTTCCTTTCTGGAGCAAATCTATCTTAATAGCCTATAAAGAGCTCTAACGCTCCTCTAATTTAGGTTTATTCCATATTGGCTTTATAAGAACTCTGTATGTAAGGAATGCCTGCATCATGAGAGCTCTAATAAAATTAATACTATCTATGAATATTTTGAGATTGACTTTGCTTCCTCTAAACACTCTTTCATTAAACTTCTTAATTCTTCTTCTCCTTAATTGGCGCTATAGCCGCTTACGCGATTTTGGCCGAGTTTAACAAAGCGCGCCAGTCGTTTCTTTCTCATGCTAACCGGCGCCAATTGGACACACCAAGTGAAGCCAAGTCCTTCTCCACCTGATCTTTCCAACGCAGAGGAGGCCTTCCTCTTCCTCTGCTACCACCAGCTGGTACCGCATCGAATACTTTCAAAGCCGGAGCGTTTGTATCCATTCGAACAACATGACTCAGCCAACGTAGCCGCTGGATCTTTATTCGCTGCGTTATGTCTATGTCGTCATAAAGTTCATCGTTCCACCGCGTGCGATATTCGCCGCTGCCAACGTGCAAAGGTCCAAAAATCTTGCGCAGAATCTTCCCCTCAAACACTCCAAGGGACGCCTCATCGGACATTGTCATCGTCCAGGCACGTTAAGACGGGCATGATGAGAGCCTTGTAAAGTGTTAGTTTTGTTCGTCGAGAGAGGACTTTACTACTCAGTTGCCTACTTAGTCCAAAGTAGCACTTGTTGGAAAGAGAGATTCATCAGAGGTACTTCGTTTTGCCTCTTTATTCAGTTTGGAGATGGCAGAACTAACAGCGCGATTGTTAAGCCCGATGAGGTCAATATCATCGGCATACGCCAATAATTGTACGCTGTTATACAATTCTCATTAAGGTTATTATTATATTTTTTGTTAAAATATCTGAATTAGTCTATAAGAAAATTTGTTACTCTGACTCATTTTTACTTTAATACAATAAATAAATAAATAAATAAATAATTAAATAAACAACACTTGGTTCACTTCTTCAAGTAATCGTTGGCTTAGGGTTCGTAGTCATAAACTTAAAACTTCTAAACTAACCAATGAACGAACGGCATTAGATCGCATTGTCCAAAAGGCAAGATTCATGCCAGGTTTTTTATACACCCTTTGTATGCATATACAACTATGTACATATGTAGATGAAGATGTATAGCCTTAATATCAACACATTAATTGGTAATAGAAGAGCATAGTCAGACTCATTGTCTGCAATAAATTCGGAGCAATGAGAGCAAAATTCATCAATTGAAGCATAATTTCGTGTAGTTGATTAATGTATTTTATTAATTTATAACGTCAAATATATACCGTATGTTCAAAAAATAAATTAATTGAATTGCTCTGGCACAAAAAAAAAAAACAAATATCGCATAAAATGTTCAATGAATACTCGGCTCAAAAATTTGTTGCTAGTTAAAGATGTTTGGTAATGAACAGGGCAGCCGAGTTGTTGCCGTTTCAATACATATTTGAATTTCCAAAATCGATCAAAAAATATAAAGGTATGATTTTTCAGTTCATTTCCCTTACTAAGTCTAATGGTTGCAAAATATTACAGACTAGAAACAAAATGGCGTAAAGATAAGACTTAAAAGTAATTTTGATTTTAGCTTTGATATAAATAAAGATCTGGGAAGGACAAAATCAAGATCAATACTATTAAAAATTCTAAAAATTTAATTAAGAGGGTGCGTAATTTAAAAATTTTCACATGCAAAGCAAAGTGAAAACGCAAAATCCAATGGAGGATATTGAAGTTTATCTGCTCCTAGAGAACTGGGTAATCAATCATACCGCCGACAATGTCTTAGGTACACATAAGTGAGTGTCGTAAGCGCCAACTTAGTGCTTTCAGCTTAAGGAGGGAATTTTTGGCCCCACAGTCGGAAACGTCAGGCTACACAACGAAACATCCAGTAACGCACAGAGGCTGATCGACTTCGCCGGGTCCCGAAACATGGCAGTCTGCAGCACCAAGCCACGATTCGATCGATCGAGTCGAACAACGTCTGAAAATTCTGCCAGAAAGTTCGGCGGCTTGTAGAAGGTTCTAAGACCGAGGTGATTTCCTATAAGAACAAAGACGGCGATCTGGTGACTGACATCCAGAGTGTAATTAAATTATGGAACTCTTCTCGAACTTGTTAAATAGTAACAGCTCCGGATGTCACAGAGAATGTGAAGAACCCGATACTCCAATCGTTGAAGTCGGAACTGCCGTTCTGCTACCCGACCATGACGAGATGAGAATTGCGGTAACGCGGCTAAAGAACAATAAAGCCGCGGAAGTCCACGGTCTTCGGGCTGAGCTATTCAAACGTGGCGGCGAAGAGCTGGTAAGGTGCATGCATCAGCTTCTATGCATTACGGTTCGATGAAAGCATGCCTGCCGATTGGAATTTAAGTGTGCTCTGCTCAATCCATAAGAAGGGCGATCCTGCAATCTGGGCCAATTACTGCGGGATTAGTCTTCTAAATATCGCCTATAAGGTTCTAGCGAGGGTATTGTGTGAAAGGCTGAAGCCCACCATCAACCAACTGATTGGATCTTATCAGTGTGGCTTCAGACCTGGAAAGTCTACCATCGACCACGCCACTATGCCAGTACGACAAGTCTTGGAAAAGACCCATGAAAGGAAAATCGACACACACCATCATTTCGTCGACTTCAAAGCTGCATTCGACAGTACGAAAAGGAGTTACCTATATGACGCGATGTCTGAATTTGGTATTCCGCAAAACTAATACGGCTATGCAAGATGACGTTGCTCAATACCAGCAGCGTCGTCAGATTTGGGAAGGACCTCTCCGAGCCGTTTGATACAGAACGAGGTTTCAGACAGGATGACTCGCTGTCGTGTGACTTCTTTAACCTGATGTTGGAGAGGATCGTACGAGCCGCAGAACTTAATCGCTCAAGCACAATATTTTATAAGAACGTACAATTGTTGGCGTATGCCGATGCTATTGACCTCATCGGCTTTAACAACCGCGCTGTTAGTTCTGCCTTTTCCAAACTGGATAAAGAGGTAAAGCGAATGGGTCTGGTGGTGAACGAGAGCAAGATGAAGTACCTCCTGTCATCAAAGAAATAGTACGCGCACGCACGTTTCGGCACCCACCTCAATGTTGGCAGTTATGATTTGAAGGTTGTAAGAGACTTCGTTTATCTCGGAATCAGCATCAACACCGAAAATAATGTCAGCCTTGAAATCCAACGTAGAATCTCTCTTGCCAACAAGTGCTACTTTGGACTAAGTAGGCAACTGAGTAGTAAAGTCCTCTCTCGACGAACAAAACTAACACTCTACAAGACTCTCATCATGCCCGTCCTAAGGTATGCCAACATCCGATGAGGCGTCCCTTGAAGTGTTTGAGAGACAAATTCTGCGCAAGATTTTTGTACCTTTACACGTTGGCAACGGCGAATATCGCAGGCGATGGAACGATGAGCTGTATGAGCTTTACGACGACATAGACATAGCGCAGCGAATAAAGATTCAGCGGCTTCGTTGGCTGAGTCGTGTCGTCTGAATGGATACAAACGCTCCGGCTCAGAAAGTATTCGATGCGGCACCAGCTGGTGGTAGCAGAGGAAGAGGAAGGCCTCCTTTGCGTTGGAAAGATCAGGTGGAGAATAACTTGGCTTCACTTGGTGTGTCCAACTGGCGCCGGTTAGCACGAGAAAGAAACGACTGGCGCGCTTTGTTAAACTCGACCACAATCGTCTAAGCGGTTAAGAAGAAGAAGTGTCAATTAAGAAGAAGTGCTTTAAGCTATAGATTTATTACTCTTTGAAAGTTAAAACGCAAAAAACCAAAATATTGTTGTAAAATGTTAGCACTACATCTTGAAATATGCCCTTGTAAATAAATTCGTCCAATTTATTGGTTATGAGGTGACTGGGCAGTTTAATAGCCTCTTGCACCTTGAAAAAGATTTTCCAGAGGAATGGGCAAAAATCGACCTTAGTGCCCTTCAGTCACTCGTAAATGCGATGCCGCGACGACTACGACGACGACGACGACTAAGTAACGGAGGACATGAAAGCTTTTAAATATTATTTTATATTTTGTACTCAAGGTTTATTATTTTCTTAGGTTTAATATTAGTTTTGCCCCATATATATATTTCCTTGGACGCCCAGAAACTTATTATTCACCATACCAAGAGATGTATCGCCAAATCAATAAGTTGCCACCCCCGTGCTCGAGTGTTGTTTTGTTTTTTGTGAACTGGGTGAGAAACCGCGTCCTTTAGGACGTCTGATATTTCGCCCAACATCAATTTCAAATAAATTTATTTTTTTCTCATCGCTCCAAAAAGTGTTATACCATTTTTTCATAGCCTCTGGCCGACGTCATGACTTTTGCTCTTGAACAAAACTTTTCCTTTTCCTTAAATTTGCTGCTTTTAACAAAGGAACAAAGGAGCGTCTTATTCAGTCTGGTAGGTTCATGTTGTACAAACGCCGCCGTAAGTTCTCGCTGATACATCGTTGTTGATTCCAGCTGTAATGACCTTTAATGACTTAAAAGGATACCTTTTCGTTAGAGTCATAATTAAATTATCAGTAGTGCAAGTCTTTTTTTTTTTGCTACCACGTCGTTCTGTGAATTTTTTGTGCTCCAGGGCATTTACAACAAAATTTTTGGACCGTCCGAGCGATTCAGCGACAAATTTGTACGAAGTTTTTTTCTTTTCGTAAATTGCCAGCAAGCCTGCGCTCCTCAACTGTGTAAAGCACACGAGCCATCTTTGAGAGAATTTCATATTAATTATTTGTTATTGAATGTACTCGTACTATCTAATTTGCTAATTACGTTGCATTCAATATTTTTCAGTTAATTAGTTAAAATGCAAAAGTTATACGCAAGGTGCCTATTTTAGTGGCCACGCAAAATTACAATTTATGAAAATAACCGAATCTGTGCAACAAAGAAAGTAACATAAAGATTTCCATCTCCCAAAACCGTTTTGAATTTAGGAAAATATGTATTCAAAACCACATTGGATGAATAATTTTGCGCCACATTGTACATATTTCAGTCTAATGGCGCACTGTTGATGGATGACGCAATGCATTTTTAAAGAATTTTTACAGCATAAAATAAGAGCCTATCGCAATTTCTGGATACTTATCTACTTATAAGTTTTTTCTCTCCTAACGGGCACCTCTCTTAAGCGGACTTCTCCCATAAGCGGACAGTTTTTTCAATACATATAGCAAATTTTTAAGATTTTTTTTCTAATTTTTTCCCTCGAGCGGTCAACCGGCCCATAAACGGTCGTTAAACCTCCTACGACATACTTTCTCTAGACTTTTCTCATAGGCGGACACCTCCCATAAGCGGACAAAGTTTTCAGTCCCTTAGGTGTCCGCTTAAAAGAGAGTGCACTGTATAGCATTTTGGCAGAAATTTGCATTACAAATTTAGTTGATCGCTTGCTAACTAGGAGAGATGTGAATTAGGGATAATAAAAATGTCGAATATCTTAATTTTGAAAAATGCTAAGCTGGCATTTTTAAGAAATATATGCAATATAAACGCACGCACATTATTTTTTTCGTCTTTTTAATGAATTTTCTTGAAGCGGTGTAGACTGGTTTTTATTTTATTTTAGCTTTTGAGGTACACGAGTATTTAATAGTTGCTATTTTAATCGCTGGTTTATAACTCAAGCAAATATAATTGCATACGATACCATAAAGGATCAAAGGCCATTTACTAAGATTTAAAAAAAAAAAAAACCAATCGTATTGACTTTATGCCATTTCGAGTAAAGATAAGAAAACACATTCGTTCGATAGCCTAGAATAAAATCAAAAAGAAATCAGATAATTAAGAAGTTGATATGCACTTAAAATTCATAAAATTTGCAACATTTTATAGACCTTAAGCGTGTGGGCGTGAGCAATAGAGCGCAAGAAACAAAAATCAGCTAACAGCTAAAAAAAATGGTAAGTAAATAAAAGCAATGAAAAACGCGAAAGGTAAGACGTAATCTATAGCCACCATATCGAAAAGTAGGCGTGCACGATGCAACAGGCAGTCATCTTTGCGTTATGCGGTTATGAAAGAGAGAGAGAAAGAGAAAGCGGATCAATTGATGTACACAAAAAAAAAGCAAAGCATACGGGATGGCATTTCACTCACACATTAGTACCGTTTTCACAATGTTCCGTAATTCCAAAACAGCAAAAGTGCCAGGCAGGGAGCTGTCGTTGCGCAACAGTTGTAGTTGTATCAGAGAGCGTTGATTTAACGTTCTCTGCAATAACAACCACAAATCTTGGAATAATCACTGTCAAAGATTGCAACAGCTTTAAAACAAGCATGGAGTGGCAAGAGTATAATGTATAGCAACAACAATAGTGGCAGTAGTTTCAAGTGTGTGTGTGTGTGTGTAGTTAGTGTGGAGGAAAAGAGCGTCCAACTGTAATCAGCGCGCTCCGAGTGGAATATCAGACGTTTAGAGCGCTTCCAGTTGGAAAGTATGCGCAATGCGAGCACTTAAATGTAGGATTTATAAGTAAGAGATATGGTGCGCTCGCTCGCACCTTAAATCGTTAGTCGCACAATATGGAGTCAGAACGTGCGCACGAAGGAAAAGAGAACTGCCGAACGTGCAAGGGTGCCGGAAGCAGTCGTTTAGCTGTTTGTCAACCACTGATTTGGTGGTGTCATCGCGCTGTGCTGTGTTAGGGTGGTGGAGATGGTATTGGTGTTCTTGTGTTGTTATTTTTGTTGCTGCCTTTTAATGTTATCGCCACAATTACACGCGATTAAGTGGCTTTTGTTGTGCGCGTTGGCATTGGAATGCAGCGGCAGCGGCGACTTCGGCGCTGGTGGTGACGACACACTCTCAGCGTACAACGCGTACGACGCGGGTGATCGTTACTCCGCCGCGCTATTGTACACTCAGTCAGTTAGTGCACCGCACTCAAACGAACGGTATCAATGGTCGCCACAGAACGGCTTCAATTAATCGCAGTACAACCGTCGTTGGAAATCGCGTCTCGTTACATAGCGCAGATTTCCGTTGCGTGAATCTTTTACGGAGAAACTTTTACATACACAACTACTACAGCAAAAACGCGCGCTCGCCGCTCCTTTCTTATATACTACATCAGCGTGCTCTCACTAACGCAAACACGCTATCGCTACTACGCTTCTCACGACCTATTGGCGCCAGCATTAACGTTCCGCACCCGTCGCCCGTACTCGCCATACACCCAAACATCGCTAGTCGTAGTGGTCGTTACCGTTAGTTGGCTTTCTTGATTTCTTCCAATCTAAGTCGAAAAATCGCATCAATTGGAAGCGTCGGATTGGCGTTTTGGGTTGGGTGGTATTGCCTCCGCCGCTGTCACCACCATATACGCGCCCATACCCGCATACCCACACCACTCACGAACGTGCGCCCATCGCCCGCTCTCCTTCCATTAGTTTGAGGGAATATCTGTGACACAGCATCAAACACTGATATGCAGCCAGTTGAATGGTACGAGGAGTGCGACAACAGTAGTGCCATTAGTGCGGGGGTTGCGGCGCGACAACGACAACGACGACGACGACAAGTGTGCATATATATTCACGTATGTACATATGGCATCGCGAAGTCTCAGAGCCAGTTTCGAAAATCAGTTTCACTCAGTTTGCGACGTTGCAGATGGTAGCCACTGAAGCAGTGATTAATTTTACTGTTAGTACAATAGACGACGCTGAAGACACACCAACCAGTTGGCGGATAGTGTCGTGTGGGTTGCAATGCGAACAAGTGATAGTGAAATAAATGAAATGTTACGCGGGCGCGATGTCAAGTGTTGCAATAAAAAATAATATTCATTCGAAAAAAATGTAAAAATAGACATTCACAAAAAAAAAAAAACTTATATAAATATTTGAAAAACTAAATTCTAACATAACGCTAAATATATGCCGTTAGTAATTCAAAAAGCAAGAAGCAGGCATACCAACAACAAAGTGCACATTCTTTAATTCCTTAAAAAAGTAATTTTTAGTGTTTCTGTGATATTAAAAATATATTAAAAAAAAAAAAATTAACCAAAAAAAATCAAATTTCTGCATAACAAAAAAAAAATATGGAGATTGTAAAAATTGAGTCGAATTTACAACAGCCACCGTCGGTTGTTACACAACCGCAACCACCGTCGGCGCCACAGCCACATGCCTTTCCTCCGACAAGCGTGCCCACCACGCAACAACAACAACAACAACATCACCTACCGCTCGACTATAGTCTAGGAAATTTCAAGCCTGCTGTTGCCTCTGATTTCCCCAGTAATTTCGTTAGCACCGGCAGCGGCGTTGGCGGCGGCAGCACAACGGGCAATTTGCCCTTACGCGATTTAAATATGCGCTCCAATATGGCCACGACAATACCAAATCCAACGCAATTATTACAACAGCGCGTGCAACAGCAGCAACAACAACAACAGCATGGCAACGATCAGTCACAAGATTATCAGCCGGTATCGGCTTTTAAAGCCGTTTTGCCCAAGAAGAAAATCGCCGACGGTAAGTGTCAGAATTGAATGAAAGACGCAAGAATGTGTGGCAAAAAAAAAAAAAAAATTTAAGTAAGCCATCGAAATTGTTGCTAGAAAATTACTACTTTGCTTATTGAAGAAAATATGAAAAAAAAAAACAAGAAACAGCAACAAAAAACGAATGTGAATTGAACAGTATTTTAAAGTAAATATTTAATAAGGAAATTTGAAAAATGAATGAATGAAAATAAATGGCAGCACTCCAGCAGCCGAAAACAGATATTTGACGAGGAAAATGAAATTTTTTTCAGACTTTCAGAAAATTGTTGGGATTTCTTTTTATGGAGATTTGGAAAGTAAATGAATGTGTGAACATAATTTGTTTTTTTTGTGTTTTTTTATCGGCTATTAAGAAGTAACATCACTCCAGCAGCCGAAAAAAGATGTTTGACGAGGCAAATGCAATTTTTTTTCAGACTTTCGGAAAATTGTTGGGACTTCTTTTTAAGTATGAAAACAAAAAAAAAAAATACAGAGCAACAAAAAAAAATGTATCAAACCAAATAGCAGCACTGGCATTTCCACAGAAATTAATTTTTTTAAAACCTCTTCAAAGGAGAGCAAATTTTTGGTGAAGTGTAGAGGTGCTGGCCCAATGCAGGTTGGCTTTGTCTGTTTGGCTTCGATACTGTCCAAAATGAATAGAAAAATACTGAAATATATGAAATGTGACTAAATAGCAGCTTTGCTTAAAGTACGGCGGAGTTTGAAATGACTCAATGCTCTACCCAACAGCGCTTTTGACATTAGGAATTGCACATCCCTCTCGCTCATTTTGGTTTTCTGATTTGGTATAGCTTCCTTTGTGAAATTTAGGCAGATTAGAGTGTTTTTTTTACTTTCATTTGCTTTTCAAAAATGTTTGAAGAAAATTTAATAAATGCCATTGAAAAGCATAGATGGTTAAATTCCTCTTTAATTGTAGTTTCGTCTCTTGCAAGCTTGCGTAAAGCTGAAATTTCCCATATTTTTGTCGATCTAAAACTTTCATCGTTGGCGTGATTAACTATTGAATATAATGTTATTCTGTTTTCTTTTCCCTTCTACGAATCTGATTGTTTTGATAACGTTCAACGCGCCCATTTGCCCATACAATTTTCCAAAGTCTAGTAAGGCAAGTACAGCAAACAAAGGCAGCCCGCATTGGGCCAGACCTTAATAGCTTTCTTTATAAGGCCTTTTTTAAGGTTCGTGTATTCACTACGTTGAATTTATTAGAGGAAAGCATTTGTCCTAAAGCCTTTTGCTGATAAAAATGTGTTATATTTTTGCTTTTGCAGGGTTGTTGCTTTTCAAGTAAAATTGTTTAAGAAACATTAAATTATAAATAGTATTGTAGTAAATTAAGAATTAAAATTCATTTTTTGAGAAATATAGAATTGGTTTTTTTTTGTTTTTGAAGAAACCACTAATTGTAAATGTCCCATAAAAAGAAAGTTTACAATCAATAGAAAAGAGGTTATCTACTTCCCAAAAACAAAATGTATTTGACAAGTTATTTGCAAAATTTAAAGTCTTCGAGAAATCTGTGCGCCAAATTAAAAAAAAGTGGTTTGGAGAAAATCTCGTGTAAAACTTCACGCTACTTTCGAGCAGATCTGAGGCACTGCAGCGAAGTCGAGAATTAAGCTAAAAAATATTAAATTGTGGGTATCAGTAAAATTAAAGTAAAAGAAAACAAATGTTTTCTTATGTGGGACTCACTGGCTACTATTTGTAAGATTCTAAGCTATAGCTTAAGGGGTTACGTACCTTGTGTTGGACAAAAAAATCGAAAATTTTTTATGGCATATTCTAAAAGTACATCATCTCAAAAATATTAATTCAAAAAATCATAAAGATCGGAGCACTAGAACGAAAGTTACAGACCGTGGAAGCGCGCGACCTTATCCCTACATAAATGAAGTGCACGCAAAACTTTAGACGCGATTATCTCGAAGCCGTGTTTTTTTAAATTACCGTCGCGGTGATCATTATTTATCAAAAACTAACTTCGAACAATTAAAAAAAGTTTATGCAAATCGGTCAAGCATAAACTTTTTTTTAATCATTCGAAGTTATAACCTCGTGAATCTGAACGGGTCACTTTTTATAAATATTTGCATAGTTCGCTGGAATAAATTTTTTTTTAAATTTTTCATCCCCTCAAAAATCGTGTTTTTGGTTCGAAGCGGTTTTCATATCGAGAAAAATTTTTTTTGTTTTGGGTAAATAAACCATTCAGATTCACTAAAAAGCATTTTTCTACAATAATCATTTAATTTTTTTGATTTCAGTTGAGCTGCTCATGCGCTACCGGGATCACCGCAAGCCTCTTCTAAAATACGGCGCTTCGGGGGAGGGGCAATATCAACAATAAATAATAACATTTTTTTAAATAAAAACACCAAAATGTATTCTTCGGGAGTTACCCTTCATTTGAATAAAAGTTCTAAAACATATTTAAAAAAAAAAAATATGACAATCGTCCATTTTTTCGGGCTCACAAGGTATATAACCCCTTAAGATTCTTTCAGTATCTCATTTTGGTGTTACCTTTTAATTTGACTCAATTTAATTTACCTAAAGTGCTTTAATTGACCCTTTAACTTTTTTTATGAGGACAAATATTTTGTTTTAAGGGGTTAGGGGTAGTCAGGGGCCCGAAAAAATTATGATTTTCAATAATTTTTTTTTTTGCTAGTAAGTTGCTTTATTTTACACAAATAAAAACATGGCATTAATACATCATGTTTCGACTTGACTTTAATAAAATTTCAAAAAAAAAAAAAATTATAATTGTAAAAGTTATCGCTGTTTGTGTGGAGCCTGTGGAGATTCATCTAAAATCAATCGGACAAGAGAAATCAGTTTTATGAACAGTTTTTGTACCTCATCGAAGCTTTTTGTTTTTTTTTTTTTGCAAAATTAACAAAATGGCGGCCTCAGGAAATATTTTTCAGATTTTCGAGAAAAAAACCGACAATTATTAAAAAAATCGAAATTTTTGAGAAAAAAAATTCTTCGTTCAGGCACGATATTTTTATGCTTTTCAAAAGCTGTATAAAGTTTATTGAAACCTACCAAGTGGTTTTTAAGTTACAGTAATCACCAGTTTAAAAAACATAGTTTTGAGAAAATCGCATTTAAAGTTTTGCTATCGAGCTCCGAGCGCCCTTTGTTAATTGTTGGATAACTCGAAAAGTATTTGTCGGATTCACTTCAAATTTTCACACAATATTTTTAAAATATTATACTTTAGGAAAATGCAAAAAAAAATTTTTTTTTGAAAATTCAGACTACCCCTAACCTCTTAAAAATTGGAACTTACACGTTTAGCTTAAAGGAATGTCAAATATTTCACAAATTTAGGTTAGGCTAGGTTAGGTAGTGCTGGCTGATCTGTCGAAAGATCTTACTTAGACCGCTAGGCTCCAAATTGCTGTTAAAAGACAGACGCTCCTACTCCTTCGGCCGTTTTGGATCTACCTGTGTAGGAATTGTAAGAACGGTATGTAGATTCTAGACCTTTCTGCCGTCCATTTTGGTCTATAATGATGCTAGGCCTTTTGCTAATTATAACTTGTGGAATTTTGTAGCCTGACCATTCGTTTGAATTCAGAATGTTGCTGTGAACTGAAAGCCTTTGTGAAAATTGTGCTGACATCTTTAGTCTTAGAGCAAATCTTGTGGCTGAGTACTTATGTTTGTAAAAATAACAAAAAAAAAAAACAAAATGTTTTTAAAATTAACAAAAAAAAGTTGTGAAAAAAAAAACAAAAACAAAAAAGGTGTAAAAATAACAAAAACCAAAAATTACTAGTTACTATATTATTTACTTATTTCACTTGAGCTTTGTGAGACGGTGCCGAGTCCTGTGGAAACGTTCATGGTCTGCCACCGAAATGTTTGTTTGCCCACGGCTTCAAAGCAACCTCAAGAATACTTTCCCGATAATATTTCGCATTTACCTTGACGCCAGGCTCGATGAAAACTATTGGAGAGCCCATCTGCGGTTACAGCGGCCCAAACCATTACCTGTGGCCTGTCTGCCTCCTGGTGGCCAATCGATGATTCAAATTCTCGTTTGGGGAGTTTACGAATTGCTCAATTTTAAAAATTTTCTCGTCAGAAAACACAATGTACGGGAATTGATCGCTTTCGGCCAAGCAAATCAACTCCTTCGCTCTATTAAGTTTGACTTGTGTGTTGCTTTGGTGTGACCTGCACCATGCACCTTTTAGATCTTGTAGGGCTTGACCTTGAGATCATTTTTCAATATGCGGCAGATGCTATGGTCAGATATTTTCAGTTCTTTCGCCATTTGATTGGCTCTTCGTCGGTGGTCGGGGATTTCGCTCAAGTAGCTTATTAGCTTTTTGAATCATTTCACGTGACGTTGCAGTCTTTTGATGACCACCTCCATGAGATTTCGCAATGCTACCAGTATCATTGTAACGAATGTGCAATAAACAAAAACTTTGTTTCCTTTAAGAAGCTTTAGCTCACGATCAATCGCTGGTTGTGATTTTCCAGCCAAATATAATGCAATCACACTATTATGTTTGACATCCATCACTGATTTTCTTTTTTCGCGTTTATTCTCGGCAAAATGCTTTCGCGGACTGTCATTTAGCTACCTAACAGACAGCTGATGCCCGTGCCAGACCCTGTAATGCAAAAACAAAAGCTTACTAGTATTTTTTTTTTAATCCTTGATATTTATTATATATTTTTAGATGACACTTTTAAGCAGAAAGAATTGTAAAAAACTATAAACAAAAAAGGGTTGATTTTCAGCACTGAATAATTGCTTACTAGCCACACCTTGGATGAGCACATTCTTCAAAGCAATTGAACAAAAAAAAAAATTGGGTTTAATGCCATCATTCGAAAAACCATACAAGAGCTAAAATTTGAGAAAATTTCGTAACAAAAAAATTTAAGGAATTGATCGGCTAAAGTTTGAATGTTTTTTGGCCGAAGTCAACTTTTGTTATCGAACATAGTCGAAGAAACAGTTCGGTCGTTCTCTAATTTTAACTATTTTTCACAAATTTTTGAAAACAACTTTGGCTGAGACATAAACACTTTAGTGGGCCTTAAAGAAAAGTCTAGCAAAATTTGTCAAGTCTATCGAGTGTTTTATTACTGGATAGATATACTTTCAGAAAATGTTCACAAAATGCGGGCTGGTTTAAATTGCCGAAAAATTGTCGCCCGGTGTAATAATAAACGTTTTCGCACAAATCGAGTGAGTTGAATTCTTTGCTTAACAGCTTTCGAACTGGTTTACCGCCAGCTTTAAGCAGCTTTAAATTTAAAGTCTGCATTAGGAGTTGAAATAAGATAAAGCATACTTTAAGTTAATTGGTGGTCTCACTCACTTAGAGCCGATTAGTATGTACTGTGTGCAACTTTCTGTTAATTCCTTCAAATAAATAGAAAAATATATTTTAGTTTAAAACTTTAAAGCGCTACACATTTCACCTGATGAATTTCATCAATTCGTCGCCCAACTTGCCTGCGGAGCCGTTGTGTACTCCCCAGTTAATTAAAATTGGCGACGATGAGCCACGCGTTGACAGCACCATAAGAGCACACACCAAAATAAAATAAATATCACAACAGCAAATTCAAAGCATAAAGTGAAATGGTAAAACATGAAAAACGAACGGAACAAAAGGAAAAAAATTAAAATTAATTTGAGTAATGTGTGATTTTAAAGCGCGGTCGGCTCATACAGCAGCGCCAACAAGACACACACATATGTATATGCAAGTACATAGAGACAAAATACATACATACAACAGGACAATAATAACAGACGGACAAAGAGAAAATCCAAAAATCCATTATTCCGTTTGTGGATCATTGTGCGCTGAGCTGGCAGCACAAATCTCCCAAGCGGACGACATGGACATGGAAAACATGGCAAAAGGCGCTGAAAAAATAACAAAAACAAAACAGAAAAAAAAACGAATATGCAAAGATTTTTTGATTGAAAAATCCATATCAGCAGGATACATGGAGCTGAGTGCAGAATACGTGAATGGAAATATAGGTAGGATATACTGCAACATACACACGCACATGGAAAAATGGATAATATATATTATACACATATATGTGCATATGTGTAGAGCAGAGTTTTAAGAGCTGTGCAAATAAAGCGTAGCAGTGAGGTGAGAAGGGGGCGCATATGCAAGGACAACAGATTTGTGAAAATGGCGTATTTGCTGGGGATGTTGGATAGTCCAATGTGGCGTGGGTGACTAACCTATCAGTGCGCCACATTCAACGCTGAAATACTGAGATACAAAGCTACAAATGTAGATACAAAATATCCCAATAAACATTGTGGCGAGCGTGCGAAGATGAACTTCGATATTCAATGTGAATACCGAACTGAGAATGAACTCGTAATCAACCTTAGTTTTACAATTTATACGAAAGGGGTTAAAAAAAAGAAAATAAAGAAAAAAATGGAAGCTTTAAAAATATTGTTTACCAAATAAACGACTTACGGTAAATTAAGAGATAATATATATTTTGCAATTCTGCAATTTTGAAAAATTATTTAAAATGGAATGGGCTCAAAAATTTTCCAAAAATCTGTGGAAAAAAATTATAATTTTTATGGCAAAAAACAAAAACAAAAAGTTTTTGTATTACAAAACAAAAAAATATATTTGCATTACCGAAAACAGAAATTATAATTTTTATTACAAAAACAAAAAAATATTTATGTTAACAAAAAAGAAAAAAATGTGTATAAAGTTAAAATTCAATCTATCAAAGCATACAACATATCGTCCCCTTAGTATTAAAATAGCCTATACATTTTTTGATGTTTTGAGAAAATGAATTTCAAACTTTTTGTCGAAAGTAGTTCTCACTCAAATCTCGTTATGTCTGTAAATATTTATTATTTTTTGACTGACGTTTTGACCCACTTTGTGGAACTAGAATTTGACAAAATTTTGACCACATATAAAATCGACGATGGAGACCCCAAAAATTCAATAAAAAAAGAATAGCCTATGAGCACTAAGGGGACGATATACAAGGTGAAGTCCAAAATAAACAAGACTGAGCTAAAATAGAACCAACAGGAGCTTTGATCTGATAACTTCGAGTTTAATTATTCAAAATAGTCCCCTCTGGCCTCGATGCACTGTTTTACGCGTTCTTAAAGCTTTTCGAAAGAGTGTTTCAGGTCATTTAGCGGAATGTCCTTCAGGGTGTCGGTACAAGCCTTATGGATGGCCTCTACGGACGCAAAACATTTTCCTTGGCCAAATGCAATTTTCCGAATAGGTAGAAGTCACAGGGAACCATATCAGGCGAATACGGTGAGTGATTGATAGTTAAAATGCGATTTGTAAGGTACGTTTCACAACTATAGGACATAGCTTACCCTCATAGATTTCGGCGTGAAATAATTATGGGTCGTACATGTAAAAAACAAATAAAAATATGAAAACGTAGCAAACGCTTCTAAGCTTGCATCTATAATACTTTTATTATCTGACCGACCCGTTTGTGAATGTAATATTGCTTTAAATTAAGAGTATAATGTTTTGGCCCTATATTATTCGTTTCATGACTATAGGACATATAACAAAATAACAAAAGAAAAACGGTTTAAAATTATTTGTTTATTAAATTGTGTTTCCATTCGTTTGAATACATTTGAATATTCTTTTTGGCATAGAATTAATTAAATTTTTAAGGAGGTTTCCATCTAAAGCATCCCATTCTCGTAGAATGGCAGCTTTTAAATCGTCAACTTTATTATACTGCTGATTTTCAGCATAAACCTTCCTGGCTAGCAGGCCCCAAATATTCTCTATTGGATTGAGATCCGGAGAGCATGCTGGCCAGCCCAAAAGAGGGATGTTTTTGTCTGAAAACCACCCTTTCGTTTCCCGACTAGTGTGGATTGCAGCATTGTCCTGCTGGAAAATCCATGACTTCTGCCTGTTTGCATTTAAAAAAGGCAGCAGACTGCATTGGAGCACGTTTGTGTAGTCCCGGCTTTTCATTTTGGAGGAAACGAATTGCAGCTCCAACTTCGAATCCATCGAAAAAGCTCCCCAAACCATAGCCGATCCACCACCAAAATTTCTCTTAGAAAAAATTTGGGGCTCCTTTCTTAAATCTCTCCAATAGCCACGGTTGCCATCAGGGCCATCAAGATTCCATTTTTCTCATCTGAAAAAATTATCTAAAGTGATAGAAATTTTTTTACAATTACCATTTTTTGAGTGTGGTATTACGTACCTGAGACCAGTCCGTGGCCATGTGTTGTTTGGCGAATTCCATTCGAGCAGCTTTGTGACGAGCAGTCAAATGCGGTGCCAACTTAAGTTTTTGGCGGCATATGTTTGGGGCTTGATGGAGCACCCTCCAAATCGTTGATTTTGACACCTTTTTTGAAGTTAAATTCACCAGTTGCGAACAACTTGTAGATTTATTACTGGCATTTTTTTATTATTACGCGACGGTCCCGATCAGAAAGCTTCGGTTTCGGTCCTCCGCGTCGTTTTGTGTCATATTCTGCCGGATTTGATAAAAAATTTGTCACCACGTGTCGGCTGCGACTTAATTTTTTCGCGATTTCTGTGACGCAGAAACCCTCCTCATCCAACGCAGCAATTTTACCTCTCTCGAATTCGGAAAGTTTTGAATCACGTGGCATATTGACATTTATTGTCTTTAAAAACTATTTTAATTAAAAGTAGTACTCAGCGAACACGTGTATGCACTTTAAAGCTTCAATTCCTAATGCGTTCTATAGTTATGAAACGGGAAAAGTAGTAACGAATTGCTCTGACTCGTGCTCAAAGTAAGGGTACAAACAAACACAAAAACACCACGATGAAAAGTTGTTGTTTATTGATACTAAGAAAAATAACGGTATTATTCCATATATTCATTTATTTTTACAGAGTACCTACATATTTTTGGAGTAAAGATTAAATATTCATGTTATGTGTCCTATAGTTATGAAACGCACCTTAGTAAAAAAATCAGTCACAAGGTGAATCGATGCAAGAAGCGCCAGCTTCCATCTTCGCGTTCTCAGGTATTCTGCGCGAATTCGACGAATGCGATGCAACAAACGCTTCAAAACGCCAAGATAGAAAATTGTCTTGACGGTTTGGCCCGTTGGCAGGAACTCCTTGGGCGAATTCCCTTGGAATCGTAAAAACAAATGAGCATCGATTTGATTTTTGACTTCTCCAAACGCAATTTTTTTGGGTGGTGGCTCGTCTGAGGCCTTCCATTCGGCACTTTGACGCTTAGTTTCAGGTTAATGTTGAAAACGCCACGTTTCATCACCAGTTACAATGTTGTAAAGGAAGTTCTCGCCTTTTCTCGCCTCTTGAATGAGGTCTTTGAATGTTGGGAATGTTGAATTCTGAGCAATTTTTGGCCCTCAGTTAACTTATGCGGAAAGAAACGTGCACAGACCTTTCGTAAGCCCAAATGATCAGTTAAAATGCGACAAATCGATGTTTTGGAGATATTCAACTCCGATTCCATGAATTTCAACGATGATTTCGGTTCATGTTTTATAAATTTACGACCAATTTCTATGGAGTTTTCGGTGATTACTGACTTTGAGCGGCATTGTCATTTATGTCCTCACAACGTGTAAACCACTCAAGAACTCTGACCCGAGATAAACAATCATCGCCATACACTTTTTTCATCGATTACCTTTTTTAAAACAAAATTTAACATTAGCTCCTTGTCTCATTTTTGTACCGATTGCACAAACATACTGACACTTAAGACGCAATAACTTCGCTTCCGCTGAACCGAATGTCACCAAACTTGGACTGGAAGTCAGCTATGGATGTAACTTCCAACGCACTAACTCATTAAAAAGATGGCGAGATCAAAAACACAAACCAGATATGACCAATCCATCTGTCAGGTTGGATTCAATTGAAAAATTTGGTTTGTTATTATGGAATTATGATTTGTTTAGAAAATTTCGTTTACAAAAATATATTAGTGTCAAAAATCCTGCAGAAAACGTAATTATGGTTAGGTAGGTAGACGAATTGGTTGAAGTAGCCCTCTGTAACTCCACAAGTAGCACTAAAGTGCCCTTTGGATACCAGTATGAGAACTGCAACTGGCAGGTATCTACAACCTGTTAGAGCTGTTGATGTAATGCAGAAGATTTAGATGGGATTTAGGTTGGCGCACTGCCCCAGGCTGTCGAAGAAAGGAGCATCCAGTGAATGTATTCTTCTAGCTGCCAAACCTGGACATTTACAGAGAATTTGCTTGCTGGATTTCGAATTCATAAGGTAGGGAAACTACAAATTGGTGAAAAATTTATCGTGCAATTTTGTTTTTGAATAGTGATTTTGAGTGACGGAAATCTTTATTTTGACCTTTACGTGTTCCATTACTTGTCTGTTTGTATACTACAGCTGTGCAGTTCACCAGTATCAAACATGATTGTCGGACGATGCCATTTGTAAAAATTATAAATCTTGGATAGGGTGATTAATTTTGCGCTACCTTGTTCATTGTATAGCGAATGCTCAATTCATTTTTGAATTGTTCAATAAGCCCTAAGTTTACTGGGTTTGTAATCTCCATGTGTATGTGAAATACTGTTTTTGGATATTCAATTTCATTTCGTGTTATTGCATAGACGCGCACACACACGCACACAACGCCAGTGATGAGAAAATGCTCGCACAATTTATTTAGTATATCTTCCGCATATGTATAAAGGTGCCAGCAGACAAGTAAATATCCAGTCCTTGCAGCAAAATGCACTGCTCCATGTTGATGAAATCCTGGCTTCGTATTTACTTCCTTTACCACTTTTACCTCTTTTGCCATACAATTAAATCATTTTAAATAAACTTAAAATTTTTCAAAGCAACGTTTTAAGAAATACTCGCACAAGTTAAAGCGATGTTCAAGAAATTAAAGGGAATTGATAAATCCATTGAATCCATTGAAGATCGAGCTCTCGTTAATATAAAATATTCTCATATTTAGGACTGCCATACGTCCGCAATTAGTTCGGAGAGTAAAAAATGCTAAATCCCATGGCCGCAGTGGTTTTCTTCCAGTATTTATGTTTTTAGCTTTATGTCTGCTTAGATTTATTGGAGGTTTGCACTTCGACCTCATGGCCTTTTGTTTGCTTATTAATAAGTCTTTAATATGTAAAGAAGTATTAAAATTTCTACTGGTTTCTAGTTTCTAGAGTTTATTAACCTGCTTTGATGGACGACAGCTATCTGCTTTCTGGACTGTAAAGTATAAAGAGCGCTACACGTTCCAAATGGGGGAATTGCCCAGGACATAGATAGACCAAAAAGTTTGTTGAGCATCAAAAATGCTTCTGCACTTAGCAATTGAGGTGTTTGAGCCCATCAGAGCAAACTTCATTAAAAGGAATATTTAAAAAAAATTATGAAAATTAACGCGGAGTGCCTACGAACCAGTGATGCATCGGAAACATCGACGTTTGCTTTTTAACACATTGAATAAAGCCGTTACACTGGATGCCGTCGACGCTTACTAATGTATCCATATTTTGTTATATGGGAAGGCTTATGTTAGCCTTTACACCGCTGCCTTTATTTTCAGTGCTTCGAAATTCTTCAGAAAAGGAATTTTAGCATAAAATTTTTCACAAAATATTGAACAATTTCTTTGATACAGTTAGGTTAGCCAGGTTGCTAAGACAAATCACAGGTAGCCCTAAGGTCCATTGTGATACCTGCATTTGATTTCCATCCGCTAACTAAATTGCTTAAACCACTTAGATCTTTTTAAGAAGGTAACAAATCCCTTCGGTGACACTTTTTGCACATTTCCCAGGTCTTCAAATAAATAATCGAACGGACATTCACAGAGGAAGTGTTGTACCGACTCAATCCTTTCTTTATCTCCACAACTTCTGCAGAAGTCTTTGTGAGGTACTCCAATTCTACTGGTTAGTGTGCCAATAACACCTGTGAGGTTGCTGGAAGTTGATCTGTTGAATCCAAGCAGACATTTTATCCTTTTAAGATTCAGTATTGATCGAAGCATTTTGGATACCCTGCAGTTAGTAGTCAGGGACCACCTTCTATTGCTTTCCGCGCTTACCCTTAAATCGATCGCAGTGTATAGTTCGTTTAGAGGAATACTTATGCCCTCGCCACTCGCTGAAGGTCAAGCTCAGAACCTTTCCTTTTTGATTTACCCCCACTATAGACTGGCCGGGAACCCTCCGAAGTGTGGTGTTGTGTTTTGCGATAAGTCAGAGCGAGCTCCTGCATTCTTCAACACGTCTTGCATTGATGCGCGTTGAGGCCAGTGCCTTAATCGCTGCTTGACTATCAAGGAAAATTGGAAGGCTTGCTGGAGGTAAGTCCATCATCGTATTTGTTGCTGCTTCTATGCCTCTGCATGGAAGATGCTAATCCAGTCTGGGAGTCTGAAGGAACAATTTACGGATAATTGTTCCGAGTACACACCCGATCCAGTGCTTTTGTTCATCTTTGAGCCGTCAGTATAAATATGGCGACCACAAACATTTGATTTGACTCTGGCCATCTAATCCTTCCTGGCAGGTATCCATATCGGGAGTATGATACAGCTCCCCTCGAAGATTTTAAAGAAAAATACGAATTCTGCATCACAGACCAGTCGTGCGTATTAAAGGCACAATGGTGGACGAGAGCTCTGGAGAATCTATCTAATTAAATTGGGCAAAATTTAAGTTTTTAGAACAATCATCATAAAGTAGTTGGAAAATGGAAATCCAATGGAACTGCAAATAGTGCTGCTGGCTACTTAAGAGCACCGCTTTGCCGGTTAAATGAAAATTCACGAGGAAAACGAACACATCACAAACAATTTTTAAAGTTTTATTTGAGCTTACAAAATTGGCGCTTACAACCTTTTTTTGGGTTATTTGGTCGAGCTCCTTCTCCAATTTGTAGTGTGTGTCTTGGTGGTTTTCCATAAATGGAGAGACCTACAATTTTATGCCGCCTCTGAACGGCAGACGATTTTTATGAGCAGCTTTTGCATGATAGAGTTATACTCCGAGGGTTGCCATTACTTGCTGAGGGGGAATCGCTATTAGAAACAATTTTTTCTAATATTTGCTTTTTCATGCGCGAAGATTCGAACCACAGAATGGTAGTGGTATTACACAGGTCATAAATATTTAAGTTCAGTAACGTATTCAGTACCTCTAGAAAGACTACTTTCGAGGGCTTCAAACCGATTACGAGGAAAAAGTGGTTATAGAATTTTATTTTTGAATTTTATTTGCAATTTGTTTAAAAAAAGAAACTTCTTACAGCATTTCCTGGAGTTATGAAATCGTGTCCAGCAGAGGCGCTTAATGTCATGCTACACCTTCTACCAATAGACTTACAAATACTACTAACAACAATGAATACCGCCTTCAGAATAAAAGAAGGCGCTTTATTTTAGACGGCCAAAGGCTTACTAGCAACTCATCAGATTTTACTATCACTACCCTAGACTAGACTTTAGATTAGAATTTATGGTAAAGTTCCCCACGCGAAAGGAATGGGATTTGAATTCAGTATTCAAAGAAAATATAACGGCGTCGGCGCCGGTGTATAATCGAAAGCCCTCGAAACTTCTAAGTCTTTTTGCCTGGGGAATTGGAATAGTATCTTTCAAGCAGAAGTTTTCGGTATAAGGAAAGCTTGCGGAATAATTAGAAACCATCCACAACTATTGGGTTGGCAACTAAATAACTGCGGATTTTTTTTTAGAAAATCAAAGACAATTTTTTCATGGAACTAAGTAAATTTATTCTGTAATGTATTGCCCATTTTGATCAGTGATTTTTTCAGGTAGCATCATAATCCCACGTTCATAAAACTTCTGGTTTTTTAGTAGCAAAAAACTGAATCAGGTACGATTTGACATCATCATCATTATTGAAATTTTTACAATTCAAGGAGTTTTGTAAAGTTCAAAACAAAAAGTAATCAGATGGTGCAAGTTCGGGACTATATGGTGGATGTGGCTAAACATCCCAACCAAGCTCCAATAATTTTTGCCGAGTGGCCAAAGATGTGTGTGGCCTTGCATTGTCATGATGGAATGCAATACCTTTTCGATTTGTCAATTCGACCCGCTTTTCTTCAATTGCATTGCTTAATTTCGTTAGTTTTTCAATGCAGACATCAGAATTGATCGTTCGGTTGGGTGGTAAGAGTTCAAAATAGACAATTTCTTTGTAATACCACCAAACTGATAATAAAACCTGCTTTTGATGAATCTCAGCTTTTGATGTTGTTTGAGTTGGTTCACCTGGCCTGCTCCACGATCCTTTCAGCTTAATATTGTTGTAAACAACCCATTTTTCATCGCTAGTTATCACTCGTTTTAAAAATGGATACTTAACATTACGTTTCTTAAGAAAATCGCAGCTGTTAATGCGATGCGTTAAATGCGTGTCTTTCAGTTCGTGAGCAAGCCATGTATCGAGTTTTTGAAAATAGCCAAGTTGTTTTAAGTGATTTTCAATGCATGCACATATGTGATACCTGAAGCTTCTCTGCAACCTTGCGTGTTGTACTGTGACGATCCGAATCGATTATTGCTTTGATAAAGGCGTCATCAACTTCAACTGGACGACCAGAGCGTTTTTCATCTTTGAGTGAAAAATCACCAGAACGAAATTTGGCAAACCAATTTTGACACTGCCGTTCTTTTAAGGCTTCGTCACCATAAGCAGCACATAACTTTTTATTAGCTTGCGATGCGGTTTTCCCTTCGCGGAAATAAAAAAGCAAAATATGACGAAAATGTTCCTTTTGATTTTTTATTTTTGAACGAACGCCAAACAAAAACTAAGCAACCGATCAAAAAAGAAAGGGAGTTCTTTAAAAATAGGCTGCCCCCAAAGAGTGCGCAAAAGGGAGATCTTCTCGCTATTCCAGAAGCAGGTCGCTGACAGATGAACTAACACGAATACCTGCGAGTACCGAAACGGTGTAACAACGAATTAATGGACCTATGCAAGGGCGAAGACTTTATAAAATTTATTGTATTAAGGCGCAACGACTACACTGAGCCGGTTATTTAGTGCGTATGGAAGAATCGCGGCCACAGAAAAAAAAAATAAACCATAATCCAATCATTCTGAGAGGCAAAGGCAGACCCCAGTTGATATGGCTACAAAACATCATCGAAGACTTTGACATTGAAGAAATTAAAAGTAAAAAACTGAAAGGAGCTGTAATGCTGATGGATGATGATGACATGGGCATTACTTTTTTCACTTACAGATGATTTTGGATTCAATAAAATTTAACAATTTTTTCTCTGCAGGGTGCCAAAATTCATTCGTTCACAACTACTAACTATACAACACTAACACAGCTACACACACAAGCACGCGACTCGTTGTGTCTGTTTATAAAGCATTTTCAATTTGGTTTAACAGGATTCTTTTTCTTTTTTTTGCATTAAAATTCAGCAAAAATTATTTCTACTTTGTTTACTGAAATATAATACGCCTTGCCACAGGACATGCTTTCACTACACACATACATGCATATGTAGACATATTTTAGCAGCTACACCCACATATCTCTTTAATGCTGGCAGGCTCATATATGTATGCGTATGTATGTATGGATTTTCGTAGGTGTAAATAAATGCGATTTTTTATAATACAAACATACACACACACACGTATGCATGCGAGTATTTCTATACCAGCCGCAATTTGTCTGTCTTTCAAAGTTGATGACGACGCGCCACAGCGAGCTCATCGACGACTTACAACATGGATTTATGCTACCATTTTTTTTTCATAAAAACATTTTGTTTTTGCGTTAAGTATACACACATTCATGCACGTATTTACATACAATATCTATCGCCTTTCGCATATGTGTTACATATGTATGTATGTGTGTGTGTGTGGATGTGTTATGGTATTATGGTTTTTGCCGTGCTTGTTTGTCATGTGATACTGACAGCTGTGTATTGCCAAAAAATCTTTCTGGCTTAAACAACTGAAATGTGATTACTTTTCAACAATTCACACCATCAGCGCGGGCGTTTTCTAGGCCTTGCTTTCCGTTGTACATAGAAGGGACTAGGGCTGTTTATACCATGCACTACATGGGCCTTTTGATGAAATTAAATTTGCACTCGAGTCAAGGCAACTTGAATAGAACGAATGAAAAAATGATGTAAGGACTTTTGCAGTAATTATTGCATTGCGTTTTTTCTTAACAATTTTTATAAGTATTGAAGTAGAAAAATAATTATTTAACAACTTGAGATCACAAGTTACCATCATTAGTGGAAGCTTTGGTGGTTTGATGGTGAACGGTCATAATAAAAAGGTGATGCCAGTGACTTAAGCTCACTTTTTCGTTAGGTCAATTCCGGTCATGCATTTAAAATTATTAAAGGGGAGATAAATTTAAGTTATTTTCAGACTAACTTTTTAGTACTATTTTCAGTTTTTATTAATTTTTTTTGGAGGAAAGAGATGGGATGGTGCGGAAGCGCTATTTGGATTCTGGACGAATCACCACTTAAATCAATCAACCAATCAACCAAGGAATAAAAATGTCAGAAACATTTCGATTGATGCCGTCACGCCAATGATATGTGGGACATGCTCCCAATAAAACAGAAAATAGACCTCCCCTCCTCGGCTGACTTCCCCCTGGAACCGCAATTAAACTACATCGAGGATGAAGCCATGATTGTGACTATCAACCACAAAACAAACCTGCGGTCAGGCTCTCTACCTATGGTATACGGAGGTTATACGCTGCTGGTAATCTCCAATTACTTTCGTTATGAAGCATATGCAACCTCGAGAGGGTTCGAAAAATCATCTTATCATGTGCATTACCGTCTTGTCTGCATATGATATGGTCGCGAGTCGTTAACTCAAGCTTCTGCAATTGTCGCCGGTACGTATGAGTCGACGTGCTCTGCCGCGTATACCCCTTTTAGGTGTTTGGGCGAGCTCTTCCTCCTATTTTAGAGTGCGTCTTGATGTTGTTCCACAAATGGAGGGACCTACAGTTTCAAGGCGACTCCGAACGGCATTTATTTTTGTATCAGGAACTTTTTCATGGCAGAAATACTCTCGGAGGTTTGCCATTGCCTGCCGAGGGGCGACCGCTATTAGAAACAACTTTTTTTTCATTTTGGTCTTTCCCCGAGATTCGAATCTACGTTATCTCTGAATTCCGAATGGTAGTCACGCCCTAATCCATTCGGATATGTCCTACTTGGCTGTCTTCCAAGGATCATGGCTACTTCCTCACGTTTTCTTGCGAGGCTTGGGCAGTAGAAGAGTACGGCGCGTCTTCAAACTTCTCTGGGCAGGCAGGAGAGTGTGGTGAAGCGGAAAGACCAAACCTATAAAGATAATACCGGAAGCAGCCGTATCCGCTCAGCATCTGAAAAAGGAAATAGTCCACTTCTTCGTGCCTTCATCGTAACCACGTAGCAAGGTTAGGGGTGAGTTCGTGTATATAGCGGCCTTTAGCAAAAAGTTCCCATCTTCGCTGCTATTCGTTGAGTGAAGCAATTCACTGTTCTAACTTTTGGTCTCTGGTTGATTTTGCCCCTTGCCTTGGATAGAGGCGTTTTAGTTCACGTGCTCGACTATCCTGTGGAATTTTTCTCGTAATCACGCAAATTTCATCCTCCGATACTGTCCGGTAAGCACAGGGTATTCGCAAAGCACTCACCTTATACAACTGTGTGACCTCTGGAAGGTGCGTTTCTCGGGTTTGGGACGCATACATATATATATATGTACATATACTTATATATTAAATCCGTTAGACCCTCCAAATGCAGTGACCAAATTCATATTACTTTAATAAAAAAATCGATTCTTTTTTATTCTATTTTTTTTTACTTTATTTTATTTATCTATAAAAATGGAAACTAATGAACTTTACTACTGATTATTTTATATTTAGAATACCGCACTTAGCTGCACTATTTTGTTGTACTACTTTAAATATGTAGGCACACTCACACATCCATACATCTGCATGTGTAGCACTCGCATGTGGATCTTTGCGTTATGTCTATCTTAACTAGGCCAATTACGCATATTAATTAAAAAAATAAATCTAGTTCTAGCGAGCCATTGAAATAGCAAAGCTCGTGCATGTTTTTGAAAAGCTTTAAAACGTGCCGCTATGTCGCCAAGCCCCTTACTACTGCCTTTTACGTTTGATAGCATGTCTCGGTGACAAATCACGCATTAATTAAATGACAGATTGATCAAATAACCTGTCAAAATTTGAATGTTCACTCAATTAAAGCATAGCAACTTAATACTGCTAAGATTGTTTTATAGGCAGGTATAAGGCAAATCAAAAGATTTCATCAAGTACAAGCACTTCACTCAAATAAACGAGCTATTACTCATAAATTATTTTAGCAAATTGCGCAATACATGCAGATGTATGTATGTTTGTAAGAAGGTTTTCGGCCGCACCAATAAGAAGACGTAAACATGGGCGCATCTACGGGGCAGGTGGTTAGGTGCGTTTGACGGGGCTTTGGGAGCGCCAAATTCACAAATTTATACAAAATTACAAACAAGGTGATGAATGCCTAGCTTAGAGCTGCCACTTTTGGCACTAAAGTGAATGTCCTCACTTCTATTCTAAGATCCATTTGGGACTTAGGATATATATATATATATACTTGGCGCTTGCACCCTTTTTTAGGTGGTTGGTCGAGCTCGAGTCCTCCTATGTGTGGTGTGCGTCTTGATATTTTCCACAAATATTATAGAAGGATTTAGGCAGATGGACTCTGAGAGGCAGATGGTTTTGTTTTATGAGGAGCTTTTTCATGGCAGAAATACTAATTAATTATCACTACATTAATAATTTAAAAAAATAATTTTTTTTCCGAGAAAGCTCCGTGTTTATTTCACAATTCTAAATTATTAACTGAACTTTACAAAATTTCTTAAAGCTAACTCAACCTATGCATTCCCTCATTCACCTGTTATGCCGCGTGATCATATTCGCGGAATTTCGCTTGTTGCCGTTCACACGATTTATTGCAGACATAGCGTCAGCGAAAAGATCGAGCAATGGAAGTGAATAAACTTTCAGCGTAAGTAGCGTTAACTTACACTCGGAAGCTAGAAGCCCTTGCCGGCCGAGAGGCGAAAACATTTTCAATCATTTGGTGTTTCATGTCAGGAGATTTGGTATGCCTCTCCAAAATTTCTTTAGAATGTTTCATCAAGGATTTTAAGTCGGGTAATGGACAGTGGCTTATAATAGTTAGTCCTTTAATTCGATAAATTTTACTTATGTTGTAGAGTTCTTGTGTGAAACAGAGAACGTTAGGATACTGCACTGCCGGTATATTTCTTTATAAAAACTTGAGATCGACATTCAACACATACAAAAGCTAATTGATTCCTATTTGATTTTTATTTTAATAAGACCTTCTCTAATAAAAGGTGACGAATAGCATACCACCAATTTTCTCCATCATAATTTGAGAGTGACAGAAACTTTTTTTCCAAAAACACACTTAAAAAGTTGACAAACTCTGTGGGTATCAGCTAAACATTGATTAGAAAGAAAATATTAAATTTCCAATATCCTCACTTGATATTACTTATTTTTTTTATTATATGTATTACTTTTACGAAATATTGTGTCAAGATTCATGAAATAGTAAATTCACTCTCGAGATAGGCGAGATTAGTTTGTCCAGTTACAAACTCAAACCAGTTGTTTGTGCTGCCATTCAAACACAATAAAACAAATTTACTGAGCATTTTTCTTAATTGTAGACAAAATTTGGACCCAACGAATCATACTTTATGCCACTAAAGAATTGTAGAAGCGCATCAAGCATGATAGATTGTGAGGTTTGGCCATCCGGAGCAAAATTGTGAGAGTAACTTCGGCTGTCACGGAAACTCGACAGTAGAATTCTGTCCGCTCATTTCACTTATTTTTACGCTCGTCCAATCAGTCGTTATTCAGATCATAGATGACCACATGCGAAACTCTCTCATTTACTTGCGCTATTTTCAACACTTCCAATCTCTGGCTTGATGAACAGCTGATAGACGAAATGGCAGACTGCCAGAAATAATGCGTCAAAAATAACCGTCGAAAAGAGTTTGTTTTTACGATAATATCGTGATTTACATATTAGTTTGGGGAAAAAGAAATCCAATATTTTATCGGTAGATGGCTGAGTGATGATCAAACAATTTAAAATTTATTGTCAAGGTGACATTTCACACTCAAAAATTCTTTCGGTGTTTTTTTTTCCATTCAGTTGTGAGTTACAGGGTGTTAACCATGGAAGTCAACAATGAAAGAAGAGACATTTCGGTACGTTTTACAGTGTTTCTTTGATAAAGGCGAAAATGCAAGCCAGACTTGTGAGTGAACTTGTGAATGGTGATGGTGGTGCCGATACTGTAACAGCAAATTACGTGCAATTCTGGTTTCGTCGATTTCGTTAAGGTATTTTTGATGTTAAAGATGCACCAAAAATGATGAAAGGTGTTAAAAATGTCGATAAAATCACAGAAATAATCGAAGTTGACCGGCATGTTAGTAGTCGTAGCCATTGAGCAAAAATTTTACGGAAAAATAATGGATTTCTTTTTAATATTTCGTAGAATTTTATACTGACTGTGCTTATTTTTATTCTATACTTGTCTATATGGATCATATAGGCCTAATGGGGAACCGAGCACCCAACACTAACTACGGTAACACGCCATTTGTACATACTACTTTGGGTAAAAAGTAAGGTGAATTTATTTGTCAAACTTCGCGGGATTAAAATTTCGCTCTAGTTATTTTTTTCATGAGTTGGCAGCACTGTTAATAACATCTGGGCCAACTTTCATGTGAATGTCATTATCAGTAATATATTTACGCTTGTGTTTACCAATCGACCAATAGTGCATTTTTCGATTTTTACAATGTCTGATTTGATTGAGCAGAGAAGTGCCATCAAATTTCGTTTGCGGAATGAAATTTCGGCTGCGGAAACGTTTAGCATGTTGCAGAAGGCATTTGGTGATTCGACCATGTCGCAGAAAAATGTTTATAAGTGGTACAAAGACTTCAAAGAGGGTCGAGAACGTGTTGATGATTTGGAGCGCTCCGGATGACCATCGACGTCAACAGATGACCAACACGTCAATAAAGTGAAGGAGTTGTGCTCAAAAATCGTCGGTTGACTGTTAAAGACCTTACTGATATGATCGGAATATCAGAAGGATCTGTGAAAACCATTTTGAAAGACCATATGGGCCTACGAAAAGTCAAATCTCGTTTGGTAACGAAAACTCTCAATTTCTTGGAAAAAAGTCGTCGCGTTGATGTGTGTGAAACAATGCTTTCAGACTATCAGGACAAGCTCAAATGCATCATTACGGGAGATGAGACTTGGATTTATGCTAACGATCCTGAAACAAGCGACCAATCAAGCGAATATCGTGCTAAAGGCGAGGCCAGACCGAAAAGAGCACGTCAAAGTCGTTCAAAAATAAAGATCATGATGACAGTTTTTTTTCGATTTTCGTGGTGTGGTGCACTATGAATTCCTTCCACCTGGCCAAACTGTTAATAAGGAATATTATTTGAGCGTTATGCGTCGCTTACGTGAAGCAATTCGTCTAAAAAGACCAGAATTATGGGCCAACAACTCTTGGTTTTTTCATCACGATAATGCACCGTCTCACACTGCACTCGTTCTTCGTGACCATTTCGCCAAAAATTCCACGCATATCGTTCCGCAACCACCGTATTCGCCTGATTTGGCTCCGTGTGACTTCTGACTATTCCCAAAACTCAAGAGACCACTCTGGGGAACGCGTTTCGAGTCGATTGAGCTGAATCGAAGAAGGTGCTGATGGCTATACCGGAAATGGACTATTTGGCATGTTTCGGGGATTGGAAAAATCGTTGGCATAAGTGTATTTCATCGAGAGGGGATTATTTTGAAGGGGATGAAATTGATTTACAAGAATAAATAAAGATTTTTCATTTTACAACCAAATTCACCTTACTTTTTGCCCACAGTAGTACACCCCAATAGTGTACTATGTGGACAATGAAAATTTCCAATTAATGTTTCTTCCGGTGTGGCATCATTGAAAAAAATATAAAAAAATGCACATTTTAACTGCGCTCTTACGAAAAAAAAGAGCTTCGCATCTTGTCATCTATGGTCCAGATGGCAACGAAAAATATGAGTGCAGACTGTGTAGATTTTTTCTTATATCACCAACACAATCTCAGTTTTTTCGTAAATAAACCGTTGTCACAACCTTTAAGGCGCAAGGAAATCAGCTGATTTCTTCAAATTCCCTGCGAATCAATTAACGGTCTGATGGTAGCCACACCTTCTAAATTCTTTTCTCCATGAAAGCCCGTGTGTCTTCTAGTGGATAGTCGAGAATGTTAGAAATGCGGCCTATTTTTTCGAATGTCTAAGATATAATCACGTCCAGTCTGGAATATTTATTCTTTACTCGCCTTATTAATTAAAAAATTTCAAACTTCTTAAAAACTTCCTCAATAAAAACACTTATCAGTCAACCCTTTCGTAACAAATTTCTGTCGCCGCCACTACTCATTTGTGTTTTGCTTACTCATCTATTGAGCCATAAAAAACTTTTTGTACTCAAACACATAAATTATTGGCAACTCAACGCAATCTTACTCAAATCAATTCTTTTCAATACAACTGGCATAATATTTCTTAACCATAATCTGGTCAATATTTAAAGTCGAAAGTAAAAATACCATTTAAATCACACCAATCAATTCGACAATTCCAATTAATAATAATCGCATCGTAATATTCAATATCTGAAAATTTATTTGTTTGCGACGTTTGTCGATAGCGATCGTAAATTAACTGCACTGCACCACTCTCCCCCACAAGCACACCGACGCGCTCGGACTGTTTCGAAAGAAGTGCATACATAAGGATTTGTATGTGGAATGTGTGGAAATCACTTACCACCCTGCAAGAAACAAGTACTAAAATTCCAAATTATTCTTTTGTTTGTTGTTGTGGAAAGTCCTTTGAAACGTAACCCAAGTGGTCCATATTAATGCACTGTCGGAATGCTCTAATTTAAGCTGTAGTTTTTGGTGCACTTTTAGTATTGCAGTAACTTTTTTCGGTATGTATGATATTATGATATTTAGTGATTAAAGAAAACTAGTATCCATCTGGACCTTATTCAACTACTTTGCTACTTAATAAAATCTTGCTTCGGTCGTGCTGAAAGAGCAGTGTAGTTAATTAAGTATATACGAGGGTGAATCAATAAGCTTTTGAAAATAATATGACTATTTTATTGTGCATCTTTTTCTGAAAAAAATCTCTTACGTCTGAGCCATTCATTTATATTTGGCCATTAGAAATAATTGGAAATATTTTAGAGAGAGACCAATTTAGAGTTTAATTTCAAAGTTTTTCTTGTCAAATGCGGTCGATTTGGCTTGAATTAATTAATCGATCCAACAGTTTTGCAAAGCACTCGTATGCGCCGGAGATCGTTTTACCCTTTGAAATGCAATAAATGTGAATTTAGTGTGCACCTTCCAAGAAACTGTCACCATGACCTTGTTCGATGAAAAACATATCTTGGATTTCTAGGTTCTTGTGCTTAGCTTCACCACGTAAAAGCCGTGAAGACTTGTCTTTGCTCGACGGGAGCAGGGCAACTGAGAAGAAAGCATCCACCAGACAGCTTCTGCAGAAAGGACTTGAAGCAATCTCAAGGATCACCGCGTGGATGGCAGAAGAGTCTCACGACTTTGCACGTCTGCGCACAAACCTAGCGCTCACTGAGTTGACGCGAGGCTCATCCTTCTAGAAATAGACCACAGGTCAAGGTTACCCCAATCCTCTGATTTCGCGTTGAAACCGTCTCCTGGATACCCTGCATAGCTAACTCATCAGCCTAACAGCTGAGCGCTATGCCGTATTCGGTTGCAGCCGACAGAGAAATCAGGCATTCCCCCACTAATTTCGAAGGCACAAATCATAAGCCCAAGGCCCTAATTGCCGCCTGCCTGTCGGAGTACATATTTATCTCCCTTACAGTAGTTACAGAAGTCAGCAACCAATGCACTGTTTTTTTAATTGAGGCTACGTCCACTCAGAAAATACTACTTCGCTTGGCGAGCTTTCCAAGTCGCTGGAGTGTTGTGAAGCATCAACTTTTCTTCGTCTACGCTTACGAAACGTCTCTAAAACAGGATTCACAGAACGGTCACAAAATTAGGATGCATTCATTTAAAATCTGTTTGTTATGTTAGAAAATGCTGGATTTGCTAAGGCAACGTCATCAGTTGCAATTTGATTTACTTACTGGTATACCCTCGTATTTATTTGTTATATAAATTTTGGCTGGTTCTTGTCTGGTCTCAAGCCCTTTGTGCTTAATGAAAGAATTTAAGAGGGCGTACTAGAATTCCACTCTAGTCAAGGGTAACACAAAGCGAGTAATTTGCTACTACTAACTTTCTGCGCGCAGAGACGTTCCTGGAAATTGCCGCACGGACGAGCTAACACGGAAGAGAATTGATACTAGATGAGTTAACAGTGTCCAGTATGTGCGCATCCTATTATTCTGAAGCAAGCTTTGGATTAGGTCGGTCTACATCGCGCAGGTCAATAGTAGAAGGGCCTACTTGTGAGGTACCTAGACAGATCTGGCCTAGAATATGTGAGCGCAGAACTAAGTTCCTCATCAAATTAGACCGGTCTTCCATTAGCATAGTGGTTGGCATCATTACCGAGGACTTCCTAATGGGACATGTGGGAAGCGAATGGGGTAGCCCTCTAATTACTTCTGTCGCAGCTGCAGAAACAAGAAGGAAGTAGAGAGTGTTGAGCGCGACATCGCTGCCCTTATTGTCCAGAATGTTTGGAGGAAGAGGAGACTACCGACATATGGCCTTTTACTGTAGCAGGTTCGCTAAAGAACGCGACGACCTAGCAAACAAAACTGGTGTGTTTCTAACACCCAATAATCTTGTCCCACAAATGCTTGAGTCGGATGAAAAGTGGAGCGTGGTGCAAGCTTTTGCAACACGAATTATCGTGGGATTTCGCAACCTTGATTGGAGGTGAAGGAATGATGCTGGACGAACAGCAGACGAATGTAACTTTCGATTGAGCTTTTTGCTCATGACAGCCTCCAGACGTAATTACCATCGGTAATTCCCTATAGGAGGAACCGTCGGACTTGAGGTGGTTTTAGTAGCGTTAAAGTCCTACCCTAACTAAGGCTTTCGATTGAGTTTGAACCTCGTAAAAAAATTAAAAAAAAAAAATTTAAAAAAATTAAAAAAAAAAAATTAAAAAAATTAAAATTTAAAACATTAAAAAAAAAAAGTTTTAAAATAAAATAGTTTCTCAACACCATGAATTAGAGGGGGAGACTTGCTCTATCAAGTGGTACCACAATGGCTCTGCAGGCCTAAGTGTGCCTCTCTACATTCTCGTGATGAGTTGCAACTACCGTAACCTAACCTAATCTAACTACAAAGAAATCCTGAATTCGCCAGTTTCTGGCACAGCAAAAATATTTGCCTAGAACTACGAAGAAAGCACCCACACTTCTCTAGTTAGGTCACCATTTCTGAGCTGTGCATTTCCTACAGGGCTGCCAATTGTATGGACTCCCCGCCACTACACACATACCTACAAACCTACCTACATACACATTTATATATGGATATCTGTATAAAATCAAAGTGTAAAACGAAATAAAAATAAACTAAACCTCAGCTGTTGCTGTTGCTGATGATGGTGATTTATATAAAATCAACTAAATCAGCGAATAAATAACTTAAAAAAATACGAGATTGTAAAACTAATACTGTCAACAACAAGCATTTGCCACCACCAACAACTCTGCCAGTGAGCGATTTATGGTTCCACAACATTTCAGTTCACATTCAATTGAATGGAAAAAAAAGAATTATTTACAGTGAAAGCAAATACTAATAATTCGATAGCAATAGATAGTGGACCAATGTGTGTTTTAAAAGCAAATCTGGGGCAAATTTATGAAGTTTTATAATCCAATCGCAGCAATTACGTCGGATGAATGACATATTATAAAATATATCGCAACGTTTCGGAGCAAAATGCACTACAGTGGGTGCCTTTAATGTCAATAAATACCACCCAGCAAGTATTGTAGCTGTCGCTATGGATGACACTTTCACTGGTGTTAAAAGTCAAAGTAGTTGCTGCCAAAAATTTATACTCGTGTCACAGCAAGCGTGCGTGCATTGGACACGCACTTCGGCGCAAACGCACACCCTTCGATTGATTTATGGGCAGCAAACGCATATTGCATGCAATCCAATTGCAGGTATTAGTCGGTCATAAATTTCTACAAAAAACAGGAAATAAAAATACTACCAAAGGCTTGCATTGCATTTTCGTCTAATTTACACACTTACATGTGCACGTTTAAGTACGAGGGCAATACAAATATTTGAATTAGCATTTTTGGCAACCAAATATCAATCAACAAATATTGAATTACCAAATCCCTGCCATAAAATACACATAGGTTCGGCACAGTGGTTCGATTTTATATGAAATCGAGACAAAAATTACTAAGAATAGCTGACCGAAATTTGCGAGATACTAATTACTAACGGTTAAGTGCTATCAAGACTTATAGGTTAGGTAGTAATGGTTGCCCAGAGAGTGGGCCCACTTGGACGAAAGAAGTTTGGTGATACCATTGCAAGAGGGAAAAAGAGGTGAAGGATAAAACGATAGTGCGAAAAGGGTTGTGTTAGCCTCTTTATGGTGCTGATGAAGTTCATCAGATTTTTGATATCAAGACCTGCTATATCATATATATATATATAATTGGCGCATACACCCTTTTTGGGTGTTTGGCCGAGTTTCTCCTCCTATTTGTGGTGTGAGACTAGATGTTGTTCCACAAATGGAGCGACCTACAGTTTCAAGCCGTCTCCGAACAGCAGATATTTTTATGAGGAGCTTTTTCATGGCAGAAATACATTCGGAGGTTTGCCATTGCCTGCCGAGGGGCGACCGCTATTAGAAAAATGTTTTTTTTAATTTTGGTGTTTTCACCGGTATTCGAACCAACGTTCTTTCTGTGAACTCCGAATGGTAGTCACGTACCAACCTATTCGGCTACGGCGGCCGCCATATCAGCAAGCGCAGAAAAGAAGTGAGAACCAAGATGCTTCAATCTTAGTCCCGCGAGAGCGGGGCAGCTAAGGAGCAGATGCTGAGATGATTCCATCCCGTCCTCCATACAGCTGACGCAAAAACGACTCGAAGTAATTCCGAGTCTCACAGCATGTATACTCAGCGGATAGTGCTCCATGAGGATGCCCACGAAATTTGAGAACTGAGATTTTGTCATTCTCAAAATATCCCTCGAACACCTCCAATCCAAACGTGGTCAGAAGGACTTCGCGACCTTACACGTTCGTGTACTGGCCCAGTGGTCGCTGAGTTGGTGCAAAGCCCATGCTTCCAGGAGTATAGCGCAGGTTGTCAAGGGGATCCCGATTCTCTCCTTTCGCGGGCACACTACCTTACAGGTCCCTTGTCTGACCAACTCATTGGCTTCGCAGTTTCCAGCAATGTCACTATGACCAGGTACCAAAATTATCTTTTTGAGACCAGGCATTCCCTGACCAGTTTCAAGTGCACCATAATAGAGCCTAGGGCCCTTATTGCCGCTTGGCTATCGGAGTAATTATTTACCTTCTTAACAGTTATTACGCAAGTAAGTACCCAGTCAGCTGCTTCTTTGATTGCGGCCACCTCTGCTTGGAACACACTGCAGTGATCCGGTAACCTGAATTTGAGTTTGATGGGGAGCTCTTTGCAGAATACTCCTCCACCAACCCCACCGTCCGACTTCGAGGCATCCGAGAACAGGTTAACTAGGCCCTGTTCCCAGGTGTTGCCCTGGTCCACTCTCCCCTTGATGGAATATGGACGGAGAAATCAAGACTTATAACTTTCGTGACAATATTCTGACAACAGCAACTAATCGCAACCCGCTCTTATGAATTGGGATTACACTGAAATTGTTAGACCTACAACTTATACAAGGTGAAGTCTAAATTAAACAAGACTGAGCTCAAATATCATAGCAACGACAGGAGCTTTGTTCGAGTTTATTTAAAAAACAGTCCCCTCTGGCCTCGATTATTGGTGTGGTGGCAAGCGGTTAGGAAGAAAACATGTCTCAAGGCATTGGTAAAAGTTCAACAACTCTCTCTGGAGGGATCTGAGGAAAATTGGGCTGCAAACTCAGACGTGAGGCTGAAAACAATCGAACAGCTTACCTCTGTAGTGTTCGCACATAGCTCTATTGCTGGGTATGCCACAGTCAATTCAGACTATATGGTTCCAGTTACAAGTTTTGGAAAACCACTAAAGACTATTGAATACGTTGGATGGCGCAAAGATTTGCTTCCGAGGAGTAACACCATCAATGTGGAAGAGAGGGTTCAATCTAATAGACCTAACCTAACCTAACTAGTCCCAATCACTACTACTGAATTTTCTCGCGTTGCCAGTCCCTATTTTTTTCTGTTTAACTCAAATTAACCCTTTTGAATCAACGTTGCCGTAAAGCAATATCGCATGTTTATGGACTTACCAGCAACGTTCTTTTTGTTTGTTTTTCATGAGCCATAAAGATAACTTTATTCATATGTATGTATGTATGTATGTATGTATGTGCCAGCTTGAAGTTAGACCAAATAATAACTCATTTAGCAGAATTATTTTTAGAAGACTGCAGCAGCGTCAAAATTTAGCAAGACCTTTTTAAAGATAGGGTGATTCAATAAACCGTGGATTTACTGATAAATAAAATTCAATAAAATTGGTCGAAATTATTATTTTGTTTTAATCTATCGCATTTTTGTATGTACCACAATGTCCGTTAAATAACTAAATTGTATTATCAACACAGGATGGATATATTCAAACTTTTCCATAACTTTGTGGCTTCATATCGTTTATAATGCGTATGACTTTGTCATAGACCATACCATGCACACAGATCCATAGAAAGAAGTCTAATGGTGTCAAATCACAAGATCATTTGACTAATTTTTTTCTACAAAAATCCATTTTTGTGTTTTTTGCATTCTTCTAAAATTTATCGCTTCACTAATTTTTCATCAAAATTTCAAGCAAATCAGAAGAAAACATGAGGAGGTATAGAACTTGGACTGAAATAATTTAGTAAGGAAAATTTGGTCTGAAGGGGGTATTCTGGTCTAGACGCCTTAATTTTAGGTAATTATTTTTAAAAAAAAAAATTTAAAGTATTTTTACCATCCATTTTTTATGGTTTTTAATAATATTGAAAAAGTATAAAAAGAAATTAATAAAAAAAAAAATAAAAAAGTCGTGGCATTACAAGCCGGCGGAGTGGGGGCTACATAAAAAACGGTGTTCCATGTTTGACATATAATAATTCCAACCCTTGTAGTGATCTAAAACAAACAAATTAAAAAAATTCTTCATTAGTTAGGATGTCGTAATTCACAAAATGGCGTCAACTTGAAAAACAAAATATTTTTTTTACCCTCTTTTTTTACCTTTTCAATTTTTTTAAAAATACTTTAAGCTTAAACTTTTCAAAATCCGAGGCAGGCGCGATAGACAGATGTATAATAAAAAATTCTTATCAAACTTCAAAGCGATCGGTCAAGTAGAACTTGAGATATCACGACGATCATCTCAAAAAATGTAGTTTTGAGAAAATCGCGTTTGAAGTTTGAGCTACAATTCCAATAGAATAACTTAGATCATAATATTTACTACTCACTCTGGATTAATCGGCTATATATTTCCAGATATATATTATAGAAGTATAAAGTATATATATACGTATAGAATAAATCAAGTTTGTGTGGGATACAACAGATTTTCCGGAAAGAACGAGTCCTCACGTCGTCCCGTAACATCTGCCGCTCATTGTGCGATTCGCTCCACTCGGCCGGCTTAGACGCCACGTCACAAAATCCGTTGTATCTCCGAAAATAGCTCGAATTTTTAAAAATCCGTTGAAGGGCATATTTTTGCAGGTCTAAACTTTGACAATATGCAACAAAAAAAAATCGATTTTTTTTAATTTCTAGACCAGTGTACCCCCTTAATAAGACTTTAAGTATATTTGACTATATTTTTACAAAAACAGATTTTTGTATTTTTGTAATGCTTAACGTTTCTCTAATTTTGTGTAAAAATTTTAATTAAATCTGAGGGAAACGTAGGGAGATATAGAACTTTGATTGAAAGTATTTTGTTAGGGAAATTTGAAACTAGTGAGACTTTTGGCACATTTAACTTGTTATTTTATTCCTAAAACCGATTTTTGTGTTTTTTGCATTTTTCTAAAGTGTAACTTCTTCTTCTTTGTCCTTTACTATATATAGGCTTTTTGCCTGTTTTGCTTCACGCTATATTAATTACATTTCATTACACGAGTCATTCCAAGTTCGTCTCCTAGTCCTTACAAGTTTAACAATGCCAGTAAGCTTCGTTTTCTCCCTTATTGTTTCATTTCTTACGCAATCTAGACGAGTTCTTCCAGCGACGGATCGTAAAATTTGATTTCTGCAGTTCGTAGCATTTGTTTTTTGTTTTTGCATTTTCAGCTCGCGCCTCTGCACTATGCGTTAGAATGGGTCTTCTCACAGCTTTGCGTATTCGGGTTTTTTCCTTCCGTTCCTAAGTACTTATTCCTCCATATTGTGCCTCTAAGGCATCCTGATTCCTTGCCAAATTTTTCTCGCACTTCCTCAATAATGCTGCCGTTACTGTAGATCTCCACCCCGAGATATTTAAACTTCATCACTTATTCAATAACTGTTCAATCTATTTCCGGTTTCCCCCTTCTTGGATTTTTTGTTATTTTCTGGTCCATCACAACTGTCCAGGCGGCTAAGTGGATCGCTCTGGTAAATTCCAGACATGCATGGTATTTCATCAATATATTCTCCATCTGCTCTAATTCTTGTATTGCATCCAGTGCTCAAGTTCTTGATTGCACTCAAAAATTTCCGTACTGACTTTTCTCTTAGTAGTCCCAAAACGTGTTAAAACTTCACTGCGGCACAACGTTTCCGGCAACATTTTTGATGACTCTGAATGAGATATGGACAATGACCTACATCACCCTTGAATCACCCTATATATAAGTTTTTCAACAATTACTTAAATTAACCCCTGTCTGTGAATCATATTTCAAATTTCTAGTATTATCGCATTGTGTATAAACATAAAGATTATTCGGACTTCCCATTCGATAACTGACCAAGTGCAAATCACTGTGCTTTCAGCTGAAGGCGCGCCATTATTAACCTTTGGTTTTGCGATTTGTTTATAGGGAAACAGAACCTTAGAAAAGCAGAAGTAAGCTATGTAGGAATTAATGGTATTTTTGTCGAAATGCGTTATCTCCTTACTTGCATTCTGTTACTATTTGCTGCCTGAATTGTATTTGTAATAATTTTTACCATAAAATTAGTTTCAGTGAAAGGCTTGCGTGGACCAACATTCGCAAATATACAACCTTAGTAAATATACCATTTTTACCAAGAAATATTTTGCAAATCTTCTCAAAGATACTTATTTTGAGATTTAAAGAACAGTCAACAACATTAAACTCTTGTTCTTGAATAGAGGGAGAGAGAGAGAGAGTGAGAGACATATTGGTCGTTTCGTTGATTGTCACGGCTATGGGCTTGAATGAGTTTTACACTACAATCCATACTTCGTATAAACAAAGAACATTCTGCATTTACAAGACGGCGCGAAATTAATCATCTTATCGGAAGATCTATAATTTTGAACTTTCGAGAATAATTTTTCTAACTTTATAGATGTTAACGTCAGTTACAGACATGTTTAGGCGACCGGATCGATGAAAATAATTAACCATATTCCGGGTGGTTTTGAATTATTTGTACTACGGCTTGTGTTTTCGATATTGTCGAGTTAATATTTTAATATTTTTGTTTTTTGTTTTAGAAAATTTATGAATTTCAGTTACTCGTGGCGCAAAATTAATCATCCTATCGGAAAATTTATAATTATAAACATTACATTTTAATTAGAACAGGCTAGAAAAATGTCATGAAGAAAGAACTAAAACTTTGACACTAAATAAAAAAGAAAAAAATGCTAAATCAAGTTACGAAAATGGTAATCTGGTCATACTGGAGCTAAAATTACGTAACTCGTTGTCAAATTCGCTGAGAGCCAAGTAACGGGACCACGATAGGCGCCATCTCATTATTCTTTCCATCAGTAACTCTCATTGACAAACTCATAGTCATAGTTAGATTTCATAAATTAACATCAAGCCCAAATTAAATTTTACTAAAATATGCCCAGCTATATAAAGTTGAGTCCAGCCCAAATTCAGCACTTCTTTACTTGTTTACTATTGTTTTTATTGCTTATTTATTTTTTCTCTCCATGGCTTGGCAACACCGAACGGTCTGACATTTGAGAAAGGGCATTTTATGAGTGCCTTGGTAAACAACTTTCTTGTAAGTAATTACATGAGGCTTACACTGCTTACAGTGCTGACAGTCAATATCGCTATTAGTAAATATTGTAAAAGTAAGTACAAGTAATGGGTAATAATAATAAACGTAAATGTTAACAAGCACATGGCGATTACCATCGATCGAGCGTTGGCGGCAGCCTTTGAGGGCTCAACTTTGTGTATTAATATTAGCTAATATGATTTCCTGATTGCGCGATCGCCGCTGATCGATGGGAAGGCAAATGTGATCGATTGGCATGAATGCTATTCAGGCGATACCCACATACTATAGTAAAAGAGATTATAAAACAAAAATAAAAACAAAATCAAAAATAGAAACAACTGGCGGGCATAGAAAGTGCTAACCACAGAAGAACTTTCGGAAAAAAATAGGAAAATACATATTTAACAGCAATAAAAATAAACATATGTGCATACATATTTACGATTAATAATATTTTGTACTGACATATGAACGGGCGTATGTTGATGTGTACCTATACATGTAAATATGTCCATATAACGCACATTTATTGCCACAACAACAACAATCACTCTACTTAATACATATCTACATGCTCATGTATGTATGTTTGTATGTATGTAGGTAGGTAGATCCGATGCTAGGGCACGATTTTCTTATCTACGCTCATAAATCAGGGGACTATCTAAACTTTACACCTTTTTTCCACTGATAAATTGATACCTAATTGTTTGCTCTTTGCTGCTTAGCACTCGGCTCTCCGCTAACCGAAGGAGTTGGCACCCAGTCGTTGATTGTTGACAGCAGTTCTCATACGAACCGTTGGTAGTTGCGAGTTTGTAGCTGATTGTACTCTTTGTCACCTGCACAGTGATGAGTAGTGTGGAGAATTGCGTGAGTGAGATTAGGAAAATGGCGTAGTTTGGGTGGTAATTCCAATGTCAGTGTTTTTGTTTTTGTTTTTGCGAGCGCATTAATAATACCGACGGTAATTTGTGTGATCATTTTATAGCGCTAGAGCTATTGCCGCGCACAGTTGTTACAGTAGAAGCTCCTTTATTTGTTTAAAAACTGCGTGATTTTTGATACCCCGAAAATGCGAAATGCACGTACATACATATGCAGGTATGTACTTGCGTATAAACATATCTACATTTATGGGGAAATTATAAAAAATTTTATTGCCACTGCTTTACGGACGATTTCCTTTCTGGGGTTTTTTTATCGTAATTTCTTGCGATATATTTTATTATATAAATATTTATCGCAGAGTGAATGTACACGTAAAAACGTATTAATTGTAGTTAAGTCAAAGTACAATTCTATACAGCGCGATTGCTTAAATATTATGCATTGAACTTTGAAGTTTCTATTTCGGGTGAAAATATGTCATTGATAAAGTGGGTAATGAGTGCGATGGTAGTAAAAAAAAAAATGTTGATTGTAAAATACATACATACGTACGGCTATGTATGTTTGTATGCATGCAGAAGAAGATGACATAGAAGGCGACTACTATGGGCATATCTGACGTCAAAAAAAGAAAAGCTGAAGACCGAGTGACGTGGAAGCGAATTGTAACGGAAGCAATGATTCACTTGCACTCTGATGGTATGATAATGATGAATGAAAACAGGGTAGAATAATAATGAAAATGGTTTTATTGTTTTTCAAAATGCTTTTCCTGGAAGTCAGAACATTTCTACACTCGCTTGAACCAACCACTTTTGCTAATTAGAAGTGCATACCTCCAAACCGAGCTGTTTAAGAGCTTCAACAGTTTCTTCAGATGTTGAGAAATGTTAACCTCGCGTTTTATTTTTTATGTTCGAGAATAAAGAGGAATTATTAGGAGCTAAGTCAAGGCTGTAAGATGGACGACACAGATAATTTGATCTTTTAAGTGCTGAAAAACTCTTTAGTGTTAGCCGATACGTGAGGGCTCGCATTGTCTTGGTGAATGATGATTCCTGTTCAGCGGTTGGATTTCCTTAATTCTCCGAAAACTTCCTGTAAACAAATGGTTATGTACTCATGCCACTCAGCACTGATTGTTTTAAGTTTACCTAGTAGTTGAGTTGAGATATGACCAGATGTTCCGAAAAAACAGGCGCCCAATTGCTTTGAGGTGCTTCTTCCGCGAACAAATTTGGTGGATTAGAACCATCTTGGAACATCCATACTGTTGATTTCTGTTTTGTTTTCGGCGATCTATGCCTAATCCAAAATTCGTCACTTAATAGGAAATTATAGACGGGCTTTTAACCTCCCCGGCTGAATTTCTTAAACTTTTCTTTACATCAATCAACAAGAGTACGTTTTTGTACCATTACCAAATTTGGCGGTACCTCAAAGAAACAGCTAGAACAGCTACAACTAGCAGGTGGAGCAACCTGACCAGCCGTTTTGGCCAATTCACGATGAGGCTGTTTTTCTTTAATATACTTTTAAAACGAACATAGGACTACTAACTAGAATACTAAGGAGGCACTGGAGCCATGATTGTATGGCCGTTAGGTTCAGAGCACCGCCTAACAATTTCCGTATTTTTATGAAGAGAAGAGCCATTTTTTGTGTGAATGTTCAGTATTTCGAAGAAAGTGTTTCACATTTCTGAAAACTTATGACCACTACTTAGAAGGTCTGGACGATTTCGATACAGTCTCACTGGAGGACTGATTGATTTCCCTCGTGAGTGCCAAGATGGGCATCTGTAGGCGCCGATTGAACGTTGATCATTAAAAGCAGTTCGCGTAACCCTCCATTGGGCACCCGTGTCTGGCCGGGCGGATTTTTCGACTTTAGACGTGAATTGAGCATATTTCTACTAAAGCTAATGACTTGAGCTTCCAAAATTACATTTTGTAACGATTTATGGATATAACCCTTTAAAAAGGATCCTCGAACTGGACGAAAAAAAGCCAGACCCGGGTGCCCAACCAAAGGTTTTAAAAAAGGTGTCCAACGGTGTCCGGAGGTGTCCATCGGAGTGGTATAAGTAAACATAGATACAGAGGAGATAGCAAACGGCTTATTTTAACCAGTTCCTTTCAAATTCAGCTGCACTTCTCATTCAGCATCATACAAGGAAGAAAAAAACTAAAAATAAAAAAATACATCGAAGCATAGGAAAAATAAGAATTAAAACTAACCGAAGGAAGGGCAGCAATCGCTTAATGGGTGTGATTTTCTAATTTCCACCTTTTTACGACCACTGGATAATAATTATAGGCTTAACACCAAACAACGCTCATGCACCCCCTGCCTGCTGACACGCACAACCGCACATACACAGGACGAGACTTGCCAAAAGACGCACAACAAACAACACCCAACACCCAACACCCAACCTATAATAATTGTTGAAAATTCAAATGTTAAATGACACAACGAGGATAATAATAAGGATTGTGGATTTTTCAATTCACCATCGCTCCCCTCACACCCTTTGCACGCAGGAGAAAGCAAATAAAAATATGCTCAGCTTCCAACAGACTCATCATCAGCAGTGCTACCAAGCTTAGGCAACAACTTCAAACTGTGCAGTGGAGTACGAGAATTACAACAATAAACCGCCCCTTTTAAACTTCTCAATATATTATAGAGTATGCGAATATATGTGTGTGAGAGTATTAAACGGCACGCGCCCCGCGGGACTAAGTCATAAATTTGTACGCATTAGACACAGTCTGGCCCGACCAGTTCGACCGCCCTCGATTGCTCACTGACTGTCGACATCTGTTTGCTGCGCAACCCCAGTGACAGGGCGGCGTGAGGTGCGTGCTTTGCTGGTAGTGGTGGTGCACTTGCAGAGTGCGTACGTTGAGGCGCACTTGATTGAGCTGCGAAGTGTTCAACAGAATCCGGCAGGTTGTTTGGCATTTATTAAAGAAAAACATGGCTAAGTCCAAAAACATAAATAGGTAAATATGCATATTTATGTTTGTGTTGCTAAAGTCGAAGTGTGTTGGCTTAGCTGAAAAATAAAAGCGTTTAAGCCAAATGGGTGTTAAATGTTGAAAATTAAGGCGCTTTGAAATCTTGTCAGGAAGCAATTTAAAGTTGAAATTATTAATTGAACGTTTTAATAAGACCGAAATAGTTGTCATGTTGATATGCATACGTTAGTGTGTACTCAGATATGATATAATACAATTAGTAGTACCATACTCGTAAAAGTGCTGACAGAAGTCTCAAGCAAGCGAATAGTAATGCAAGTCGATATGAAATAGTTGAGGCGCGTGTCTGATATATGAGAGGCTGATTAAAGCGCGTGGAATTACTCAGGATATGAGTTGTAAATCCATACATACTGATATAAGAAAATTAATAAAGGCAAGAATCAGTATTTTTTCGGAAATGTAAAGGCAAAAGTAATATTTTTAATTAATGTTTAGATTTAGCCAAGAATGATAGAAAGAAGATTGCGCCCATCAGAGAGTGCGTGACGTCACGTTTTACCGAGCTGTGCAGTATTGCCAACCATTTGCTCTTCGCAATAAATTTAGTGCTTTTTTATACCGAAAATGCGAATATTTTGAAATTTCGTGTTTGTTTCCTTTTTTTTAACTTAAAGCTACCGAAACTTTAAGTTAAAAAAACCGTATTATTATACAAAAGAAGGTTAAAAAAGCCACTCTGAGAAGATTTTAATGCTAATGAAAATTAGTTGCTTCTTATAAAATTTGATATTTTGAAAGTGTGAATTTAATTTCTTGCTCCTTTTAAGGTTATGCAAAAATAGTAAATGTCCCTCTCTCAACTCTTCGTAAGATTGAAAACCTATTTACACAGTTTAAAAGGCGTTTGAATTTACTGAATGCGGTTTAAAACCATAGAGGTGTAATCGTTTATACTGGCCATCAATCCTTAGTGGGACATAGGGCATCAAGAGGTGTATTCATTGTAAAAATAAGCCACAAACTACCAGAAAATACTAAAGAAACCATACTGGCATTTTTACTAAAAGAGTACCTTATCTAGTTACATAACCTCAAATATAGCAAATAACTCGTTCCCTTACAAAAAAACGCTCATTATAAAGACAATTTGTCACGCATACAAAATTCTTTAAGTGATTCAATAAAAATTTGGTGTTTTACTTTCTTTAAACGGGCATTTAAATGCCAAAGCTAGGCAACACTGCAATAGCGAGAGAGAGATTTGACTGCCGAAAGCAGAAGAACAGCAACAACACCTGGAAACGCGGGCAATGCAAGCAGATGTTAAAAAAAAGTAAAGCTAAATAAAACTGAGTGAATTATTTAAATAATTATTAAAAAATGTATATTTTACAAAATTATAAACATTACATTTTCATTAGAACAGGCTAGAAAAATGTCATGAAGAAAGAACTAAAACTCCGAAACTAAATAACAAAACAAAATGCCAAATCAAGTTACGAAAATGGTAATCTGGCCATACTGGTGCTAAAATCACGTAACTCGTTGTCAAATTCGCTGAGAGCAAAGTAACGGGACCACGATAGGCGCCATCTCATTATTCTTTCTATCATGAGATTTAGCGACAGAATTTCGAAATTTGTCATATCGCTATAAAGAATAAAGAATCTTTAATACAGAATAATGCCCCATAAAATTTTTTGCTGTTTTTATTTGAACTCATTTTTCTTAATACAAGGTGTAGGTATACCCTATGACCAGAAAGTACCGGGAATGTTTAAATAAAACAAAACAGAGTTAAATTTCTGGCGAATTGATTTTATTTCTTTCAAAATATGACTCGTCTGAAGCAGCACACATGTGCCAACGTTTAACCTAGTCCTTCATGCACTCCTGGTAGGCCGATGAAGGGATGGCCTTCAGCTCCTTCGTCGCATTCTCTTTGATATCCTTTATCGAAAGAAATCTGCTTCCACGAAGTGGTAACTTCCACTTGAGAAATCAAAAGAAGTCGCACTAGGCCATATCAGGCGAATACGGTGCTTGCAAGATGGTATTTACTTGGTTTGATGGTTTGGTCAAATAATCCAGCACAATTATCATCATGCAAAACCCAAGAATTGTTTGCCCACATTTCCGGCAGTTTGCGACATACAGGCCGACACTAATGATCCGATAATATGGGCCGGTTCCCACGTGCGCGGTTCGTTTAAATTAAACATTCCCGGTACTTTTTGATCATAGGGTATAACATATGGGCTGAAAAAGTCCTGATGGAGCGGAGCCGCTATAAGACTTTTGAAGATATTGCTTCGCTTGAACAGTAGTTTTACCCATCAAGAAGGAACGTAAAATTATGTACATGCATTTGAACTAATCAACTACGACGAAACAGTCATTTGAACGAGGTACAGAATTCCGATTGCAAAGGATTTCGTCAGCACACGAACTGCTCTTTTGGCTGCACATTCGTCAGGCAGAATGAGGCTGTTATTTGTATTTACATGACGTTCTTTAATAGAAGTGGCAAAACCTCAAATCACCTCACGCCATCACTAGTAATTAAACCAAAATTCACTTAAAATAATTTTAAGATTTCTTTACAATCAATGCCGCGCTATGCTTATATATCTTAATTACTTTTTTGGCGTATATTAAATTTTCACACCAAATACACGCACGCACATATGTATGCGTATTAAATCTACTGCTCTTCATAATTAAATTTGTCTATTTTCATACACACATCTGATATCTCAAATCATTGGGGAATGCAGTCCATGCACACAACCACACACACACACACACAGGCTCATATATGCCTGTTAACACCCTCATCGATTTCAACTATACTCTATGCCTGCCTCGATAATTATACGCTCATAATACTTTGATGGTGTTGGTGGTGGAGCAAAAGGAGAAATTACGTAGAATTATAACTGCGTAATGCACCCCTCACTGATGAGCATTATGTTGTTGGTAAATGAAGAGAGTTTGAAAATTACAATATTTAAGCAATCGCCTTCAATTTTTTTTGGTATTTGTTTGCTACTAGGGTCTCTTTGAAAGCTCATAAAATTTTTTTGTGAAACGTGACTTTATTGCTGGTCGTGATTCTTAGTAGAAGCTTAACTTTATTTTGTAAACAATTTTGATCACAGGAAATTTTCATTTAAGAAGATAATAAATTATTGGTTGTGAATATGAACACGCACAACTACATATGTAGATATGTATGTATGTACATAGAACGAAAGTTCGGCTAATAAGAGAAATTCACGCCTTCAATAAAAGTCAAAGTTCTAATACACTGCAATTTGATTTATTCGATTGGAGAAGTTGGAGAGAGAGAGAGAGTTACAGTTCAGGTACTCACGATGCTGATTAATTGATTTGCTTAACTTCGAAATAGAGTTTTAAACCTAACAAGTAAGGAAGGCTAAATTCGGTCCAGACGCGCACATTTTAGTGAAATTTTATTTTGATAAGCCGATAGCCCTGGTAGCTAGAGCTTTTATCTTAGATTAATCTATAATTTTAATTATATTTTAATAAATAATAATAATAATAATAATATTTATTTTGACTGGTAGTTAATTATTGAAATCTAACTTGTAATATCAGGCGGACGGACGGAAATCTAGTTTTAACATATAAAAAGTAGGCATGGTTTTTATTCGATCTCAATCATAATCGATCTCATCTAAATGATGTGAGGAGCAATACCTGTAACAAATTTAGGTGAATTGTATTAAGTAGTTATCGAGATACGCCCATTTACTCAAACGTGGGCAAGTGAGCAAGTTCATTTTTGATAAATTTCAAGTTTAACGTATTTTTTCTTAGGTTCATCACTTGTGCCAAACTTGAGTTTTTTTTTCTTTGAATTCTCATTATATGGCAGGTGGTGGCGTGGTTCTTAACAGGTATCGCCCATTTTTGCGATCGCTATTAGAAAAAACTGCTCGAACGTGCGCACTTTCAAATAGTGGTCATGCACCAACCCATTCGGCTAGGGTGGCGACCTATAAATTTCTATACCTTTCTTAAAAACCTTTGCAATTTTCGAAGGTTTTCCATTGTCTGAGCGGATACAGGTTACTGAAGCTCGATGTTTCATGCGTCCAGCGTCAACTGCGCCTGATTAAAACAATCGTGACATCATTTTTTGTCCTCCTATGCAAGTATTAACACGAATCTTTCAGTAATTTATCAATTTCCTATTGTGTAACAATTATAGCTTCTGATTGCGCCTAAAGCTAACATCAATTTTTCACATTCAATACTTCACCCATTTTAGCAGCTCATCTCTCTCGCTGCCAATTGCTTTGTATTTGATTTTTAGAAAGCGTTGCGAATGATTTTTATTTTTCCTTATTTTTGTGTTTTTTGTTTTTTTTTTTTTTGTTAAATTACAATTTTAGCACGACGCGTCATTTCGACACGCATTCGATTCACATTTACCGCTCACCAAAAACGCCCTTCTCTCGGCTCGCTTGACATGGCGGTAGTGTAAAGTTGGCGCTACGTGCTTGTCCTCCTGCGATTGCAGATTTTCATACCCCTTTTTTCGCACTTTACGAACACATCTCGACTAGTGAGCACTGGCAGCTTTTGTGGTTGTTGTAATTTTCTAGCTGTTTATATATCAATGTCACCATGAATGCAAATCGTACGCACGTGCGTGTGGGTGTGTTGTTGTTGTGTGTGTGCTATTGATGATGTTTTGCTGGGCGTTTGTGTATTTTGTGTTTGGTCATGCTCCATTTATTCGGGTGTGGAAGAACAGATGTTCTATTTAAGCGCGTATTATTATTTTATTTTCTATTTGCTATGGTGCAAATGGTCTATGCTCTGCTACTGTGTAGTGGTTGGAGGGATTCTGTGCCGCCAAGTCGCTGGGTGTCAGGGTGGTGATTATAATGATGATTTGCCGATTCGTTGCGTCGCCTGATGCTGATGGGCGGTTGATTAGGGTGAATTAATGGTCATGTAAGGTGGATTATGTGATTGAATACGAAAATAATTATGTTTCGAAATTTGATGCCGCCGTCATGGACAGACAGAAATCTGTACGTAGATATGTGCTTCAGTAAGCATAGGCAGTCATAGGTATATAGATGCACACGTGAAGGAGGGCGTAGGAGTGGTAGCTAGGGCAGTATGACCTGATATGATACAGGTGGATTGACTAGATTTTGTTATATTAGTTTTCGTTACTTTACTTTTTGGTTAGCGTGAAGAATGGAAAAACAAAGTTTTTGTGAATTATGTTGGTTTTATTAGTTCGCCATATGTCCCAAGCAAGTATTGCGAGTAAACATGTATGAGTGAACTCCGGTGGTTCGAGGCTTCATTGCGGGTATTGAAACGTACTCGCTTTAATGAAATACGAACAATGCAGTGCAATCAGATTGAACGCCTTAAGCAAGTGGTCAAATATGGGCTATGGCCACGTAAGATCTTAACTATAATTTACGGTATCTCTGCTCTCAAGGGAAGGGAGCATCCAAGTGTACAAAGATGACTCAAAGTCCGAGGGTCGGACGAGGAGAGGTGCATATTCCAAGCATCTGGGGATCAGCATCAGCTTTCGGCTCTCCGACTATTGCAGTGCCTTTCGGGCTGAACTGATGGTAATAATGGAACTCGTGATACGGCCACAATGTTATGTGATACAAGAAGATGATTTCTACATTTTCACTGATAGTCAATCGGCAATAAAATACCTCGCAAAGCAGTTGACAGCCCCTAACCCTCCGTTGGACACCTTTTTTAAAAACTACGGTTGAGTACCCGGGTCTCTTCGTTTTTCGCCTTATTCGACGATCCTTTTCAAAAGGCTATATCCATTAATCGATAGAAATTTTAATTTTAGGAAGCTACCTAAAAGCTCAAGTCGTTAGCTATATAAGAAATACATTAAATTTACGTCCAAAGTTGAAAAAGCTAGTCTGGCCAGATCTGGGTGCCCAACGGAGGGTTAAGATATCCATGAATTGTCACACATCTCTTAAAGAGATGGCTGAGTCATTTTACCTCAAAGCACCAGGTCATTGCGACATCCTAGGGAACTGTAGGGCCGAGGAACTAGCGAGGCTTGACACCAAGTTGGCTGATGAAGCAACGAATAAAAGATATCGTGACGAACCCACCTGCAGAATCGCCCGCCAATGCTAAACGCACAGAATCTCGCGCAGGCACATGACTTTTGCAGAAGCTGTCTAAATAAGGAAGAGACGATCTCGCACCTTTTGTGTTACTGTCCTGCTCTACCCAGACGTAGATGCAGCACTTTAGGTGAGCTGGTAGGTCTCAGTACTGTGGAAATAAAGGATTTTCTAAAATGTTTCAAAAGTTCACACTGGGTTTAGGAAAGATAAAGACAACTCGAAACGTGTTCCCCGGAGTGGTCTCTTGAGTTTTGGGAATAGTCAGAAGTCACACGGAGCCAAATCAGGCGAATACGGTGGTTGCGGAACGATATGTATGGAATTTTTGGCGAAATGGTCACGAGGAACGAGTGCAGTGTGAGACGGTGCATTATCGTGATGCAAAAACCAAGAGTTGTTGGCCCATAATTCTGGTCTTTTTAGACGATTTGCTTCACGTAAGCGACGCATAACGCTCAAATAATATTCCTTATTAACGGTTTGGCCAGGTGGAAGGAATTCATAGTGCACCACATCACGAAAATCAAAAAAAAACTGTCATCATGACCTTTATTTTTGAGCGACTTTGACGTGCACTTTTCGGTCTGGCCTCGCCTTTAGCACGATATTCGCTTGATTGGTCGCTTGTTTCAGGGTCGTAAGCATTAATCCAAGTCTCATCTCCCGTAATGATGCATTTGAGCTTGTCCTGATAGTCTGAAAGCATTGTTTCACACACATCAACGCGACGACTTTTTTCCAAGAAATTGAGTGTTTTCGGTACCAAACGAGATTTGACTTTTCGTAGGCCCAAATGGTCTTTTAAAATGGTTTTCACAGATCCTTCTTATATTCCGATCATATCAGTAAGGTCTTTAACAACCGACGATTTTTGAGCACTAACTCTTTCACTTTATTGACGTGTTGGTCATCTGTTGACGTCGATGGTCGTCCGGAGCGCTCCAAGTCATCAACACGTTCTCGACCCTTTTTGAAGTCTTTGTACCACTTATAAAAATTTTTCTGCGACATTGTCGAATCACCAAATGCCTTCTGCAACATGCTAAACGTTTCCGCAGACGAAATTTCATTCCGCAAACAAAATTTGCTGGCACTTCTCTGCTCAATCAAATCAGACATTGTAAAAATCGAAAAATGCACTATTGGTCGATTGGTAAACACAAGCGTAAATATATTACTGATAATGACATTCACATGAAAGTTGGCCCAGATGTTATTAACAGTGCTGCCAACTCATGAAAAAAATAACTAGAGCGAAATTTTAATCCCGCGAAATTTTAAATTACGCGGTAACCCTAAAGTGCGATAATCACTCACGCGATTTGGGCTGAGATCAACAAACCGCATCAGTCGTTTCGCGTAGGACGTCTTCCTTTGTCTCTGCTACCACCAGTTGGTGCCGCAGCAAATACTTTCAGAGCCGGAGCGTTTGTATCTATTCGGATCACATGATCTTTCTTTTTATTCGCTGCGCCATGTCTATATCGTCGTATAGCACATACAGTTGATTGTAGCTCCAAAAATCGGAGAATCCTCCTCTCAAACACTCCAAGGGACGCCTCGTCGGATGTGTCATTCTCCAAGCTTCTGCGTCATACGTTATAAGGGGCAGGATGAGAGTCTTGTTAGTGAGTGTTAGTTTTGTTCGTCGAGAGAGGACTTTACTGCTCAGTTGCCTACTTAGTCGAAGGTAACACTTGTGGGTAAGAGAGATTCTCCGTTGGATTTCAAGGCTGACATTGTTAACGGTGTTAGTGCTGGTTCCTACGCCAATAACCTAAAAAACTGCATAATTTTTCAAGTTTCTTAACTTTGCAATTGAATTTTTATAATTTTATTATATTTTTCGAACCCATTTTAATGAAACTTTATTTGATTTTATTATTTATAATTATTTACTTATGAGTTGAGTAAAGTTTCCCAATTTTTCAGATTTATCTCCAGTTGCAAGCGACTTCCACAATTTTATTAAATTTTTTGGCAATTCTCTCTTCAAAATTTTTAATTATGTGCTTATAAGTTGAGTGAAGTTTTGACAATTTTCAGGTTTCTACATTTTGTAATCGGGTTTTAACAATTTCCTATTCTTTCGGAATGAGGGCTGATGATGCCGCCAGTGCTTTATGAACATCGCAATCAGATTTATTTATTTTTTTAAGTAAATTTCTGAAATTTGGAAGCGTTTTTCTGCCTTTAAACGATTTATGATGACTTGCCGGACCTTACTGAACAGAAATGTCCATACAGTTTGCCATTCTTAGCTGTCAAATGAGAGTTATCGATATCGATAGTTCTCATGCAGCTAAAGAAACATCTGATACTACGCACAGAATGGTCCGATTTACACAAAGTTTGTTGTGTTTTGAAGCTAATTCCTTCTGTAAGTTTTTTTTTGACATAAATTCAGTTCTGTTTTGACATTTGTGTAGTAAACACATGCGAAATACACGTTAATAAACAATGTTACGCTACACTGCTCCAGAACGCGGAATATTGTTGGCTATTTATTTGACCAATAATCGGTCGGTCGGTGACTTTGGCACAACCTGAATTTCGTCGCAGATTTCTTCGCCGTCCAACGCCTACCGGTGAAACACTGCGACGTTTAGCCGCTCGCCTCGAAGAGACTGGCACAACACGAGATGCTGCCAGGCGTGGCAGACCCCGGAGTAGCCGTTCTGCAGAAAATATTGCTGCTGAAGCCGAGGATGTCATGGAAGCGTCGTCGACATCGACCAGACGACGTGCCACGCAAATGGGTATCAGTCGACGGTCTTTACAGCGAATTTTGGTACAAGATTTAAAGATGTTTCCGTACAAAGTCCAGACGGTGCATCAGCTGTTAGCTGCTGACCGCCAATCGCGTCAAACATACGCTCAAGCCATTCTTAATCACCACCAAGAGGAAGATGATTTTTCATCAAAAATAATCATGAGTGATGAGGCCCATTTCCATCTTAGCGGGTACGTAAATAAGCAAAATTTACGCTTCTGGGGCACTGAAAATCCGCGTGTAATCCACGAAGAGCCATTACACCCACTCAAAGCCACTGTATGGTGTGCTGTTTTCGCTGGAGGAGTCATCGGACCTTTTTTCTTCGAAGACGTCGCGGGCCAAACGCTTACTGTGAATGGTGAGCGCTACAGAGCAATGATCGACGAGTTCTTTTTGCCGCAACTTGATGAATTGGGATTGGAAAACATGTGGTTCCAACAGGACGGTGCAACGGCACACACTGCACGTGCCACAATCGATTTGCTGAAGGATGAATTTCCCGGTCGCCTAATCTCCCGTTTTGGCGATTTGCACTGGCCAGCAAATCGCCTGATTTGACCGCTCCAGACTTCTTTTTCTGGGGCTTTTTGAAGTCGCGGGTTTATGTCAACAATCCTCAGACTCTTGCAGCTCTTAAAGACAATATCCGTCAAGAATGTGAAGACCTATCGTCGGCAGTTTTGGCCAAAGTGATGGAAAATGCCATAAAAAGGGCTCAAATGGCAATCAACTGTGGCGGCGACCATTTACATGACATCATATTCTCGACTTGATGTAAAAAAAATTAAAAGACCAAATAAAAATAGTCCACAAGAAGAATCAAAGTTTTTCATTTTTTTTAAATTACAGCCAAAAAACATCGCAAGGTACTTTTGCGCCACCTTGTACTTGATACCATATTTTACTTGATGTACTTAAGATAGTTTTTTGTGATAATTATTTCAATTTTAGATTTAGATCAGTTGGATGTTTGCGCAGGAAATCGTGGCATGAAAATTTTCAAAAAACAAAAAAACATTTGATTTTCTTAAAATTAAAAAAAAACAAATACTACAAATAAAAGCTTGAATTTAGAAGTTTTTTTATGGACTATAATTGAGCGTTTAGCAGCAAAAAAATAAAAACTGCAAAGTTATTCCTTTTCACATGTGAATACGTTTATAACCAGGCTCCAGATTACAATATAAAATTTCTTTCATATAAATTTTGCTTATATGTAATCTTATTCGTTCTCAAGGCTAAAATTCACTTGGTACTAAAACTTATATTAATTCAATTTTTTTGCTTGTTTTATTTTGCCAATTTCTTCAGCTTTTCAAATACCTCTCCAAATATATCTTCTTTCCTTCCAGATGAGCTCGCCTTCAGCATTAATCGCCTTGTCAAATCAGAGCATTTGCCCAGTCATCATCCAGCTGCGCTGCTTACGACCAGCCCAGCGGCTGCCGCTGCTGCCAAGCATGATGAAGACAACAACAACTCAATTTGTATATTGAGCAAAAATCAAATACTACAATGGAAACTACAACAGCCATTGAGTGGCGTTGGCGAACATCAGCGCCCATTCATCGTACGCGATATGAATTCGAGATCGCGCAGTCATTCGCGCACCTCATCATCACAAATCGATCTCGACGATGACAGCAATTGCCGTCGTTCGTTACATTCCCGCTCGCGTTCACGTTCGAGTTCGCTGGAACTCGAAGTTGATTCGCCGCCACCGCCTGCCTCACATCACACCAACCGGTCCAGTCCAATCTGTTCGCCACCACCGACCACCGCGGAACTATTGATTAGCTCCAGTCCAAAAAAGTCTGAAATGTTTTCGGTGTCCGCGTTATTGCGACGCGATGAGCCAGCACATGGGGCGGTGGCGGCGGCGGCGGCATCGACAATGCGTCCAACGCAAAAATCACCAACAGCAGTGAGCATACCCGTAGGTGTGAATCCCTTCGAGGCATTCCGCAACGGTTACACGAGTAGCGGTGGTGGTGGTGCGGGCGGCAGCGGCGGTGGCTATGAGCCGGCATTCTTTCAAAGACCACTACTGTCACCCGCTTTCCCGTTCGCCTTTGCCGCCATTGCATTCCACCAGGGCCAACAATCTGGTCTGACCTCAGCGTAAGTAGCTCAATTGCGCATATGGCAGCTTAAAAAATAAAACAAAGAAAGAAAAACAAAAGCAAAAAAAAAAAAAACAAAAAAACGCAAAACACCAAAAACTTAATTAAAAGCTGCAAAATATTTAATTGCTCACTCAAACTCACACATACATACGTTAGTGTTTGTTTGCATTACATTAGCATTCTCTCTCTCTGTTTCTCCCCACCCCAGCTACCATCCCGCTTCACAGGAAGATCTCTTTCGTCTACGCAACTTAATGGTGCCGCTGCAGGCAGGCCAGAATGGCGATGCGTCTGGTCTGCCACCGAATTCCCATCTCGGCCTGCCACATCCACCGCATCTGCATTTTCACCACATGGCCAAATGGCCAGGCCTGCCGCAATTCAGTGACCTTTACTCATGCATGAAGTGCGAGAAGATGTTCTCCACGCCGCACGGACTCGAAGTCCATTCACGACGTACGCATCACGGCAAGAAGCCCTACGCTTGCGAACTCTGCAACAAGACCTTCGGTCATGAAGTTAGTTTGAGCCAACACAGGTATGTTGATGTTGTCCCAAAAGCCTTTTAACATATTGTGTTAAAATTTAATGAGCACAGGAAAGCCAAGGGGGAGTGCAGCTAAAGGCTTACATTCGGTAAACGAATTAATTCGCAGCGTAGTGCAATTAAATTAAAAACCAAATGTAACGTTTTTTGGCACCCACTCCAAACTCTTAAGTAGGCAAAGAAAAAGTGTAGCTGTTAAAGAGCTCTTAAGTTAGTGACTTAAAAGCCTGCAAAGAGATTTCATTTGTATAAATTTGGTTCACTTTTATCTGCTTCATAATTAAAATTTGCTTCCTTTCTTCTTCCCTTCTTCCTCTCGCCAGAGCTGTACACAATGTGGAGAAGGTCTTTGAGTGCAAACAATGCGGAAAACGCTTCAAACGCTCCAGTACGCTGTCCACACATCTGCTAATTCACAGCGACACCCGGCCTTATCCATGCAGTTATTGCGGAAAACGTTTCCACCAAAAGAGTGACATGAAGAAGCACACATACATACATACAGGTAAGATTTGGAAAATATCAAAAAGTGTTTTTAAAAATTAGTTGATACCAGTGATGGGCATAAAAGTAATTCTTTGAATGCTAAGCACATTTTTTCAACCAAATTCTGTGACTGTAGTCGGTTTTGTTATTGGCTCTTCTCGGATAGACAAAACTGATGTTACCTGCCGTGGCCGACTAATTGTAGCAGATCCTCCTGTCATTAGGCAGAAGGGACTGTAGGCAGCTGGTTGGACTGATCGCGGGCCACTTTCTATAGGCGAAGCACATGGAAAAGGTAGGCATCTCAGACAGTGCCCTCTGCCCTGCTTGTGGAGAGGAGGATGAGACGGCGGACCACTTTCTGCGCGTCTGTTCGGCCTTCGCTCGAATCAGGCTTGAGGTCTTTGGCATTGGCAGTGATATGTTAAGAAGCGACCACCTTGGCTCCTTGCCACCACAAGATCTACTCAGATTTCTTCGGAAGTCGGGTAGATTTAAAGAAAATTAAAAAGTGAACCCGAGTACAATGGGCTTAATGCTGTCTGAGTGCTAAGAGACTTGAGGGCTGAGAGACTTGCTAGTCTGTCCTCACAAAATACATATACAGGGTTTGATTGAAAAGTAATGAGTCTTCCCGCGCGGAGCGTCTGCCAAGCGATCAACCGAATGGGCTGGTGGGGGAAAATGATCGTTGGACCTTCCCCTTCCACTAGAAACCGGTCCCAGTTCGCTGGCAAGAGCGGTGCAGTCAACATCGCTCCGCGTGAAAGCTGTTTTAAAAGTGTGTTAGGATTTTGCAGTGGCGACAATGCCACGATCGTTGGAGCTAAACAAAATGAGTACCGAAACCATTGGGCTACTCATGGAGGCTTACGGGGACCAATCTCTGTCCAGTGCCCAGGTAAAATGTGGCACAAGTCGTTCAAGGAAGGCCGGGAGGACGTTGAAGGCGAACATCGATCTGGAAGGCCTTCCACGACGCAAACAGACGAAGATGTGAACCGGGTTCGTGAATTTTTGAACATTGACCGTCGTGTCAGTCTACGTGAGATCAGTGAAGAGTTAAATTTTGGCTGAAAAACCGCGTCGCCCGGGTTCGGCCCGACCTCGTCAACAATTGGACCCTTCATCACGACAATGCGCCGGCGCGCACCGCCTTCCTCTGCACCTCTGCATTGGCCAAGATGGGGGTTTCGGTGCTTCCCCACCCTCCCTACAGCCCAGACCTGTCCCCTCCGGACTTCTTCTTGTTCCCGCGCCTGAAAAGAAAGCTGAAGGGGAGGCGTTTCGACTCCATCGAGGCGATCCAAAAAACTGTGACAGCCGAATTGAACGCGATTACGGCGGATGAGTTTAAAACATGTTTCCTGCAGTGGAAGGACCGCTACCAGCGGTGTATTGACGCTCAAGGCTCCTATTTTGAAGAATATTAGTTGTATAAGCCAAAAAGTTTAATAAAACTGCTTAAAAAAATAAGGCCCATTACTTTTCAATCAAACCCTGTATTGGTTCTACAGACTTATATTCGACGAATGACTGACCCCAACAATTTATGAGGAATGTTTGCAATGCCACAACAACAACGACTTTGCAAGGTTAGGTTCCGATTAAATCAAACCTTTTCATACGCATTCGAATTTTCTCGAGCGCATTACAGTACCTGGGGATATTGATTTGTTTAGATAAGACGACCTTTCGCGGTACCTACGGAGACTCATTGTGTTGCAAAAGGCAAAATTTATGGCATCGTAGCCCTACCTTTGTAATCTTTAGGCATATCCAAAAAGACTCATCAGAGAGTAAGAGTCAAAATTGTTCAGTTCTACGAAGAAGTTTTTTCCCAAGAATCTGAAGCTCTTTTCTCGAAGTTCTTTTCTCGAAGCGCTCGTTTCTCGAAGGCATTCAAACAGCAAGTAATGAATAGGCTCTACCACTTGCTCATTTCTACAACTTCAATAGAAGTGGTTACGAGGTGAGCCAAGCTTGGCGGTCATACGGCTAAGAGTCTAGCACTACGTACCAAAATTTATTGAGCTATTCAAAGCAAACCTGAAATGCTTCTAAAATCCCTGAGTAAAAAGTTTGGAATTTTGATGAAATTTTACACGAAGTTCGAAACTTTGCTTTATTTGGTCATTGTTCTAGTATGAACTGCATTTGTATAAAAAATAATTTTAATTACCATACAAAAAACTTAAAAAATAATAATTTAAATACTGTGCCGATACGGAATTTCTAAATCTTCTGCAATGCTTGGTTTCATTCGGTGGAATAGCTCGAAAATTTCATACCCATACAAATTAAAATTGATTTACCCTTTTATATGTTCTCATCCTGAGTATGACATTATTGTTTAGTGACCTTCTCAATAATTCTAAGAAAATTCGAAAGGTTTTCCTTTTTTTAACTGTGGTCTGCGGTCTTTACCATTTACTGAGCCTCTTCCGCCATATACAATAATATATTGCTCGTTTATTTCTTTAATATCTCGAACATCTAGAAAACAGAAGATCTCTCCTTTACTTTCGCATATGGCATTATAGAGGGAGATATTGACTGTACTGCCCTTCTGAAAAAATTAATTTAAGTAGTCCAAGAAGAGAACTTCGAAATTTCTACCGTTTTTATGGAAGCAATAACGAAACGAATTCGCTCACCATCCATATAATGGTGACTTTCAAAGTTGAAAAAAAGCGAATTTCTGGAAATAACGGAGGAGATTTAATATAAAATTCTTTAGTAGAAATACCTACAATACAAGAAAATTTCGGAAAATGTGACGGACACTGCCAACTTTCTTGTGAATAAATGAAAACTGAGTTTTTTAGTGCGCATTGTTTAAATAGACTTTAAGTTGATTTAATTTATTTCCCTCCATTTTCAGGGAGCTCTTATAGTGAGTCTCCTCTCTTTTTTGTTGGTAAAATCAATTTAAAGCAAGAATTGAAAAATCCACTAACGATTGGCAAGCAACGTGAGCACTCATAACATATTCACATAAACACATACATGTATGTAAGCATGTATGGCTGTAGCAAACCGTGCTCTCTTCCCTTCGAACAATTCTTAAAAACGAAAGCATTATCAAGAAATGAACGCCATTGCCATTCTAATCACAAACAAACACATGCACATTCTAACACAACACACATATGTATGTATGTATGTATGAATATATATATGTAATAAGCGCATTGATGTGTATTGGGGCCAACGGCACCACAGTGTCACATCAACAACCAACAAAATCGGCGACGACGACTATCAATGCCAGAGATAAAAATCTGAGCTGCACTGGAAAATTGTGTCGTGGAAATAAATGCACACATACAGACGTATTATAATTGATTTCAGCTAACACTCGCTGTTATACCCACATAGTGAGTGTGCTACTACAAAAGCGGTTATCGCTTACCGAATGAGTGAGTGTGTAAGTGCGCCAACGACATACTGAGCGCGCAATCACAGCCAACCAATGAAAAATTTAGTCAAGGGATTTTGATTTTCTATTTTATTCTTGGAAATTTACGCTCCTGCTACACACAAGCACACAAATGCACACACTTGCAGACGATAAATGCACCCGCTCAAATACTCTCAAATAAGCGCGCGCGCGCGCCAATCGAGCAACAGAGTATGATATGGAATTTGTAAAGCTTCGTTTTTGTTGTAATGGCGCAGTCAGAGAGAACACACCCCATTTGCGCTCACAGGAATCACTGCGCGCTCCACCACACTTCTCCATCTAACACACAAGCGCTCACGTTGTGCCGATAGCAGAGGAGGTGGCGTTGGCACATGCTATTACAACGTACACATACACACATACACATGCATGCTAATACAGATATAGTATACTGGCAGCGACGACGACCTCTGGCAGCCATTTCCTGCACTAACACTACAACAACAACAACAACGAACGAGCAATAGCATGACATTTTGGTTCCTGCGCGTTGGCGCTGCCATTTTGGGTACTATCCACTGCTAATCTGAGCGGCGTCATCGAATAGCGGCAAGTAAGGTGAGCAGTGAGATAAGTGGAGTAGCGCTTGCACTGGAAATGGTTGCCTCAAGTTTGCGCAAACAAACTAGACATACATTGATGAAAAGCAGCTGTTGGCGCTGCGTCTGACATCACCAAAGAAATGCGGAACAGATATCAGTAATGAAAATTGCAACAACATCAGTTGAGTGGGACTTTTGCAGCAGCAACAACACCAATAACAACAACAAGATTATGAACACTTCCGTAAATCAGTTTAACAAATGGCAGAGATAATAACTTTAACGCTGAGCGTTTAACGGTACAAAAGCAATTGGCGGCGGCTGTGTGCCGACGCAAAGTAGAAGAACGAACCTGTCAGTGTAGTGTTTTTGTAGTTGCACTTGTATGTATTGGAAATGGCAAGTGAGTGTTGGATGTCTGCATTGCTGGGAAAGCAAACAATATTTAGCCGCCAGACATTTTTATCGTTTTTGTCTTCGATTGCTTTTTGCCCATTTTTTCTTACATTCTCAACCTTCTGCTTCTGCTATCCATCGGTTACTCTCCATCATCCTTTATGCTTGACTCGTGGATTTGTTGCCGTCAGCGCAGGTCATGCATGCATTTACATTCAGATTTAACCGATGGCGCGGAGTTTTTTTCCTCTTTTGGTTCTTTAGGTTCTTTCCGCGTTGAGTATTGAAATATTTTTAGTCATCACTTCTTTCCCTTCTTCCCGCCTCTTAGTTGCGTATTCTGCTGCTTATGGCTATTTTGCACTCACGCATGTCGTGCAGGTTCTTTCCTATGTACGTGCTATTAACTGCGATGGTATGTTGGCGGCATTGCGGCTAAAACGGTAACAAATGTATGTATGAATTTTCTGATTTCCGCTTACGTACGCACACAGATTTATTTATGACAGCGTGCTGATAGGGAAAATCAATATCCTCTGGCATTCGATTCGGTGAGAGTGTTGATGGGAGGAAGCTGTGACTATAATGAAAACTTGTCAGTGTTTGTAAGGATTCCAGCAAAGTGGTGAGCATAAATTCCATAAATAGACATGAAAGTTTGAAGTAATTTTTGGATTAACCCTCGAGAAAAGAGGTGCAAACCCTATACCAACACATCGGATAAGCCAAATGCTTAATCAAAGGATTATTAAAGCCTAGTTAGGCCAAGCTGAACTTAATGTAACAACAGTAAAGGGATAACCGCAAGGAGAAGTTCTTTCTCCACTGCTATGGTCCTTACTAGGTGATGACTTGGTGCAGCACCTAAACAATAAGGGATTTATAACCATTGGGTATGCAGACGACATATCTGTTATAATAAAAGGCAACCATGAAAGGACACTAACAGACTTAATGCAAAATGCCTTGAACGCAACATGGGAATGGTGTAAAAAGGAGGGGCTGGCGATCAACCCTAACAAAACCACAATTATCCCCTTCACAAGAAAAAGAAAGTTGGAATTTCCTATATTGAAAATAAATGAAACATTGATAGAACTAAAGGAAGAGGTCAAGTATCTAGGTTTAACCTTAGATAAAAAACTCACTTGGGAGTCACATATAAATAATATAAAAAAAATCTCCCACCACTTCATATAGCAATCCAAGAAGAGCAGCTACGCAAGCACTCATGCTACACATGAAAGGAAATTTCAAATTAGGCAACCTCACCGGTCACCTAAGTATCCTAAATAAAGTCAAAAACACCATTAGCATGGCTCAAGTTTCAGACCACATTGACCCAACCCTCTTGTTTCACAAAAGGATACACAGTTACCTTTCCTGAGAGGAACGAGTGGAAAACAAACCCAAAATGGATGAATGATGATTCACAAAAATGGTACACTGATGGATCAAAAACACTTTATGGTGTAGGAGCAGGAGTAGTGGGGCCCAGAATCCACAAATCATTTACGCTCACCAGGGACACCACCATCTACCAAGCGGAATTATACGCAATAATGGAAGCAGCAAACATCATGCAACGTAGAAACCACAAGAGAGTAAAGATTAGAATACTCTCGGACAGCCAATCAGTTCTAAAAGCTTTAGATAGCTATACCTAAAACAAAAAAACTCTCTTAAAAAGCCACAAGGCACTCAATAACCTGACATCCAAAAACAATGTCTCATTAATTTGGGTACCAGGACATGAGGGATATGACGGCAACGAAAAGGCAGACTTTCAAGCCAAAAAAAGGGCAGATGTAAACTTCATCGGACCTAGTCCCATGTTCGGATTTAACAAAAACAGCCTAAAACAAAAAGTAAAATACTGGGCCAAAACTCTAATGAATCAGCATTGGTACAACGTAGAGGGTCTTAGACACTCCAAACAGTTCTTAAGTTTCAATGCTAAAAGAGCTAACCTGGCCCTCACGTTAAACAAAAAGAGCATTCGCTTTCTCACAGGCGCCCTCATGGGTCACTTCACCTGCAACAAACACTTACATAAATTAGGCATAACTAACACCAGCACCTGCAGATTTTGCTGCGAAGATGAGGAGTCTATAGAACATCTCATCATCGAATATCCGGGGTTGACGCATAGAAGGAAAAGGTTTGTAAACAAGTTCATGCTTACAGATGAAGACCTACAATCACTCCCTCAGAAGGAGCTGGTACAATTCATAAGCATACTTAACAGTCAATATACAGCATAGGGTGCCCAATAGATCAATATGGTTGCAGTGCTAAAGGCCCTTAACCCTTTACTACCATTAACCATTAACCCAAAATATCCATAGCCATATGGCTTATGCACATACATACGGATGTAAATGTGTTACAAGAATACTGATTTTGTTAATTTGGCTATTATTTGCTGTAGGTGTCTTCAAACAAGGTATACAATATAAGTTATATGTTCTTCGGTGTCATATCAACCAAGTTGAAATGACGAAAAAGAACCGAAAGCGAGGTCTGATCAGCCCACGAAATTCACTTCAAAGTCGGATGTCTATTGTTCGACCAATGTTTTGAAGAAAGGAGGAAAATAAAAGTTAAAGCCAAAAGAAAAGGATGTCAGATATGAAAAAAAATATTGTAAAATGATATAAGGTTCGCTTTGTTTAAATTCCTTTAGAAAATTTCAACATTTTAACTGCCCATTTAATGAACTTTCATGAAAATTCCTTTCAAGAAGGGCCAAAAACGCCCATTCAAGTAGAAGCTAATTAATAATATAAGAAAATAATAAAAAAAATAATAAAGAAAAAATGTGGTGAGCAGGTGAAGAGGTTTTCTATAAGAATAGAATTGCCTGCTAGGATAAAATATACGTATGCGTGTTGCTTCTGGTAAAAACTACACCAGACAGTCACAATCCAAGGATGCATTTTGCAATTGCAGTATTTCTGGTTAATATAACTAGCTATCAGGGTCGAAATAACGAAATCCTCAACCTTCAAAGCTTGAATTTTCAAAAATCAGCTAAAAGTTAAAACAGTTCAAATATTTAGACAGGTTGGTTGTTGTTGTTCTAGCAATTTATAAAGCCTATTTCAGAGCAATAATGTCATCGGTCGCCGTCGTCAATCTAGGGGGAAAGATTGTTACATGGGAACATTTTATGGGGCACGCGAATAGGTGGTTGGTGTCGTCCGGGATACCTTCACATGCTGAACAAATGTATGGTGAGTTGGCCGGGGTTAATTCTGCATTAGTAGTATTATAACTTGATGCAATATGCGGAGCGTAATTGTGACAGAGTAACACGGGTTCCGAGCTGAAGCTCTTCGCCTGGCACGGGTGGTGGTTGGACCTCTATGACGACATTTGCAGAGCGGATGTTGGTAAAGTCGGACGAAACTCCCGGTGAATATCGTTAATAGCCTGCCCGTATACTGGGCGGTCCAAAGGCTATCGAGTATAGTACTGGATCTTGTTAGTTAAGTGATGTGAATGCTTTCTGATCTGCTTAGAAGTAGGCTCCGCCTCCAGCAAGTGCCTACTGGCGTGACTCCTACAGGGACTGCTTTATGAGTGTTATATGTTATGCTCTTTGATTGGAAGCTTGAATGCTTCACTAGGTAGATGTTTATCGGAGGCATCAAATCGCCACCCTGAGTGGAAAATTTTGGCAGGTCTGCAGCTAATACACTGCGTATCACTAGTTTCTGGCGACCAGATAGGTGCTGCTTAATTAAGAACTGAATAGTCAATTGCCTTAAATTTCGCCAGCAGCATTTCTTTTTTTGTCCCAAGTGCTACCAGCTAGTGACTTGTGGACCTTGTTGCACTTTTGGGCCTTTGTGATGGTTGCGATTGTATGCGCCAATAAGAAGAGCCAATTAGCGAAAGTGATCCCCAGTAATTAGCGGCCATTTACAGTCGGTATTGGTATTCCATTGACTTTGGCTTCCAGCGATAGTTGGACGCTCTTCGTTTAAGATGTATATAGGGACCGTGGTTTTAGTGGGACAAAGATAAGGATTCATTGAAATGAAGAAGCGAGAAAGAATATATCGTTCGTTCACTTTTAGAACAAGCCATCGATGCCATTGTCGGACGCCAATACCAAACAGTTGATAGCGTATGGGACCGAAGAAACTGCCTCTTTTGGTTGGGTATATTTCGAAATTGAGAAGTTGAAAAGCACGGGAGAAAGGACACCACCCTGCGGTACCTCTTGCTTTATTCTCCTCTGCTTTAAGATTTGATCTCGAAATATTTATGACGAGTGTCGACTATACAGGTAATTTTCGAACGACCTCTCCAGTACCTTTGTGAGAGTAGATGAAACAATAGTAGCGTGGCATCGAAAGCCATGAAAGTAGCGAAGATCCAACGCTACTAGGACTGTTCACTCGCAAGGACGGTTCTGGTTATGTCGGCGGCTTAACTGCGTGATTATCACATTAAGTGGTGAGTTTGTGCTTTACAGGAACTATGTTTAGGTGTCACAGACGTCAGATCTTATTGAAAGACCGGGAGTGGAAGGGCTGCAAGTGTCTTCACTAGTGAATGCCTGGTAACTGTTTTTTTGTTTGTTTTATCTGTATCCATCCTAAGCCGTCCAAAAGGCCTTCAAAATAGACAGAAATATTATCATTAAACTTGGTTCCGTTGAATATATTTTGCTTGGATACAAATAAAATTAAGCTGGAGGAGTTAAATCTGCTGTGTTTCGAAGCCCCACTAGTGCCAGTCAGTCAGTGCAACGTAGCTCTTTGAACGGGTGGATTGTCATGCAAAGGAAGCAAGTTTCGAGTCTAATTCCTAATTGTTTTTTGTGAATGGCATCTCTTAGTTACTCCAAAGCTTTGTGAAATATTCATTCGCAAAATTCACACCTTTTTCTTTATATTCATCTAATGAAAGGTCTTCTGAATCCTAAAAAATATTAGTTATAATTTTTCCAGTCGACACTTTTCACTTTTTAGACCGCCCCTTCATTGCATAGTCTCCTGCTTCGACTCAAGTTCATAGTATAATCCAGTAATGAAGTGGTTGATAAATTCCAAGCGTCATACTTCAGGAGCGGCGTGAGCATTCTTGGCAATCAACCTCCACTGGTCTTAGACGTACGAAGATGATCATGTGGGTTGTCTAAAACAGTCGTAGATGATATTCCCAACATTCTTGCAATCTTTTTTTTCGAAGAAGTTTTCCAACTTTTTCAAAAATGTTTGAGGTCTTCGCTTCTCGACTCGACTGGTCTGAGCGCTAAACAAACAAAAAATAGCAAACTTTAAATTGTTTGATTGATACTTTACGAGCTATACAACCATCTACCGAGAAAATAATGGCTTTCTTTTTCCGCAAACTTATATTCCGTTTTTTTTCGGAATTATTTTGTCCACGAATTCTATAATACTTTATTTATTTAAAGCTTTTGCTCCAAAATTAAGAAAAACTTCGATTTGCTCAGCACTCGCTTTAAAGGCTTAAATCTGCAAAAGAAGATAACAAAAATCCATACAAATTTATTTCTTTGACGTATCATTAGTAAGTATGTGTGTCTATATGCACATACCTCCCCACATTGGTGCTGACATTGAATGAGAGGAAGTGGAATCCCATAATGGTATTGCAGAGATGTGATTGCGAAACATTCGACCGTTGGGATGTGCTCTGATTCAACATTAGCAACGGATTCATTGCTTGGTGCAGTGGCCAACGACTGAAAAGGGGCAAGTGACAAGAGAGAGAAAGAGAAAGAGAGAGAGTGAGAAAGGCGGAGAAGTTTATATATGTATGTAGAGATGCCTCCAAATGTAGGGATGTATACTAGGTAAACTATGTACTTGAAAAAAATTGCAGGAAATATAAAGGACCCGATAGCACGCGCACAGTAGCAGTGGCAGACACGCAGAAGCCAAAATAAAAGCAACAGTACAAGCGCACCATAATACGTACATACATACATACAAATTGACGTACATACGTATATGCATGCGTGTATATGCTTGTATTGGCGTACATATGTCCTATAGCTTCGGGTTATTCGGACCCTCTAGGTTCAACAAAACATACATAGAACCACTCACACACACACACACTCTCGTATATCGAAACGGGTTTAATGTAGTCCGTACGCTGAACACGTTCGTACACTATCGGAACAAATAACGTCACGTAGACGCAGAGATTATAGAGCAGCTTTTATTATTTATCACAGCTGAAGTTGGGGAAAGAGGATAACTAACGAGCAGTAGACTCTTAAGCGAAAGCACCAACACCATCAACATGCTGGATGTGAAGACGTATGCACATAAGTGTATATATATGTATGTATGTATAAATGTATTGCACACACAGCTACCAACAAACAAATATATGATGGCACCCAACTATGAAAATCCTGGAAATACATAAAAACCAAAGCAAGCAAAGCAGCGAACTCCGAGTATCAGATTGCGCTGCTCCTTCAATGTATGCGAGTGTATATGCAAGTATGCAGGTACATACATACATACATACATACATACAAACTTGTAGAAAAGCCGCCCACAGTCAGCCGTTGCTGCTATTAGTTGGGAGAGAGAATGAAAGAAGGCAGGCAGTACGTGGCAAGTAAATGAAACGAAGTTCAGGGCAGAAGAGCGGTGTGGGGAGTAGGAAGAAGCAACTCAAGGATTTTTATGGTATCACATTGCGGGAATTCTTTTAAATCTTTGTTTTCTTCAATGTTATCAACGACTCATCTGCCGTATTCCGTATTTACATAAATGTATGTATGTATGCATGCCTGCATGTATGTGTGCATGCACATTTAACATATATGAGACTTTGATTATATACCAGCTGTGATTGTATGCTTTTAATTCAGCAAATGAAAGACAGTATGTGGTGGAGTATCTCTGAGTAAATGCCCATACAAACCTGCATAAATACATACATATATGAGTAGAACACTACATGCCTTCGATGCTTGTTGATGTTTGTTTGTCACACAGAGATCTGCACACATTTGCATACTTTCATATCCGCTACCCATGGGGTCAGAGACATAGGCACACTATTTAAGGTCACCTCTTTTTGGTTTTCAAGTATTGAAAACCCAGGATAAATCGATATAGGTAGCATGAAATTTCCCAAAAAAAAAAAATTTTCCTATTGAAAACTATTCTCTTTGGGCCATTTTTACCAAGGTGCGAACTAAAAGATTCACCAGTCTCGAGGCGCTGAAAAAAGCCACTGTCCGCGTGTGGGGCCAAAATCCTGCAAGTTACATTGAGGCAGCTTGCGATTCGTTTCTGGGCCGTCTCAAGGCCATAGTAAAGGCAAAAGTTGATCATATCGAGCAAATGTAAATTGATTCTTAATTTTGTATTATTTTAATAAATTTTTTACTTTGAATTGAATAAAAGTAAATTTCCAAACTAAATTTATGGCATTTTTAATTCGTTACACTTCCGATGCCGGACCCTGTACACTTAAGTTCTTCACTTTATAATACGAAAACTTCTATCTTATACTGCTACGATCAGCATTGTCTAAAATAAAGGCACAAAATCAAATACCACACTGTGCTTGATCTTGAGAAATTTTCTTCAAAATTTTTTCACAAATCCGGTGTTTAGTCAAAGGCTCCATTTGTACCCATTTCAGCTACCATTTGTGTAGCTTTACTTCATCATAGCTAGGTATACTTCACTCATACACTCATATAACATGGGTACCTAGGTATGTACCTCCAAACATGCGACGTTTTGGCCGCGCAGCTATAGTATGCGACAAATGTATTAATACATGCACGCGAACTTAGTATATAACTACGCACCCATACATATGAACGCTTGGAATGGTTCGCATCTTTTTTATATGCTTTATATCCTTCCACTTGACATCCTTTTAATTTTTCTTTTCTCTTTCGTGCCACTATCTGTTAGATCAGGGTAAAGTAAACTTTGGTTTTTACTGGCTACGCTGTGCGTTAGAGTAGCGGGAAGTGGAAGTAGTAGAGTGGAAAAATCACATTAAATTGATTTAGTCTGTTTTCATTCCCGAAAGACATATTACTGCTTTCAGCAATTCTGTGTCGAAGCAAAACAAAAAAAAAAAAAGAATAAAACAAAAGACAAAAACAAAGAAAAAATAGAAGTCAAACGAATGAGCCGAAGAGATGAAATGTGATGATTGAGGTTCTGATTTTTATTTGTAATTTTTTTAACAGATACTACAAGTGGAAAATGCAATTTGCTTTAGGAGTACTCATACAAATGTATATATGTATGTGGGCACAAATGCAAAACGAGCTTTGGTTAAACTGACTGCTTTTATACAATCCAAAATATGATTTTTTCATTTGATTTTTTAAAGCGTTTTTTTTTTCAATACTAGCATTTTGCTTCAGTCAACTTTAGTAAACTTCCTTTTCTTAGAAATCTGTGGCTGAACTAATGGGATCAAATAAGAAACAAATAACTAACGAAACTTGTGCCTTATCGGGCCGCTTCTGGGTTGCTTGAAAATCAATATATCGGTCATATTGAATCGTAAATTTGGAATGGAAAATGGAAACCGCCATAGTGGAATAGATAAATGAATGCGTGACTACCATTCGGTTGGACCTGGGTTCGACATCCAGTGTGGGCATGAACCACCAAATGATAGGAAAGGTTTTTTCAAATAGCGGTTGCCCCAGAAAGAGAAGCAATACTTGGTCGGTATTATTACAGGACACAATGCATGGGATCAGCATATGACCACTATTAGAATCATTGAGCACTGTGAGCCTGTCTTGTTTGGAGGTGGCGGATAGCACTGAGCACTTTCTCTGTGAGCGTCCTGCCTTTGCTAGAGCAAGGCTACGAATTTTGGGTTCCGATGTCATGAAAATGAGTAATATTCGTTCTCTCAAATTGGAGGATATTTTCCGATTTGCCAGAGAATCTGAAAAATTCTCACATGGGTAACTACCTTTGTCTCTGTCTCTGTCTCTGTCTCAATTCTTTCCTATCTCTTTCTCTGATATTTTTCTCCTTTCCTCCTTAACTATCTACCCTCTTTCCAGAGCTCTAAATACAATGGGCTTTTTGGCCTGAGTGTTTTAGGAGCCACCAAATCTCTTGGTGCTCCTTGGCTCGACCTATTAAAATTTCAAATTTCAATTTCAATACTTAACAATGACGTGGGGATGGTAGAGGAACTCTCTCGAACCTCTGTGTTCTTCACAGCTTTTAGTTTCTTTTCGTGGCATTCCATGGCGCGCATGACCAATATCTCAAAGTCCCACGATCCACTGTGCACTGAATATTTTATTTCAAAAGCCTTTTTAAACTTACTAGTGAACTGTGTCACTCAGACAACACCGCCACCACCACTAATCTATTGTAACAATTTACCTAATAGCTAGGGCCGATCCATATGAAATATTATTTTACCTAAATCACTTCTGGATTGCTTTAAATGGTGTGTGACCGATATATGTAGTTTGCATACGTGAAGGCGTTTATATAGCTTTCGTCAATTCTAGAATATTATATATTAACTCAAACTATTTTTTGAATCTTTTAAAGGTGGTGTAGATAAATCAGCCGATTTGTTTTTTTTTCGCCGTCTAAAAATGTCATTTTGAAAATGCTAGTACCTGTAGTAACATTATAAATTTTACAAGAGAAAAATCCTCTATCAACACACTTTTGCGTTAAAATTTCTTTTCATATGTATATTTTTTTATAATACAATAAGGTAAAATTTTATGAAGCGTGGAGGTATTTCATATTATTAGCACTTTTAAAATTTACAGCCAAAACATTTTTCTTGCTTTCCTGAAAAATTCTTTTGTGGCAGATAGAGGGGGTATTGAATGTAATTCCTCGAGATATTTTTGATTCATATGTAGGTATTTAAAATCAGAAAATAATGAATACTTCAAACGAAAACTATACTAACTATTCCTTAATAACGCGAAAAAGTGTTAGTGCGTGTTTTAATAAAATAAAGGACCGGAACTTTATTCTTAAAATACAGCCCTTTTTTAAGACGACTTATGTAATTCTTTGATCACGAAATTCCCTAAATTTTTTGTTTTTATAACTCGCAACTATGCATTTATATATGCATGACTGAAAACGGCGTTGTTGTTTTGGTATTGGTTTATTCGGAGTTTATTCTGATGTCTACATTGCGTGTCGTGCTCATAAACCGACGTCTCGTCTCCCATAATGATGCGTGTGATGAATTTTGGGCCGCCTAATAAATATTCAGCATTGGAAATCATGTATTTGACGATATCAACGCTGTACCTTTTTTGCATGAAATTCAGGTCCTTTGAAACCAACTTTGAAGAAAGTTAATGAACGCATCCATGTTCAAGTCCTCTGCCAGCTCTCTGACGGTCAATTTGCTGATTTTTATCAACTTTTCTTTCACTTTATTGATGTTTCCATCAGTTTTCGATGCCGATGCCCTGCCACTATGTTCCTCATCCTCGATGGCCTCACGTTCTCTTTTGAAGCGTTCATGCCACTCGCAAACGACTACCGAGTTTGGAGTTTCCCAACCATTTCTAAGGTTTTCGCGAATTCGAAATCTTTTTTGACGCAAAATTTAATACAAACTCGTTGTTGCAAGTGCAGAGGCAAATTTACTCAAGACGGCTTAACTTTTACAATATCAAGCAATCGTCATCAGTTGACTTAGAGCGTCACCTGGCGGTTGTTTCGGGTTTAGTCAAGGGGGTAAATTTTTATCTAATTTAACTGCTTGTTAGCCCGTTGAACGCGCTTTCGGGTGGTCTGCAAATTCGTAAATATTATTCGCTGCTATTTTTGATTGCATCACCGACCAGAGGAATTTGAAATGCAGTTACTCAGCGCATACGATACTAGTACTGCATTGGCTTCTTAATCGTGAAGATTGACTTCATGTTCTAATAGGTCCAGAGCTCAGAAAATAGTCAGCGGCATTTTTTTCCCCCTCCACTGAACTTAAAATTTCCTAAACAATTCACCAATTCTCAACTTTTTCGTATTTATTCCCATCGCCATTGTGCGAAAGAAGCGAATTAATGAAATCATCTGATTTTAGCTGGGACCAAATTTTCCTATTCATTTCATGCTCTCCGTATTTTAAAGCAGGTCTCTGTTTTATGCCGCCTCCAAATGGCAAATGCTTTTTAGCAAAATTTTTTCAGCTCAGGGCAGGTTTGCTAATGCCTTAAAAATCATTTTCCATCAGTGGATGGCAGCATGACCAGTATGGAAAACGAATTCGGGACCATCTGAATGGTAGCCACGCGCAATCGACCACGGCGGAGGAGCATGCGTTTAATTCAGTTTCGGTGTTTATATAATTAACATACATACATACATGCCAATGAATAAATTAACACGTACATGTCTGTGTACAGAGTATATATATGAATGTATATATGTATGTATTTATGTACTATAAACGCCAGTTAGTAGTTAAGTTTTACGAATTGCAATAAAATCAGAATTCGTTGAACGCTAATCATAGCGCCGATTTTATTAGAATTGATTAAATTGATTGTGTTTGCACAAATGCACTACATACACATAGCTTACATAAGCACACTCGAAGATACACATCCATATACGTAAGCACCAATCTGTATGTATGTGTACTGGACAATGTATATTAGGTGACCAGAACCAAGAATGTGCCAGATTTCACGTGCGTTTAGAATGAGCTTGTATTTGTAGAAATACACTCATACCTATTCAATCATATTCAAGATAATATTCAGCTCAGTATTTCGGGCATTTCAGCCAGCAGCGCTTTAAATACGATTCGCTTGCATTTGCCTTCCATCTAAGCTTTCGCTTCATATAAAACCACAATAACCACAGATGATCCGCATGTTGAAGTTTAAACATCTACAGCGCCATAACACAAAGTGTAAAGGGGATGGTATGGTGAAACCAAAAAAAAGCAAAAACACCACCACCATCATTCGTTGGCCCCATCGTGGTGTGTTATTGGGGGGTTGTAAATTGGAGCAATGGTTGTTGCACAGAACAGATCTCCGCAGCCATGTCAGTGAGGTTAATGGCGTTATGCAGAACAAGGGGTAGTGAGTAGTGAAAATAGGTGGTACATAGCTAGAAGGTAGCAGGCGAAGATGGCAGACATTTTATTTGTGTTGGTGAGCATTAAAAAGAAAAATCCTCAGCCATGATACTGAAAAACCGAGATATCTACTAAAATATTAGTACATTTGGTTTACTATATATACATACATATGTACATTCATACATACATATACAAATGTAAGTATAAAGTGTAAATGTACGACGGCCATGTGAATACTGCTTAGCTGTGTGTGTACAGCAGATGTGAAGCGCAATAAAAACAAAATAGAAAACTAAATGCAATAAAAACCAAAGGCAACTTGGAAAGGGCGAAAAAAAAATATGAAAAACAGTAAAATATGTTGGAGAAATGAGAGCTTTCGCGCAGATTTCATGAGTTTATCGATTTTCTGCATTCAAAGCATTTTAAAGCCTGAGATTTCTTGTGCTTCGTAACACTTGGCGTGGTGACTGTGGATGTGTAAATTTATTGAAAGGCGGGCGTGGGTGTTATTTGAGTTTTATGCGCTAATAATATTTAAAAATTATGGATATGAATGCTGAATCTCAAAAATTGTGAAATAAAATTATAAAGACTTTAAGGAGGCAGATACATGTTAACGGCCATATTTTCTCTGATTTTCATAAAAATTACTTAAAATGAAGAAGTCAATATATTTTTTTCAAAATTGGGACAGAGTTTATTTATACATTAAAATAATATAAAAAAATTGTGTTTTTTATTTTAATCATTTAAAATGGCGGATGTACACTCAATTCTTCCAGGAAGGTCGCAGTGGGGCTTCTCAATAGGCGGGCATTGAATTTTCGGGCGAATTTTTCTACTATTTTTGCTTCAAAAAATTATTTTTTTGTAAAATTTTCGAAAAAAATTTTTTTTCCAAATTTTACAGGTATCTGTCAAGTTTAAATCAATTAAAATCGAAAATTTGATGAGGTCAACAAACAAAAATGGGCAGGTTAGACCCCGACATACGAAATATATATAGATTTATTTGTGAAAACTCATCTAACATCTCTCTTCCTTTTTTCGGCATCCGTCACCCTGCCAACCCGGCAAAACAACAATTTTCCTGCGCCTCCCCGTTAGATGATCTCGATGACTACAGTTAATGTAGAATTTACCTAAGCAGGTAGTAAATTAAAAGGCTTTTACTACAACAATAACAACAACAACAACAGTTGACTTAAGCCAGTTGATGGTATCGAATTGACGACAATTAACGGCTGTTGCGTGAATTCTTAATTAGGCAGTGTTTACACCATTAATTAATGTGTCGTGAAAAAGCGTAAAAGTTTTCCCTATTGGTGAAATATGAATTTTTAAGGGGGGAGCCTGCTTTAGAGGCTTCAAAAAATCGATTTTTTCGTGGATTTTGTTGGGAAGGAAAGAAATATTCGATTGAAACGAAACTTTCAGGTTTTATTGCTATACATTTCAACACTTTTCTCAAATTTTTTCATTAAAATATATGTCACATTATGCCTGGTGCAAGCATTTTGCCGAGGCGACTCGAGTGAAAGATGCAGGTCGCAATTTTCATCTGAAACCAAAAACCCGAAAAGCTTTTATTTAAGTGTAGATAGCTTCTAGTTAAACGAATAAAATTAAACAAAAAGTGAGAAATTCAACAATTTTTCGCTAATTAAAAAAAAAAATTCATTTTTTTGGAAAAACAAATTCACTTTAGATTGTTTAAAAAGTGGGTTAATCATAACTTTCTTAAGGTTTTTTAGGTTCAAAGAGAAGATAATTTAATTCCGAATACAATCAATGTTATCTCGTTTCGATAGGACGTTTAACTTGTTTCCTGTCTTCCCCGCCAATTAGGAAAAATCAGAAATATAAAAAACCGAGAAATCGCACCTCGAGCGATCCGGCCGCTCGTATACCTGCTCGACGCTTACTCACAATTTCTTCTGTAACTCCGAAAATATTTTGAATTTGCTTCTGAAATTTTGAGGCTACATTCTTGGATAGTTGGGGAAGACATTTATGCAAAAAAAAAGATCGATTTTTTGAAGCCTCTAAAGCAGGCTCCTCCCTTGAAATGGAGATTTTCACACCGTTCGGAGCCCACCTTGATAAAATTTGCATTTTTTTAATAATTTTGAATGTAGAAAATATAGAAAATTTATTAAAGTAGTGAGCCGAAGTGTATGATTTGGAAATCTTACAGACTAAATATAAATTTGCTCATTTACTGAGTGTACATAGTTTATTTAATATAAGGTGGTGCAAAATTAATCTTTCAATTGTTTTTGTGTAAGGTTTTACTAAAAAAAATAATTTTGACCTTTAAGCGCTTCGTTGCTTAACTGTTTGTTACTACAGTTGTCTATTTCACAAGGGCCAAAAGCATAAATCTTCTCATAGGGTGATTACTTTTGCGCCACCTTGTATACATGCTTTTCTGTTTAATTCCTAAGTGTGAAGTATGTTTGACGTACGACGCCACTTTAAAAAATTATAAATCTTCCGATAGGATGATTAATTTTGCGCCACCTTATATAACAAAGTAGTGCATTTCTGAAACCGAAATGACCAAGAGAAAAATCAAAGCGAGCATATTTATCTAATACTAGATTATTAAGTTCAATTATTGATTTATACATGGCGCAATTCGTTTTATAGGCGCCAATAAAAAATGTGTGGTGCCGTCTAAGAATTTGGCAGGGGCATACAATTTTACCAATTCTAGTAGTTGTGGGCAATCATTGTTGCCATTGATAATATCATATAAAAAAGTTATTGCTGATGCCCCACCCTTTTACTTTCAAGTGCATGTGGACTTGTGAGTTTGCCCCTTGAACTGTAAGAAGGAACGGGTAAATCAAAATCATCTAATCAATTCTGATAAGAAGTTCTTCATAAAAACTTTTTGAATATGCTTAATTTGCCCGCTTTTATTGCGGACGTTATAGAACGGATTTTATATAATGCAGCCATATTCCAGTTTTCATAACAGAGAATCGGAGTTGAGAGGAAAAATAACAGAACTACGCAAGTCCCTTTTGACAGTAATGACAGCAAGTCCTTTTTGACTCCACCTTTAACAAGACTTGTTCTTAAGGTATCTCTATTTTTGCTATAGACGTTATATAAGTTTTTATGAAAATATTCTTCACTAAAAAGGTCCAGTGTTTGCCACATTTCTACAAGAAGAACTACGTCATAATCACTATGAGATGTATCAGCATATGTACATACATACATATGTACCTTCTGCTCAAATATGAACGAGACTTTATCAATAAAACGGCCCGCGGATGACATATGGCAAAAATAAAGATGGTAGGACTGTTATAAGCTTACATGGCAAATTTCAGCGAGATTTGTCACATAGTTTGTTTTCTGTGCCACTGTAAACAAGTCAAGCTCGAGTGTGTTTTTCGAATTTAACGATGGAAATTCAAGTTGTTATTCCAACAAAATTTCGGCTTCAGACGCCTTAAAAATGTTGCAGACAACAGACTCTGCTCGCGATTATTTGAACAAAAATAATGTTAATATCGTTCCGCAAGCACCGTATTCGCCTGATATGGCTCCATGTGACTTTTTCCTGTTTCCCAAGCTCAAGTTGCCGCTCCGTGGAAAACATTTTGAGACAATTGAAGTCATAAAAGAGAATTCGAAGAAGGAACTGAAGTCCATACCGAAATCGGCCTTCCAGAAATGCTATGATGATTGGAAAAAACGTTGGAATATGTGTATCACCTCCAATGGTGATTACTTTGAAGGAGATAAAATAAAAATTGAACAATAATTAACCGTTTGTGTTTTATTAAATCAGTCTCGTTCATATTTGAGCAGAGGGTATATTACAACATCTTTTGCTCTCATACCAGATATATTTTGATAGTAGACTTTTAAAGACAAACATATTTATTCTAGGATATGTTTCGCTTGCAATACTAGTATTAGTTTATCTATGGCAATTTAAGTGTATCGCGAAGTTTTGAAAAACCAAAACCCGAAGAGGTCGTATTTTCACATCACACGACTATAGCGAAGTGTCAAGCTGCTTATAGTGCATTGAAGGCGAGATACCAAGCTTAAAATTGACTTTTGCCAGTGATTCATGGCTCACATCTTTTTTTTTGTAGTAGCTTAAAGTCTAGTTTTAAATTCTCGGCTGGCTCAATGGGTTGAAGAAAATCACTTTGAGTTTCAAGCAAGTTTTCGGCAAAAATACTCAACGATTGACAATACCTATAGTCTTGCGTCATACTCTATTGACTAAAATTGAACGAGAAAAAAAATACGTGGAAGATATCCCCACCAAATTTGTTAACTTCATTGAACAGGAATATCTAGACACAAGATCCATAATATGGACAGGTGAAGATTATTCAAATCATTTTGAAACGTTCGCTGGGGTAAAGCGAGTGTGTCTAGTGTCTCTTATAGTTTTTCCGCTATATTTAAATGACTTGAGTGAAGATTTGGATGGTTCATGAAAGGTGGCGATCTAAATATAAGGCTGCCGGTGATATAATCACTTGGGCTGATGTATAAATACACTTTAAAAAATGATAAATAATCTAGAGACTTGCATGGAGGTTAACTTAGCCAAATCGGCAATAATGGTTTTTCATTGTGTTGGCAAACTATTGAAAAACGAGTGAATATTATTATACAATAATAGACACGTACTGCTACCTGGGTTGGTTCTTACACTCAAAATGGTTTTCCAAAAAAATCTAGAAAAACTTTACCACGAAGTTGATCAAGAAAAGGTCTGGTCACCAATTTTCCCCAAATTACAATATTATTTTTAAGTAAAATTTTACTGCTTTTTGAAATTTTCCCATTTTTTTCTCGTGCTATTTTCGGCCACCGTAGCCGAATGGGTTGGCGCGTGATCATTCGGAATTCAGAGAGAACGTAGAGTCGAATCTCGGAGAAATGCCAAAATTAGAAAAAGTTTTTTCTAATAGCGGTCGCCCCTCGTCAGGCAATGGCAACCCTCCGAGTGTATTTCTGCCATAAAAAAGCTCCTCATAAAAAATATCTGCCGTTTGAAGTCGGCTTAAAACTGTAGGTCCCTCCATTTGTGGAACAACATCGAAACGCATGCCACAAATAGGAGGAGGAGCGCGGCCAAACACCCAAAACGGGTGTAAGTGCCAATTATTTGTTTATTTATTTACATGTAGAAAAGTGAAAAATAATAAAATCGTACACTAAAAGTTTTCTATTAGTATATCATTGCCCATTATTTAACACTTTTTTACAAGTACACCCTCCAACTATCAGTAAAAAATTTAAAATTTACTATTTTCTTTTATTCTTCCACTCTTTGCAGGCGAAAAACCACACAAATGTACGGTGTGCGGCAAGGCGTTCAGCCAAAGTTCCAACCTCATCACACACTCACGCAAACACACCGGCTACAAACCGTTCGCCTGCAAACTTTGCCACAAATCGTTCCAGCGCAAAGTCGATCTGCGACGTCATAAAGAAACCCAACATACCGACTTAAGGCCACTGATCGAACGCAATCTCGGCGGCAAGGTGGAGTTTATGGCCGCCGCAGCAGCAGCGGCAGCATCACAAATGGGCCAACATGAAGGTTTGACGTCCACTATGGGTGGTCATCATGATGGTAGTGGTGGTGGCGGCGGCATTGGCAGTAACAACATGGGAGCTGCTGCTGCGGCAGCGGCGGCGGCAGCTGCATCCTCCATCAATACACAATTGGCATCAATGAATTGCCAAAAAGTATCTTTGCTGGTATAACAGGCACAATAGCAGAGACAACAATTGCAATTACAACAACAGCATGAAAGATTGTTGGAACAACAGCGACGGCTGCAGCAATGCCTCAAAGTCGATTAGGTGTGAGGCGCGGAATATTCAGCAATTAAAGGATAATTACACTAACAACGATTATGTGCAATAAGATTAAATAAAAGGGACAAATTCGAAGATTATAAAATGCGGAATATTGGCTTACGAAAAATTCCATGTACAGCTAATATGTCTACAGCAAAAAAACAAACAACAAAAACAAAAACCAAGCAAACAAACACAGTCTGCGTAACTCTTCAAATTTCCAGTGTTGCCAAAGCAAAGCATTAGTTTTGCGCTTATTTTTTATTTTTAATTAAATATGTTAAAAATTTAAATATATGTATGTATGTATCTATATTTTTTATTATCTAAGCCCTCCTAATTCTTAACTGAAAAAGAAAATAAAAGTGAAAATAAAAATAAAAATAATACACAAAGCAAAGCTTCTAAGAAATGTAACTCACGCCTCATTTGCTCGCATTCTTCTTCTTAATTTTCATCCTTTAACACTTTTCCAGTTGCACAAAAACAAAGCTGCTTTAAGTAAATCTGTAAATATTAGCATAGAAATTATCTTGTAATATACGTATGTTTTTATGTATGTATTTAACGGTAACTAAATTGTATGTATGTAATTGTAATTAAGTAAGTAATATAATCTATTTTCTCCACACATACATACACATACATGTATATGTGTGTAAGAAGTAAAAAACAAAAACACTGTTCTCGCTTCTAAATAAATAGTTAGCCGTGGATTTTACTGACGCGTAATTAATACGTTTACACACACACGGACACATAAAAAAAAAAATGTAAATGTGCGCTCGTGTGTGTGTGTGTGCGTGCGAAAATAAAGAACTTTTGATATTATTGTCATTCCAAAGATTTAGTCTAATTAATCTAATTGTAAACAAAATAAAATTTTTATTGTACAATTAAAATAAAATAATTAAAATACATTCATTTAATGTTAATTAATTGGTAAATAGCTTAAAATCGATCAACAACTTTTTTGTTTTAAAGTAAATAAATGAATTTATTGAACAAAAAATCACAAGTTTAAAAAAGAGTTGCCGTTCTTTCAATTTTAGAAACAATCTGACCGGGTGGGTACAAAAAAAGTGATGCTTCCGACAGATTGGAAATAATAAAAGGCCTAAGTTTCTTTAAAAGCATTACAAATTTTAATGTAACAATTTTTAATTTTAATATAATAAAATTAAAAAAAAAATGGGGGTTTTATATCTCTATTGTAATGCGGAGTGAAATACCTTTCTTTTGATACCCACATCGGCATATCTCATGAAATTTTTTTTAATTTCGAACAGGTGGCAACCCTGTGAAGCATTGTCAGTGGCGTGAAAAGTCTAGAAATGTGATACACTATCTGTGTGCCCAATTTCATTCAAATCCGTTAAGCTAATCCTGAGATCGTGTGGCTATACAGATATGCATACAAGAATTGCTCGTTTAAAGTTATAAAATACAAAAAGAAAAAAATTGTGACGTGTACATGAAAATCGCCGATACACGTGTATTTTTATTTTTTATCCCCTTTCCGAAAAAGTATATTTGGTTCATAGGACAGAATGTGTGTAACGCGGTGTTATATAAGAAATACTTCAATTTACGTTCTAAAAATTTTTTTAACATATTCTTAAAGAATTATATTAACATTTTATGAAAAAACAATTGTTTTTCCAAATTTTACATGGTATCTGTCCCCTTAAAGATGGTGTTGGTAAATCAGCTGATTTGTTTTTTTCTTTCGCTGTGCCCATATGGCTGTCAGCACAGAATAAAACAAGGCGAATTAATTTTTTGTTTTCTACTTTTCCAATACTTTGCCGTGACAATCAAACGTACAAAACATTGTTGTTGGTCTAGTGCCACCACCTTTAATAAATACGCCTTGGCTGAAACTAGACAGCATGGCAGGAAATGTATAAAAGTATGGCAAAACAAAAAAAAAAAAAACAATCTTGATATTATCCACTCAATTTCATCGACGGCAAAAAAAAATGAATCACTTACAATCTGTGTCAGAAAAATAGAACCGGTTTTTTTCTTATAACTTCCAGATATATTTCATTCTGCTTTTCGCTGCGAAATAATCCCACTCAAGGGCTACGACGCCAGTGCTAACTCAGGTTAGTGTCATTCGAAACTTTTCCGTAAGCGCAACCAAACAAAAATGAGTGAGAAGTACCCGAAACGTTTTGAGGCGGTATTTTTATGCACGCATTCGAAAGGGCCGAAATTATTTACGAAAAGTTTGTTGTGTGTGAAATCAGCGGTATAAAGTGTACAAAAATGTTGATGACTTTTCCGAGCGCGGTTTTAAGAGAGTGACGACAAAAAAACAGGATAAAGTGATCGTCTAACTTTTTAAGCGGGACCCTTCTTTGTGACTACTCCAAGCACGATCAGTTCTTGCTAAAAAGGGAATAGATGTGAGTATCAACACCATCGACCGTCGACTGAAGGAGGCGAACATATCCTACCGTCTCAAATCATCAAAACCACTGTTCTCAGAATAACACATTGAGAAATAACAAAACAAGAAAATGGCGTTACAGTATTGGACTGGCCCACCCGATTGGAAATGTGTGGGGAACTATGAAAACGCTTCTTGCCGGAAGGCCAGTCCACGATTTAAAGCAACTCGTGCGTCAAGTTCGCAAAATCTAGTCCTGTTTGTCGACGAGCTACGCAGAAAAGCTGGTTCAAAGTATGTCGAGAAGATCCCAGGATATTCTCCGACGATGAAGACTACACGACTCATTGAGTAATTGCGACACGAAGTTTTCTACATACTTTCATGTACACAATTTTTTAAATATATATCTTTTATGCTTCATGAATAATCACGGTTCGTTTTTTCTAACACAGAATGTACATATCTCTTCATTACATGGTTTCAGCTTCAAATTAAACAAAAAAACAAAAATGTGTTTAATAGTGAAATGAAAAAACTTTAGCAACTTCAAATAGGCTGCTACTTTTTGCGCCACTTTGTGCATATTTTTTAACAGTTTTTATTGTTTTTGCTACAAGAACGCCATATTCTTTTAACTGTACTCATTGATTCTTTTTCTTTCTCGTGCTAACCGGCACCAGTTGGACACACCAAGTGAAGCCAAGTCCTTCTCTCTCTAATTTTTTCCAAAGCAGAGGATGCCGTCCTCTTTCTCTGCTACCACGAGCTGATACCGCAACGAATACTTTCAGAGTATTTACTTTTTTACCTCCACTACATAAACTCTTCTATTTTCACGCCTTTCTATAATTTATCTTTCCTATAGCGCAAGCGTTCAGTGACTCCGGCTTATGTAGGGTAAGAAAAATTCGGGCTAGGACTGTCGCATTTCTTGAGACAATGCAAGCTGCGAAGTTTCTCACACAAAGGCGTGTTACAAACAACCAATCAATGACACTTTTAAACTTTCCCCGAAAGCATTAAAGTAATTATTAATTTTTAATTCGATTTTATGACTACAAACAATAGCAAACTTCACAATTCTACAGGCTTGACTCAATAAACAAAATGTTTTTAAAGTTGTTTTCGCTCATTTGTAGTTAATAAAATTTTTTCATATCATTTTTAATTTACCAAATTTTAATTTACGATCCAATCAAAAGACTCTCCACAATCAACACAAATGCATTACACACACATCCATAGATATTTTGTGCATGCGATGGTAAATGATGAATCAGTTTTCTTCAAGTGATGCACGCCAATTTTTTCCTCACACATTTATGTACTTACATATGTATGTGTGCACTTTCTGTTAAGTCATTTGAACAATTTTCTTCCGAAGAAAAATTCACACATCGGCATTTTATCCAGCTTGGGGTGCGTTAGAGCTGTCAACGCGCAGCTGAGTTCACTGCTACCTTCTTCCATAATTAGGCTTAATTCACACAAAAGACCCGCATTTACCAATGTACGCAAGCGTATCGCTTCAGTTTTGTTTTTATCAAACGTAGTAATAACAACAACAACAGCAGCAACACGAGTATTTTACGAATTCAACTAATTGAACTTAACTAAAGGATATAAAAATCGTGCAGCGCTCAGTCAATCATTAAGAGAAGCCGCAAAGCTACTATTTAAGCGTGTGCGGGTATATGTGTATGTATGTATGCATGTACTTGTATGTAATAGTCAATCGACATGCGACCAAATGGCAACATCAAATATAAAACTATACTGTTCGATACTCTACACCGGATATTGCTGATTTCTAGAAGTTTATAAATAAATAGTAGGCACCTTATTACGGCCTGTGTGTTGCTTTATATTGACTCTCATCAAATCAGCGATGACTGAGGGGTCATATAAAAATATAAGAAATACATGCACATATGCGCATGCTGATCATAAATGCCAATGATCGTAAAAGCACAAATACTCGTAGGCTGTAGGATGGCATGGATCGAACGCTTTGCTTTACTTTGACGGCGGCAAACTTTGTTAATTAACTCGCACAGGATGTGATCGATCATCGAGGAAATGTAACAGAGTATACTTTATATGCAAGTATGTGCTTCACACATACATATGCATGCACATATTGCGTAATAATGTACATATTCGTACCCGTGTACCTAAGTAGGAGTGCGCGTGTGTCATCAAGCATTTGACTTTCTTAATCAATTTTGTTATGATTGGAGAATAGTACGTAATTTAGTACTAACGTAACTGTGCTCTGGGTTTATCGAAGACTCCGTGCCAAAGTTCATTTCAACGCTAACTGAAATTAACAAATTGAAAATGTCGACACAAGTGATTGATTTCAAGTAGCTTCCAATTAAAGGAGGGACGTTCGAAGAGTCGGTGCAAAAATAAAAACTATTAATTGTTTGGCGGCTGCCGTACCATTCGGAATTCACAGAGAGAACGTAGGTTCGAATCTCGGTGAAACACCAAAATTAGGAAAAAAATTTCTAATAGCGGTCACCTCTCGGCAGGCAATGGCTCCTCATAAAAATTTCTGCCGTTCGGAGTCGGCTTAAAACTGTAGGTCCCTCCATTTGTGGAACAACATCAAGACGCACACCACAAATAGGAGGAGAAGCTAGGCTAAACAACCAAAAAGGGTGTGAGTGCCAATTATATATACTCGTATATTGTTTGAAGTAAACTTTTTTATCTTTCCACATAATGTTCTTTTAGGCTTATGCACCTTGTCCAAAGCTGTGCTAGTTCGTTAATCGCTTCCGAATAATAGAATTTGTCCAAGTCTGAAAAATAGGCACTCGTTTCTACAATCACCTACTCGTTTGAATAACATCTTTTTCCCACCAGCCATTTCTTCAAATTGGGGAACAAATAGCAGTCCGAGGAATCCGAGTGAGCCAAGTCTGTGGAATAGGAGGGATGTGAAACGAGTTAGGACTCTATTTACATTAATTTTGCGACCAAAACTGCTGAGGCGTGAGCTGGCGCGTTTTCATGATGGAAAAGGAAAATCACTCAACTTTCTCATTTCAAATGAATGTCAAACACAAAGAAAACACCGAATCTGGCGCAAACTTGGAGAATTAGTTCTTTCAGTTCAAATGTCACAAATCACAATGCTACCAAGCCATTCATTAAATTTTCGCAAAGATGTCATTTCTTCTCCTTTTGCTCGTTTTTTTTTTGTGTATCATTAAGGTGCCTGACAGAAAAATAAAGTAACTGCCACCTTCTGTATTCAATTCGCCTTAATCCAGTCGTTGTTTGGGCTGCAGCGAAGCAACATGAGCATAGACTGTGTTGGCTTTTTCGCACATTACCAACACAATCTCAGTTTTTTCGTAAACCAACCGCTGTCATGACCCCGGTTACGTCAGTCGATCAGTTCATTTCTTAAAATTTGCTGAGGATCGGTTAACAAAAATCTGCCGTAGTACTACCATGCCTTTGATTCCAATAATTACTTTGACGTTACTTTTCTGCACATCAAACCGTTAATTTGATCTTAGCAGATTTGAAGGAAATGACATAAATGAGAGTCGTTTGCTTAAAACAGAACTTGGTAAAAACTGAGATTGTCGTGGTGATAGGCAAACAAATCTGCACAGTATCCGTCCAAGTTAATTCATTGCCGTATGAGTAACGGCTGATTGGAAGAGCGTAAGTACCCGCGAGTTGATACAATTGTGCTGTACAGTCCTCTATCATAGTAGAAAGTATACCCACCCTTGCCCCCTATGACGCACTAGTCAAAGCTCCTCTCACAATTTTTTTATTTTGTCTTCCAAAAAGTTACAATCAATGGAGAGCGCTATAGGTCCATGATAATTGACTTTTCTGTTTTTCATTTGAAGTCGCTACTCTATTATTAGATTAGTTCGGAGCCAACACCGATATTGGACAGGTATTCGATGATCAGGAATGATCAATACAATTTTCAGTTCACCACAACGCATCAGTACCTTGTGTCAATGTGATAACAACATCGCTTCATTTGGTGTGAAAAATGTGAAGCACAATGAGTTTTTTAAAGTGAAACTTCTTAGGCGTCGATGGACGAGCGAGAATGGAGAGTAAAACTTCATGGTCATGCAACGTTTTGTTCATTTTCGTTCCGCGAGCAAGAAAAAAGATATAACGTAGAGGAAAAGAAGAGAGAGAGCTATAACTTACATATATATATATCTTAGATACATTTTAGGCTATTTTCCTGAGTTTTTCCTTATGGTTGGTAATTTCTAGTGAGAAATAACACCGCCTACTTTTAGGCGCTTGTTTGTTGGTGCAAACTTGTAGGAAATATATTTTTGGTGCCTACTTTTTGGCGTTATATTTCCTTGGTGCCTACTGTTTGGGGCGTTTTTTGGTCCCAATTTTTTTGGCGTTTTTTTTTTTTGGTGCCTACTGTTTGGCGCTTATTTTCGTTTCCTAGCTAGTGCTTGTGCGTACTATAAAATGCTATCCATTCCGGTGTCGGATTTATTGGTTGTGCCTGGCGGCAATTTGTGCCGTTGGTGCGGTCCTGGAATCGCTGCGTTTGTGCGGGTGATAAATGCTCGGAGTAGTGCGCGTTGTTGCCACGCTTTGTGTCCGGCGTTTACCTACACCGGTCGACCCTTCTCGGGTTTTTGTAAATTTTATCTATTTGTATTCTCTGCAAATGTTGTGAATTTATTTAGATGTATAGCCTTTCGCCCTTTTTAAAATTATTTTTCAATGTATTTTGATTTGTCTTTTATAAATATACAGACTTCTCTTAATTTTGTGGTTTTTATTGCTTAAATTTGATTTTTTGACGTAGAGTCAAATTTACATTTTTGCCAGGTACTGATGCTTGTTAAACATTTAAAAACTTCTTTACATTTTGGAGTATCCGCGCCCAAAAATTAATATTACGTATTATACTTAGTCTTGCCATAAATTCTGTGACGCGTAATCAATCGTTTCAGCTTTAAAGTCACCTATAATCAAAAAATCTTCAGATAATGTCAAGAATAACGCAATGCTTTAGCGCGTACGGATGGAAATGAGGAAGCTGATGAACTGGCAAGACAAAAGACATCCAATAACGAATGCGAAGCAGCAGAAATAGTTTGTCCCCAAAGAGTGCGCAAAAGGAAGCCCTCCTTGCTGTTCCAGAAGCAGGCCGTTGACAAATGGACTAACACGGATGCCTTCAAAATATCTAAACAAACATGGCCAAATTTGAACAATTCCAGAACTGATGAGTTGTTAAGAAAACCACTAGCAGACATATTAAGAATTACGCCAACAATAACCCGCCACTAGCCAGGAAGAAGTGGTGGCTATACAACGTTAGATATAGAAGCTGCAATCAAAAATAATTTAAGCAAACAGTCCCAAGTCTGGGTGCATGGAATGCTGGGGGAATTCTCGATGGTTAATTTGAAAGAAATTGCAGAAAAGAAAATAGACGACATAGGCAGATTCGATCAGACAACACCGACACGACCATCACCATCACCACCTCCTGTAAGGCTTAAATAAACTAAAGTATCTACGACTGTTAAATGACTGCCACAGAAGACGCTTCGAGTTATTTGAAACACCATTTTAAATCAACTTAACTTTTTTCTGAATGTTTCAAATAAATGCAGTCGACAAGTTTTAAAATATCTTCAATAAATACAGTTTGGTTATAGTTTACCAATTGCGCTTCGCAAACGGATACCACTTGTCAACCAGAATCTTTCGCCACATTTTTTTCTCAAGCAAACAACACGTTTCTTAACCATATTCGTAAGGCACATACCACTTGCCATAAGTAATTTACGTTTATTTTTCCTCAAAGTCTGGGTGTGCTAGGCGAGTATATGAGTACTACTCATAAATGATAAGGAATAGTGCAAATGTACTTATTATCCATCTAATATGCATAAGTGTAACGCTTCCAGACCAATCCATTTGCGATAACCCTTTCAAAGACGTGACTGCATTATATTTGAATGGCTGTGCATAAGGGCGGGCCAAATTGTTCTAGAAAATATAACGAAATATGTATGTTTTGGCGACTGAAGTATTCTACAGCTTTGAGATATTCTGTAGGTAATACTGGCCAAAAAAATTCCAATGAGTGTAGAGTTTTATTGCCGAATTTGCGAGTCCATGTATTTAATTTTAGATATTAACCGTCATAAGTGGGATAGAGCTTTTAATTTAAGACCAATTTTGAAATATTCGGAATTCGGAGTCTTTGGCTGCTCAAAGAATTAATTTTTCAATATAAATAGTATATAACAGTTTTTTTTTTAAGAAAAAGCGTAAAATATAACTTTTTCTCCTCATAAAAAATAATAATTCCCATTATTTGGAATTAGAAAAAAAAAATATTTATAAAAGTTTTTGGAACACAACACCGGCCCTTGAAATTTAACCACCCTTTATAAAAATAATCAATGGAATTTTCTACTATACATATAACATTTGAAAATAAAAACTAAATTAAATATCACAAGGCTTGAGGTACTTTTGAGAAGGTAGAATTACACAGACACTTTTTATTTCAAATCGGCAGTAGAATAGTAGCCACCGAAACAAAGTCAGTATAAAAACTGATTCGCCCTAATGTGTAGGCATACATACAGTGCCATGCAAAACAAAAGCAGCACAATGCTCATATAATTTTAATTGTCATGTTTATATATAAAAAGTTCAACTGCGTGAAACTTACTCGCTAGCCGATATACATATGTAGGTAAGTATTTCCCGAATTTTAAGGGGATATCGGTCTGCTTCTTCAAATAAGTTTTTGAAAACTTGTGACTTAAATTTTCATCGAAGGGTAGACGAGCAATTTAAAATGGTTTGAGTAATTATAGACCAGCGAAAATACCATTGCAGAAAAACATTCGCAATAATGGTGTAATTCAATATTTTCTATTTAGTAATTCAAATTTTTAATATTGAATTTACCCAGAGCGCTTTAGTGAAGTGGCAAACAGCTCACTAGTTTTGTCTAATGACGAATCATAATGTAATACGAGTAATTCCTACAGAATGCGTGCAGTACGACACAATAAATATAAACATTTTAATTCACTGAGGCTAAAGTTTGACTATTAAACAAGTTTACGTATAAATAATTTCTAGAGATGCGAATGTTATCAAACGCTGAATGGAATATGCCATTTTGAAAATTCAGCACGGCAATGCCCAGAAACACATATCGGCCGTGCGTTATCATCGGGCAAAATCCACAAGTAGTTATCCCACAAATCCCGTTTTTTTTGCGAATTGCTTTACGCAAATATCTTTTAAAGCCCAAATAATGGCCCTCATTAATTTTCTGACCTGCTGGCAAAAATTCGTGTTGTACAATACCGTTGTAACACATAAAAACCTCACCTCATCGCTTTCTTCTTTGACTGAAAACGGCGTGGTTGTTTTGGTATTGGTTTATTCGGAGCTCTCCACTCATTCGCTCGATGTCTGAATTGCGTGTCGTATTCATAAACTCACGTCTCGTATCCAGTAATTATGCCTTTGATGAATGTTGGATCCAATACAGACTTAGAAATCATGTATTTTTGCATGAAATTCAGGTCCTTTGGAATCAACTTTACAGCAACTCGACGTAAACTCAAATTTTTAACTGCAACGTCCTGAATGATTTGATAAACAATGTTCAAGTTCTCTAGCTCTCTGATAGTTAATTTCCCGTTCTTGGTCGACTTTTTTTCACTTTATTATTGTTTTGATAAATTTACGATGTCGACGGTCAGCTATTATGATACGTCCAACTCATCCTTAATAGACTCACGATCTTTGCTGAAGTGTTCATGATACATATAAATGGCTGTCGACCTGTTTGTGTTAGAGGCCCTTATAACCATTGCACTTTTCCAACATTTCTAAAATTTTCGCTCCATTGAGTCCATTTTTAGCGCAAAATTTAATACAAAGTCGTTGTTGTAAATTCTAATCCGTTTTTAAACCGAAAAAAACATGCAGAGGTAGATTTACTCAAGACGGCGTAACTTTTACAAATCTTGAGCAATAACGAAATGGGAGGAGTATTAATCACAGATGTCGAAAACTAACGAAAAGAAAAACTTAAAAACAGCACTAAATTCAGGAGACTTAGAGCCTCACCTGGCGGTTGTTCTGAGAATTTTTTGATGTCGAGGTAAATCCGGAATGTTGAACTTAAAAACAAAACTATTGGATATTTACTCAAAAATAATTTTATTTGCACTTAACCTTGTATAATGTGAGTACACATATCATAGTTAAAAATTATTCAATGTAACCTCCATCTCGTGCAATTACCTGCTCCAGCCGGGACCTGAAGCGCCCACATGCGCGAGCTACCTCCTTCTTGTCCATTGTGGTCATTACTTCCTCGATGGTTGTCTTCAGTGCGTTCTTAGTATTATGAGGCTTCGCGTTAACTTTTGCTTCAACTGTGCCCCACACGTAATAATCAAGAGGATTGCAGTCTGGGCTTGAAGGTGGCCAAAAATCTAGTGACCAGTGGTAGGGTAGGTTGTTCTGGAGCCAAGCCTGAGTCTTCTTTGCCTTGTGAGCATGTGCGGAGTCCTGCTGAAACCCATATTCTCTTCCAGCAGCTACACGGTCCATCCAGGGTTGCGTTTTTTTGTAGCCAAACCACTCAATTATCTCTTTAGGGCTTTTTCAGGCGCGAAGTGACTCCAGTATCGCAGCTCTTCTGTCCTGCTCTCGACTCATCGTTTCACTAGCACTTACTCCGGCACTCCAATGTCAATCAGGAAACAAAACACTAAAAATATGTCCCTTTATCAGCGGTTTTAGACTAAACGCTACTGCTCCAGACCTTTCGAAATGTTTTCCGGATTTACTTCGACGGCCCTGTATAATAGCCTTACGTTTTTCTCCAAATGGAATGTTTTTCTATAATTTCTCTGGGCTCGATCGCTGGATTACAAAATAAAAATTGCAAACTAGTGACAACACAACTTGCTTGCTCTATTTAATTTCAGTGCTTAATCGCTTTACTTTACGTTTATAGGTTCAATCGCTCAACTTAAGATTAAATATTTTGTGCGTTGTTTTTACCATCTTAATTTCTAGACTCGTATTTTTTGTCTTGGCATCTGGCATTGATGCTTTTGTTTGAGTATCTCATTCCCTCGGTATTGTTGCCAGATGCTTCGCGAGTATTCGTGATTTTTCACAATAGTTATTCATCCCATATTTTATAAAACTGTTACAGAAAGCCAAATAGAAATAATTCTGACATGACTTTTATCCGCTTTTACTTTGCACAACACTGTATGTGGGCGTGTGTATGGAAATATGGCAGCGGTTAAAAACATCAACGGCATTTACCGACACCATCCACTAATACTACCAAACAATTGCAACGCCATTGCTGTTTTTTTTCCTTCTCAAATTGAATGTCATCAAACCAGATATGGACTTGGGCACGTACTCTAGCGGTTATAGGTACTCTTGTTTTTCTGACACCATTCAAGTCAACTTGTCAAAAATATTGAAATTCACACACATACATTCATACATACAGCCATAGATAAGCAGAAGTATGCATATGAATAGTAAATATCTTTATTGATGAAATTGCAATATGGTTGACGTTTTATACGTATGTACATATCCACAAGCACTTACACATACAAATACACACAAATATGCTTCTAATAGATAAGCAAAGGAAATACAATTTCGCTGAAACCACTTAGCATTGAAAAACACAGGGCAAAAAGGACACAATACCACACAGCGCTTCACACCGTCAAAGTCATACCCATATTTTCTAGTATAGCCGTACAAATGATAGACGTGGGAATTACATTCGCATAAAATATATTTTTATTGTAAAATTCGCATGCGAGAACCAAACAGCCAACCTTTATGAACGAGACAATCAAATAGCGGATAAACCCTTTTTTCTTGCTACTCATTCACATTTGCTTACGACTTTGTATGCAGTGCTGTTGCTGTGAACTCTATGATATTTCTTTTCTGATATGTGATATATTCTGCGTGATACTCGTGATATTTGTATGCGGCGTTGCTTTTATGACGGTAAACGTTTGTCAACCGGACACTTTGGGGAATTCCGAAGAACTTAACTGCGCACAGGTAAATTTATCAAATTTCAATTTTCACGCTTGCGAAATGTCATAATATGATAACCGTAATTGGAAAGTTGAAAAGCAATATTTCTGATTAAAATTTAATATATCATAATGCGCCATTTTACTCACGTAAATATAATATGTATGTATGTACATATGTCAAAGTAGCTGGAGACTGTAGAAAACATTTCGATTTATATCCGCTGGAATTGATTTGGGGTTAGGTGCATACTTAAATTACAATAAGTAAAAAAGGATCTAATCTGAGTTCAGGGATCAAAGGATCATTTATGTCTACTCACGCACTTCACGTCTAAGTGAAACGTCATAATCAGAGCCAATCATATATTGATTGCATTTATAATTGAAGATGGTTTAAAATGTTTTATAAAATTGGACTACTCATCCTTTACTAACTTTGGATTCATTGCTTTCTCTTAGACGTTATTAAATAAAGGGTGGTTAAATTTCAAGGGCCGATGTTGAATGTGAACCACACCTAAACGTCAACGACACCGTTGGACTTCTTTCTTTGGGGTTATTTGAAAGAAAAGGTGTACGTCGATAAGCCAGCAACAATTTAAGAGCTAAAGGATGAGATAATTCGGCACATTAACGGCATAGAATCTCAATTATGCCTCAGCGCCATCGAAAATTTGGACCATCGGATGGAGGTGTGCCGCCGAGACCGTGGCAGCCATTTGGCCAATATTTTGTTTTATACATAATTGAGCTATATCAATATTATCATAGTAAAGAAAAATGATAATAATTAAAAAAAAATTGTACGTTATTCAAAATCAACACCGGCCCTTGAAACTTAACCACCCTTTAGATAAAGAACTATTTGCATTTGGTGGTCTTTGGAGGTATGCCGCGTAGGCCGTGGCAGCCATTTGGCCAATATTTTGTTCCATACATCAGTGAGCTATACCAATATTATCATAATAAAGAGAAATGATAATAATTTCTTAAAAAAATTGTATTTTATTCAAAATCAACACCGGCCCTTAAAATTTAACCACTCTTTACAGTAAAAGTATGATACTTATTTTTATTTCAAAGTGACCTATGTTTATAAAGGGTCTTTCAAAAGAAGCGCCTAGATGTTGTTTTAAAATAAAACAGGTAAAAATGTAGATTCTTTCAGGTTTCCTTATTTGTATTCAAAATACGTCTCTTAATCCTACAACTGTTTAATTTTATTTCGAAATACTTTTTCTGCCTGCTTAATTATTTTCCAGCGAAGACGAGTGTACTCGACATAAACGGAGTAAAATGTTTCTGCCTGTAAAAGTAGGCGATCATGACTAAAAATCAAACGTTGCGTAGTGGCTTTTTAGAAAATATCTATACAGGTATATCGGGTTGGGGCCTTCAGAATTCGATGAAGAACGTCTCAAACTCACTCTGACTTTTGAAGGAGAACGGTCCCCAAACCAGTCGTGAATTGGCGGAAAAAATGAACTGCAATCATAAAACGATTTTCAATCTCCTTCATTCAACGGGATCTACTGAAAATTTGAGAGCCTGGGTACCTCACGAGCTCAACGAAAAACTCAAAGAAAGTCTCCTTCAAATTGCTTCTCAGCATCTCGCTAGCCATAGAGCAACACGCGGTCATAAACAGCGTCTTTTGTACCGAATCGTCACGGAATATGAGAAATGGTGCCTATACATCAATATGAAGCAAAGAAAGGAGTGGGTGACTCCAGGAAATACTCCAAAGCCGAGAGTCAAGCCGGATCTTCATCCAAAGAAACTCATGAAGTGTGTTTGGTGGGACTGGTGCAATGGGAAATGCTCGAAAAGAATGCCACGGTCAACAAGGAGCTCCACATTATCCAGCTAGGAGGTTCTTCAGCATTCGTCGTATTTTCCGGACCTTGCACCAATCGATTACCATCTTTTCCGCCCCCTGCCAAGCCACATGAGGTCCTTAAAAAGTGGGCCAAGAAGTTCTTTGACACTAGATCAGGCAATTTTTGGCGGAGCGGTATCAACAAATTGGTCGAGTGGGGGGAAGAGTTTGTAAACTGCAACGTCAAATATATAGTTTATTAACTTATTGATATAATTATTGTCTTTTGTTTAAATAAAAGTCTTTGGTAAAAACGCTAAAAGCTTATTCCCAATCTAATGTTTTTATTCGTCGCTAACAAACAAAATTTATTTCATTGATGGAAAATAGATCACACAAAGATGAAATATCGCATTTCATTAAAAGTTGCAAGAAACAATTTTTTTAAATCTTGAATTTCTTTTAAAATGCGACCAACTGCGACCAAAACTGAGCGGCATATGAATTAGTCTGAGCAACTATTATTTTTATTAGGTCATTATGCAAAAATTTTTCCTTCCAAGACAAAGGGTTGGTTTTGTAAGATGGAGGATTAGATAAAAGCTAAAGAGGTTCTCGTTCTCAACCTACCACCGTCCATGTTGAATTTTAAATATTTTCATTTCCTTTTTCTGATTCATTGTATGCTCCATCTTCATCTTTTACTTTTGAAATTCTTACCTGTCGTCTTCAACTTCTTCATTGTTTTCTGCATCTTCTTCACTGCTACCTGATGTTTCATCACTGCTCTCATCTGAAGACGACAAAATTATCATTCTTTTGTGCTTTTTACTGTTTAAGAGGTTAAGGGGTCCGAAAAAATTATGATTTTCAATAATTTTTGCTGGTCAATTGCTTTATTTTACACAAATAAAAACATAGCATTAATACATCACGTTTCGACTTGTCTTTAGAAAAATTAAAAAAAAAAAGTAATATTTGTAAAAGTTATCGCTGTTTGTGTGGAGCCCGTTTCTTCAGAAGTCCCTTGCGGTGATCATCACAAGTCTTTGGAGATTCTTCTAAAATCAATCGGACTAGAGAAATTAGTTTTATTAATAGAGATAATCTTGCGCCTGATCCAAGCGTTTTTTTTTTCTTCTCAAAATTAACAATATGGTGGCCTCAGGTGAGATTTTTGAGAAAAAACCGAGAATTTAAAAAAAAAAAATAGAAATAAAAAAAAAAATCCTTCGATAATGCACGAGTTTTTTATGTTTTCCAAAGCAGTACAAATTTTATTGAAATCTACCAATATTTCAATCACACAATAGTTTTAAGATATTATACATTAAGAAAATGCAAAAAAAAATCAATTTTTTTTTAATTCTAACTACCCTTAGCCCCTTAATCACATATCTCCATCACTATCATAACAATTCATCTGGTAGAGATAATTAAAATTATGTATTTCAAAATGTTATTCCTCAAAGGAATACAAGTACATACCATTACCTTTCTTGTCAGTAAAATGCACAAGACTGTTATAACCTTCGTTCTCGCAACTCTGACATCACACAATCAACTGGGAAATGCATACGAAATGCTTTTTTATTTGAAAAAACAAATCGTTTTGTAATGGTACTTCCTCAGAATTTGTTATTTCAGCTTTACAAGCTATTGTGTATTAAAATAAATGAGGTTGCCGGCTATCTTTACTTGCCCTTTTTCAGGGGAAACACATTATAGTTGATTCGTCGAATAATAATATTAATGCCATTTTTTATTTTCACGACGAGATACTCGACTTTATGCGAAAAATTTTTGTTTCGCTCTGACGAGTTTAATCGACATTAACAGTTAAAGGGTTAAGAATTATATGTGAAATTTTACATAACTTAAATGTGCAACATGAGCACAGTCAATTCATGGATGCCTAATTGTTGAGAACGTCGAGATATCGGTGTTGAAGGTTGTTAGCAACATTTTGCGCTACAGAAGCAATATTCTCAACGTCCAGTTTTTGTCTGCCAGTCCTTTTTTTATACTCGTCGGAACCAGTTTCTTCAAATTTGTTCACCAATCTTTGAATTATCGACTCTTTCGGAGGATTATTTCCACCAAACAAAGTGCGAATTTTACAATATGCTGTTCTTAAAAATCGACCATTTTCATATAATAGTAAGTTCCAATAACTTTCGCGCGTATTTCTATATATTGTGCATCTGTGAACTTGACAAATCATGAGATAAAAAGAGCTAGAAAGTACCTCTTTTTATGCCATATTATTCACTACTAGGATCTAAGCGCCACTTTTGAAGGACCCTTTATAAACGTATTCCTATCTTTACAAATGGTGTCGTTCGAATACCCTTTTTCACTAATAATTAAAACATCGAACCTTTTGTGTTTGAAAATTAATGCCATAGAGCACTTTTGTTAATTTTTTCTATTTTTTTTTTGGTGTTAATTTTCAATACCCACTCGCAAAGGATAACATACATAATATATATATGAACCAAGTTTCGATTTCCATTTTTCTGATAATGGTTTTCAATTGAAAAATGTAACAAAATTTCGGTATAATTGTTTTCATGCGTAAACCGTTTTAAAAAAAGTGAAAAAATGCTGATTTGACGATTTGTATGTGTTAGTAGTTGGTTCCATTAAATTATAAGCAGGGACTGAGGTACCTGACGTACCCAAGAATTGTATCTGATATTTCAATAAAAAATTTGTCACTAGCTTGTGTAGCTATTTTATAAAGCCTTTTATCTATAGTAATCTTTTTTTTTATTGCTTTTGCTTCGAAAAATGAAGCCTGTTTTCTGTTAATTTCTAAAAATACATTGTCCAAAAGTTGCATATCATTTAAAATTTGTACCTATGGTTTCATAAAATTTCTCCCTTTTCATTCATCTTTGACCGTCTGATCTCGTCCGAAATTTGTGCTATCAAATTAAGTTTCTTAGTAATGTAATCTGAGATGTACTGCAATGCGTCTTCGTAAAATTCAGCGGCTTTAATACCGTCTTCGATTTGGTATTGTTCACAGGCGTGACTTTACAATTTTTTTTTTTAATTTCTTAAAATTTGTCTTACTTTTTCTTACCTATTTTGTAACATTTTTTTATCTAATTGGCCTAAATATAGGATGCTTGAAACAGATCTGTGTCGATCTGTTAAAATGTCATGCAACCTTGTCAGCAGACTTTTATCGATTGAGTGTTGATCTGATGAACACCATGCGAACAGTTTTCGAATAATCTAACGAATTTCGAGCTCCTGTGTATGCTGTATTTTTAGCGTTTGAGAGACTCATCCGATTCTTCTTGTGGGAGGTCCTATCTCATAAAAGAGTGCCCGTAAAAATAATGAAATTTTTAAAAAATCTATACGAAGATTTCGGAACCTTTACAGATACACAGATGCGGGCGTGAGGCAAGCACGTATTCTGTCACCATTGCTTTTCATTTTGGAACTGGATGACATTTTATATGGAGCTCTGAGAGACAATATTGACATCCTGTGGGGTTTGATTGAAAATCTAAAGGACCTAGTTTTTGCAGATTATACGGTGCTTTTGAGCCATAGGCTTTGTGAGCTGCAGTCAATGGTTGCTGAAGTAAACCAGCATGCAACAGCAGATGGTCTTGAAACCAACATCGAAAAGTTTAAGTGATGGCAAATGGCTAGGGTGCGATTGAAAGTCCAACTAGGAGCGTAAATGGCGAAGTAGCTCAATGCGTGAATTCGTTTAGCTGTTTAGGAAGCATGGTAACAGGAAAAGTGGCGCCGAAGAAGACTTGGAACCATTCAAGGACGATCGAACAATAAAAGATACCATCCTTCATTAACAAATGCTTGCACCGAATACTGATAATCTTGTGGCCAAACCGCATTTCGAACGAATTGTTCCGAACCCGGATTCATCAAGAGGTTGTAGCTAACGATATCAAAATCAGAAAATGGAAATGTATAGGAGATACCTTAAGGCATCCCAATAGGTACATATATAGCTAGACAAGCACTTACATGGAACCTGCAGGGTAGCAGGAGTAATAGCAAATACGTGGCGAAGAACAATTGGAAAGGAGTTAGCCGAAGCACGAATGGTTTGACGAATAAAATCCAGTATCCATGCGAAGTGCAACAAAACGGCGCTTTCACTCACTATTTAACGACTGAGTAAGCTTTCTGCGGGAACTTCAACCAACGAACCAATATTCGCCAAAATTTGCGACATGTAACTTTTAGCCTTAGACGAAAATGTATGTGGTGTGTGTGAGTAAACGAGTGTAAGTGTGTATGTGTGCAGTTCACATGGATATGATTTATGTGGTACTCTACTCCCTTCCGCAGCCAACTGTGGGAATCATTTCCTATTTCTTCTTTTATTAAAAAATTCGTAATAAGTGGTAAATATTTTCATTTTGAAAACTGCTTTGCGGTACAGTGAACCCTTTTCGGTTTGCAAACGGCAGGAAGACGACAAAGCCAAGTGCATTGACAGCAGCAACAAACACCACAAAAAGCACAACAATAGCGGACAATAATAATACTCATAATAACAATAACAATAAGGATCGGAAAATTCAAGAAGAGCAAATACTCGGTAATTGTCGCAGGCTGCACAGAATCATATCCTTTTCGCCCGCCATTTGCGACTTATAACACCAAAGCGTTTAACGTGGGTTTGTAGCTCGAGTTTCGGCCGAATTTGAACTGAATGAAGGGAAAGATTGCAAAGCGCGCATAGGGGTGGCGACACTGAGGTTGGAAGATTGTGCCTGAATTTCAATTGTCGCAATGACGGCGGACTACGACACGGTAGCAGGCATATTCGTGCCAAATTACTCCAGTGGGAACGAAGCGGCTGCTTTTAATACGCACGAGCATCGACCCAAACCAACGACTCTTGCAGAAGAGCAACCCCGTCCCTGTCTAGGGTAGCAAAGCAATACGCACATTGGCGATGATTGCACTTGATGCTGCCGCATCGATTGTGCTGGTGCGCGTTGGCAGTCGAGGCGTTGAGGTGATTACATACATACATACGAGCGTATGTGGGTGTTCGAGGTCGATTGCTGTTGCGGCGACTGTTGCAATTGAGACATTTTGCCAAGCAATTTGCGTGGCAGTCGGATTGGATTGAATTGGATTGGATCGGTACATATTGAACGTGTTGGTTGTTCCGCTGTGAGCCTGCTGGGTGCGTTCATTGATTAGTCGATTGCCTTTTTACGGCGTCGCCGCATTCGAAGCGCGAGACAAGTGTGTAAAGCGTGAGATAGGAAGGTTAGGGGGAGGGAGTGTATAGCAGGGGGTAGTCACACGCCTGCTGTGCTCGTGGAAATTATTATTGCGGTTTACAATATTTGCGTTGGGTATTAGTGATGTGGAAAATGGGCAAAGCAAGAAATGCGCGAGTACTCGTTACATTTCTGCGTGGATATGCGCAGTACTAAGCACTACTCGAAATTTAAATACAATAACACACGCAAAATGAATCATCCAATTTCTTCTTTTTAATAACTTTTTTACTAAATAAAAGTTTTTAAAAATATTTTGACAGATTTTTGCCTTTAGCTTTACGCGTTTCACTGCATGCCTGTTTGTATACAGCAGCTGTCTGGTGCACAAGTGTCAAATAGGATTGACGTACGACACCATTTGCAAGAATTATAGATCTTCTGATGAGGTGATTAATTTTGCGCCACCTTCTACGAATACGTTTGGCAATGGAAACTGAATTTGAAATGGTAAATAAGTAGCAACAAAAATATACAAAAAAAGTAAACCTTGATAGAAACATGCTCTTATTATTTATGATAAAAAAAATTGTCGGTGGCTTCTTAAAAATAAAAGGTGAAAATCGGTTATGTGCTATGTTAAAGTTTTATAGGATACAGCTGGTTGAAAAGACCAATGAACATTTTTTTTATTTTCACCTAACCCTTTGTGTAAAGTAGCGGGTTTTTGACTTCGAATAATTTAAACAAATGATTTTGTAAATTTTGTAACAATCATATCGAATACTTTTAAGACGCTTTTCAAAATATTTTTCAATCATTTCCAGAAACAAAGCTTAGAAGCATTCAATTAATTAAGTTAATTTCAATTAAAATGCTTTTCATATCATGCGCTACAAATTAATTATGAGTTCTAGTTAAAAATTATGGCAACCCTGCTGTAGATTAGTTACAAATAAACGCTTTTTTAAAACTCCTTCAATTTTTTTATAAGCTTGCTTGCCATCTGACCAACCCTGTATTTAAAAATTTACGAAATATTTATAATATATTTTTTTTTAAATAATACAAAATAAAAAATTATACCATATTTTTAATTATCCCTAATTCGCCATAAAAGCGGTGATAAGAACTTGACATTCAACTTGATGCAAAAAAGACTTTATTTTATTTGCAGTTTTTTAGGCAAAGTTATTTAAGCTCAAGAATTCTTTAGATTTCTAATCATTAATTCAGGACAACGCTGCTTATTTTAGGCAAGATTTTTGTATACAAGGTGGCACAAAACTAATCACTCTATCGGAAATTCATAATTTTCGCAAATGGAGTCGTACGTCTTGTCATTTATTTAGTAAAACATTTGTTCAAATACAAAATTGCATGATTTTTTTGCGCCACCTTGTATTTAGTACTAGGTTTTCGCACTGAGTTTCAAAATGATGCAAAAATAGTTTCAACTCCTGTTTTGTAATTAATTTTTTTTTCGCCGAAAATGACTTTAACTGCACTTTAAATATGAATTTTATCCAATATCCAATTTGTGGTTAATCGAAAAAGTAACTTTTGCAATCCTCAGAGCAATATTATTTTAAATTCCCGAAGAAGTAATTTTTATTTTTAACAATTGAAAGATACTATAGAAATTACTACTGCTCCTGAATTTTTTCTTTGAAATATTTTAACATTCACATTTTTTCTGTTGCAATACATATGGCAACCCTACTCCAAATGATATCTCAATTGACGGCTTTTTAATTAGTTGAAAATGTAGTTCCAGTCCCTTGAGCGGACATATTTTTCTATATCAAATCGCATGTATCAGAAGAAGTTATACTCTTTTGAGTGGATACCTCTTTTTGACGGGCCAAAGTTGATTGACGGTGAGTGACCGCCGAAGAGAGGTTTCACTGCAAATGTATGGGACTACAGATTTGCGAAAACGTTAACGTATTATGTGCTTTATTAAAGTATTCGAGGAGGCCAAGATCGCCAACAATGATGAATGATGAATTAAATTATTTAAATTAAAAATATATTAGAAAACTCCACATTTTTTTATGTAGGTCAATATTCACAGGAGGCTCTTGTCTTCGTGCAGGCTGAATCTAGACTGAATTTCTGAAACTCAACTTAGCTTCTGGTAGGAAATTGGCTACATTACTCAACTGTCTTGTAAAAATTTGTTGTTATTTTTATTTTATAGTTTTTCGCCAAATAAAATAAATTTGTTTGAAAAATAATTTTGAAATATTTTTTCTTTTGGTTGATAAGAACGAAAATTGGGCAAGCCTGATAGGCATCCCATTAATTACTGAATTTTTTGTTTTATTGCCCATGCGACCCTCGCAAATGAACATTTCGCCGACACCATCAGCAGCCATACAGTCTCAAAACATAGTACTGCCTCCCACATGAGTAACAGTGGGTACCTCGCAATCGTGGTATTCCTCGCCAACCCGTCGCCTCACTAACGTCCCACTAGGTGTTTCAAATACCTGCATATAAACAATCATTTTATAAGATTTGTGTTATTTACTCGTAATTGGATGAGGGAAATAGAAGCTACGGTTGTTAATATATTTTAAAACGGTGTCCCTCGAAGTTCGTTTCATCAGATCCCAGAACATTCGTCCAATCTTTCAAATTCTTCCTTCTTCTGACAAAACGAATAGTGTTGCAAAATACAACAAAATTTGTTTTTACCTGGACATTGTGGTATTACAGGGTGTTGGCTAATGAGCTGGCTAATTAAGGCTCTCAAGCATACCACTAGGCCCTGAACCACTTCTATGTGTGTCAATTCTGCATTGGTTCAACTATAGATTGCCGTGATCATGAGGTCTACTCATAGAAGCAGCTGGTCTGAGTTGGACTCCTGCAGAGTAGCCAACTGCTTTGTGAAAGAACCAAACAGGAAATTAGCAGCCTTTCTCCTTAAACTCAGTTGGACAGGACAGTACTGGTAGGTATAATCATAGCGTACAACGCCTGTGTGGCCATGGTGACCTAATATGCCTACCCGGCCGCGAGAATGAGGAGACTGCAAAGCATTTTCTCTGTAGCTGTCCGGCACTTCCTAGAATCAGACTTAGACTGTTCTTCGCAGAACAAAAAGTGACCTCAAACCAATTTTTCAGTCTTACCAACCATACTGTATCTATGCTGTCTCTTCCACTGTAATCTATTCGACTGAGTGCTTGGGCTTGTCCAACTCCTCACAAATTTAATCTAAATCTTCCTCCGTAAAGTGTTGATATCGGAGACTCCATTCCAAACGATTTTTCGGTTTTTTTTTAATCCACGGCATCTTTCGGGCTTTGCTTGCTTTTAAACCTGCTTCCAAAATCAGGTCCTTGAGATCTTATGATCCTTGAGAGAGAAAATATTTTAAGTATACCTTTAAAAAAGCAACTTTTCAGGTTTTACGCACCAAGTAAGGGCACCAGGGCTCTTCGGATAATATTATTTATTGTTGTAATCAAAGGCGGCCGCCATGGCCGAATGGGTTGGTGCGTGACTACCATTCGGAATTCACAGAGAGAACGTAGGTTCGAATCTCAGTAAAACACCAAAATTAAGAAAAACATTTTTCTAATAGCGGTCGCCCCTCGGCAGGCAATGGCCAACCTCCGATTGTATTTCTGCCATGAAAAAGTTCCTCATAAAAATATCTGCCGTTCGGAGTTGGCTTGAAACTGTAGGTACCTCCATTTGTGGAACAATATCAAGACGCACACCACAAATAGGAGGAGGAACTCGGCCAAACAATCAAAAAGGGTGTACGCGCCAATTAAATATTTTAATCAAAAGTTAAATTCACCAGCGACACATTTGCCAAAAGCAGTGGTCACCTTGGTAGTCCCATTTGAAATTAAATGTATTTTAGTGAAAATGTCTCTAATTTGCTTTTTTTTAAATACTTCGCCAAAATTTATAGTTTAATATTGCATTAATATTCAATATATGGCAAAATTCCTAATAAATTGAAATTGCGTAAACTGCTAAACATTTAAAAATATTTTTAATTCAAATAATTTTTTTCGACTAGTTGCTCATCCGATTACTTGCCAACATCACAATCACAAATTTTCGAATTCTACACCATTCACACCCCTTCAGGATTGAATTTAATTTCCGTAATGATGAGATTCGTCCTTTTCTAATGGCATACCGCGCACAGTTGCAGCTTTTGCTATTGTAGTTGTTGCTATTGTTACTTTTTCATTTTGTTATTTATTAGCCTGCTGTTTTCGCTGGTTTCAAGTGGCAGTGTGTAAAAACACTCCACCCGATTGCGAGGACGACGACGACGACAACGACCACTTGAAATTGTCAGCAGGTGCTTTGCAACAACACAACTTGTTTTACTTACAATAACAACAATAGATAGCAGGGCACAAAAATGACAAAATCAACGTTTATGCAACATTAAAAGGACAACAACTGAGCAATTTAATTCAATTGCATTGGGCTGTGGTGGATTGATTGTATTGTTGAAAGCCGTTTGCCGAGATCACCGAGAAATTAACTGTGTGGCAAACTGACAATGGCTCTGGTGATGCTGGCAATGATGGTCATTGAACGCTGACTGGGGTCATCGGTTAGATAATGTGAGCATTGCTTTTGCATTTGCCCAATGCAATAAAAATGCAATTATCGAAGAGCTAAAGTTGAAATGAATGTTAGAAGGGGATTTAGTAGGACTTCTATTTTGCCGTAAGTGTGTCGCACTTTCATTGTTTATGCCCATCATTAATACTTACTGGATTTTCTACCAAAATTTTTATTTGTTTTTGTAAGCACCTTACCTGAAAATTTGTTAATTACGTACAATGGAAACTGATGACATAAGCAAACGGAAGTAGTTGACCAAATGAAAAGTTCGAAAACTTTAGTTAACTAATGGCAGGCATACTACTTCTTGTTTCTGGTAACGGAAAAAGTTTCAAGTACTGAGTAAAAAATACCGGGTATAATCAAGTAACGAGTAAAAAATTTAAATTATAGAAATCTGAAATTTTTTTTATTGTTGAACGAAAATTAAATTTTCGCAAATATTTTGCAGTAAGCACAACATATTAGGTAAAAAAGTTGTCTTCACTAGCTGAGGGGATGAGGATTTTTGAAGATGATATCACTAAAGTCATCAACTTCGAGAAGATGTTCAGAATTGAACTGGACGACAAGGTATACTGGAGTACACCAGCATTTGAAAGGAAACTCCGGCACACAGATGGCTCAAAAACACCAGAAGGCATAGGCGCTGGAATATATGGTCCTAAAACAAAGCGGTCTGTTCCGATAAGTAGTTTTCCCAGCATCTTCCAAGTGCAAGTGTATGCCAACTGTCTATGTGCAGAGATTAATTTAGACAGGAACTTCCGGAATGAGCGAATTGCCATTATGAGCGGCAGTTAGACGACACTCAAGACGTCGTCATAGTTTGAAGTTAAGTCTCAATTAGTCCTTGAGTGCATAGAGAAATTGAATTTGTTAGGAATGCACAATCACACCTGTCTCATATGGGTCCCAGGATATAGACTTAGAACTGGGTAGGAAGTAGCGTATGAACTGGTTAGAAAGGCAACGACTTCGTTATTAATGGGATCCAAGCCCTTTCTCGCTATGAGAACAACACACCATCAAGGAGAAACTTAGAAGTGAAGAGCTAAGACTAAGAGACGTGAGCTGATGGCAAATTATGGGGGCTACGCCAGTCGAGATCCTTAGTGGGGGATAAATCAAAGGAAATTCAGGCAACCTCCCTATGGACAAGCTGAGAATGTGCTCTGGCATTCTCACAGGTCACTGCAGATTGTGTATCCATCTGCACAGGATGGACCATATGGTCCATTGTCTCCTGTCGTTTTTACGACCAGTCTTCGGAGACTCCAACACACCTTCTTCTCGAATGTGATGCTATGGCGCGAAGAAGGATGAGATATCTCGGCTGGATGCTACCGGAAGAAAGGCACATACGCTTAGTCCAATCCAGCTCTATCTGAGGTTAAGGGTTTAGATGAAATACTCTAATGAATAGGGCGCACAAAAGACGTTAAGGTCTATCTGCAAACCTCATTTTCATTTACTCGTTCATTCAATTGAGGTACACGAAATTTCTCCAAATATTTGATGCTGGTGCTCATTTCGGCATATTTATCTAAAACAAACATTTTTTGAGCTATGACGTTTTTCCAACAAACGTTGTCGGCAAATAATCCCGGAAATTTTGGATCTCAAAAATACCGGAACACTGGGATAGGCATCCCTAGTGTTACATGCGATTAATAGACTACCGGAATTATTCAACCATATTCTGAGCTGATCAGTATTTCCTTCATTATCATAAATTCCTAGAGTTCCAGTGCGAAGCATAGGGCCACAACGAGATTCTTCCTTCGCCAGTCTCCCAACTTCATTCTAGCTACATGGCGCGGGTTTCTAACTCCAGCAGTGCTCTCCAGATATTCGCTGGTCTTCCACATCTGCGGCTTGCGTGGGGGTTCCAGTCAATGGCGTCCCTAGTTAAGTCAACATTTCCTCTTTGTAGAACATGGCCATTCCGGCCCCATTTTCTTTTTCGGATCTCTAATAGCATTGGCTTCTGCTGGGTTCTGGCCCATAAGTCGGCATTCGAGATAATGTTTTGAGAATTTTTCGAAGACATCAGTATTTCCTTAGTCTACCGAAATTCCGTACACCGATTTTTCAATTAACTGCTTATTAGGCGCACTGCTTTAAAATCCTGTAAGATCCTGTAAGCCTAACGACAATTGGAATAGGTGATGCAATATTATGTTTATATTAGCAGAAGACTGCAGCAAATTCTTCTTGCCGATTGTGTGAAGCTTCAAAGGAGCAATGTTCCATCGCTTGCGGTACTCGCTATTGCCAACGTGCGAAGGAAGGTCCCAAAATCTTCCACAGAATCTTTCTTTCAAACACTCCAAGGGACGCCTCATCGGATATTGTCATCGTCCAAGCTATGCACCATACGTTAGAATGGGTATGATGAGAACCTTATAAAGTGTTAGTTTTGTTCGTCGAGAGAAGACTCCACCACTCAGTACTTTTGCTATGGTTGGTTATTTAACGCAGTGCACCATATACTCCACTCACATCAATAAACCTTTTGAAAAAAAAGTTTCAAACTTGGCGCTCAGTTTACAAATCAGCCATAATTGGATTGCCTATTTCGAGCAACACCAATGCGGTTTCCAGTCTTTCAGTTATTCTCATGCATAAGCGGCCCCTTTGCTATCAGCACTCTGGTTAAGCTCATTGTTATTTGTTTCATATTTCATTTCAATTCATCCATCGCAACATTTCAATCACTTTTCGTTAATAAAAATCAAAATGTACTAAAAATTATTACCTACAAAAACTGAACTGATTGTTGCAGTCCACAAATGTGATTTATTTCAGTGCTGCGCGCCAGCCGCCACTCGCTCCCTCAGTGCCTCAAGGCCAGTCAAATTCATTTGTTTCACATACAATTGCCTTTGAGTACCATGAATTTGTATTTGTAGCAAATGAAAATGTGTAGTAGAAGGTAGCAGATTTAAGCTTGAAAGCTGAGACGTGCAATGTAATTCAATGCCGCACATCGCCTTCATTTGACTGACTGCCAGTGTGCTGTTGTTGTTGCTGATTCTGGCGTTGCTGCTGGTACTGTGACGCAGAGGTCACATTTGTTTGGCGTTTTAGGTGAATTGGATGCGACGCGAAATACTCGTAGGCGAGTGGTCTCAACTCGACTCGACTACTTTGGCTTAAGTATTCCCCAAGGATGGAAATAATTTTCTACCCTCAAACATCAATGAATATTATTGTATATTAGGCAGCTAATAAACAGGTTCACAACAAGCGACAAAGACTCATTTCGCATTGGTTGTATGCGAACAAAATGATAAGCTGGTCGTGCGAAGCATTTGAGGGGAAACTCAGTAGAGTAGTAGATGCAATAACGCAATGTGCTTAGTTGCTCCTTGTTGCTAATTTATGATATTTACGTGATTTACGACAATAAATTAGATAGACGAAAGGTACGACTACTACGTTCACTCTTGGCAATGGACGCTTAAGTAAATATGTATAATATATCAAGAAGTCATAAGATATTTAACAATTTAATTGAATTGGGAAAAGTGAAAGTGATCAAGAAAACTTTGTTCATTAATAAAACTGCCAATGCACCCTGGTCATTCATGGCAAAATGTAAGCAAAAGTAGGCCAGTTATGCTGAAATTAAGTCCTTAAACTGGTATAAAAATATTCTATTTAATTTAAGTTTTAATTAAACTTTTGTAGAGCTACATAACTGATCGAAAATGTAATATAAGATATGAAGACTAATATTCCGATATTCTACCAATGACAGCTGGAGTACCGCAAGGCAGTGTATTAGGTCCTCTTTTATATCTAATATACACCGCAGATGGGCCAACTCCGACAAGAGATAATAGAATGATAGCAACATTCGCGGATGATACTGTATTAATGGCATCAAACAATGACGACTTTTACACTTCAAAAATTAATAAACAATACAGAAAATTGGTTTGACGAATGGGGTATAGAAGTTAATAAAGACAAAACTATACAAGTTATATATACAAACAAAAAGACATCAAAATATAATCTTACCTTAAAAAAAAACAAAATAAAAATCTGCCCAGCAGTAAAATATCTTGGAATAACTATTGACGAAAAACTAACATGGAAGCAGCATATCATTAACAAAAGAAATCAAATCAAGAATAAGTACCGGCAATTAAGTTGGCTAACCGGACGAGCATCAAAGCTATCACTTTATAATAAGCTATATATATATATTAGACTATATACAAAACAATTATTACTCCTATCTGGAAATACGGAATAGAAATATGGGGAACGGCTAAAAACACAAATATTCAGCTCATACAGCGAACACAATCCAAAATATTACGAAATATAACAAATGCTGGTTGGTTTATTTCCAATGAAGCCATACATCGTGACTTAGACGTAGACACTACCCAAGAAACAATCACAAAATATAGCACTAAGCATATATAGGGTTATTCAATAGGTGCGCTTCAACTTTTTTCCGGTAGGGAGGGCGAACGACGCAATATTTTTTATTTTTCGCTTGTCATTTGTAAACTTCATTAGTATACATTTCATCATGGAACGCTACACACTTGAGCAACGATTGCAAATCGTGCAAATTTTTTATGAAAATAATCGTTCTGTTGCTGCTACTTTAAGAGCATTACGGCCATTTTACGGTCCATTTAACAAACCGTCCCGTTTTGGGGTTATGTGAAGTCATTGGTCTACAGTAACAAGCCGGCGACGATTTGTGACCTCAGAGCCAATATTGCTGGAATTTCGGCCGATTTATGCAAAAGAGTGTTCGAAAATTGGGTTCAACGATTTGACTTCGTAAAACGTGCACGCGGTGGTCATGCAAAAGAAATCGAATTTCATACTTAAATGTATATGTTCAAACTCGATAATAAAAAAAAAAATAGTTAAAAAAGTCAAACCGTTTGTGTTTTATTCAAAAAAGTTCAAAAGTTGAAGCGCTCTTACTGAAAACCCCTATACAACGACTGTCAGTCCACCAAAACGAAGAAATGCGTAAAATAGCACCGGCAGAAAATGTCAAACGAAGATTAAAGCGACTCACACCGACTGATCTAACTATAAGATTTACAGTGTAATCACAAAAAACAATAATAATAATAACAGATTCTTCTTACATTGGTAAAAGAACATAATAGACCCTAATTGTACAAAAATTACATATTGTTAATATATAACAGACTGTAATAAATAAAGGGGAGATATAAAAAAAAAAAATTTAAGTTTTCAAATCTAAAGTTTTCTATATTGATTTATGTATGTCAACACGCTTGATGGTAACTCAAATTCAGTTTCTATCCTTAGTTACTTTTTTAAAGTAAGCGCATTTTTTTCAACAAAGCGAAGAGCCCTCTGCCATCAAACAAACAGTCGACGCACTCGCGTATCGGCACCAACATCATTGTTGACAGTTATGATTTCGAGCTTATAAGAGACTTCGTTTGTTTAGGAACCCGCATTAACATCGATAACATTGTCAGCCTTGAAATCCAACGCAGAATCTCTCTTGCCCACAACAGCTTTTTTGGACTAAGTAGGCAATTGAGTAGTAAAGCCCGCTCTCGACGAACAAAATTTACACTCTGTAAGGTTCTCATCATGCCCGTCCTAACGTATGGGCAGAAACTTGGACGGTGACAACAACCGATGAGGTGTCCTTTGGAGTGTTTGAAAGATTGTGCGGAAGGTTTTTGCATCTTTGCACGTGGCTGACGGCGAGTATCGCAGACGATGGAACAATGAGCTGTATGAACTTTACGACGACACAGACATAGCGCAGCGAATAAAGGCCCAGCGGCTTCATTAGCTGGGTCATGCCGTCCGAATGGTTACAAAGCTCCGGCTCTGAAAGTACTCAATGCGGTACCAGCTGGTGGTAGCAGAGGAAAAGGAAGACCTTCTCTGCGTTGGAAAGATCAGGTGTCGAAGGACTTGGCTTTGCTTCGGAACATCTGCGCTCTTTGTTAAATTTGAAAAAATCACATAAGCGGTTTCACGTAAGCGCCAATCAACGGGAAGAAAACCAATTAAGTTGGGGTACTGAATTTAGGCACGAATGCATAAATTGTATATACAGTACTTATGGTTAGAAGCGGTAGGTATTGAAAAAGTGTGACCTCTGCTATAGGAATTTCCAAATCGCTTTTCGCTGGAACCACAAAAGCTGAGATAATGAAATTTGACACAGTTACACAAATTGCCAAAGCCTCTCTCAAGGTGCAAATTGGTAGATATTGGAAAAGGAGGTGTAGCACCTCTCATACAAACTGAGACCTAAGCTAAGGTACTGAAATTTCACACAGTTACATAAATTACAAATGCCATACTTAAGGTGCTTCTCGTTTTAGGTAGTGGTAAAGAGGTGTACCACGCCCTATACAAACTAAAATCTCATATCGTGTGTACAAAATAAACGAATCAACGGAAATTTCAAAATCTTATAACCATTTGTATGGATCCCTGCCTTGGTTTGAAAAAAAAATTTGCATATTTTATTGCATTGTATAAAAAATTGTTATTAGTCGAATTTTCCATTAGGGGCGTACTAGTTTTCCTCAATATGTCAACATTCAGATGCGGTAAATGGGTTATGCTCTCGTTAACCTGCAGATGGGTTTTTTCTTGCTAGCAGAGATGAGCTCTGAGATTGGCTATAATCTTACCAGTGCTGGTCGCTATTAGCAAAACTTTTTTAATTACGCCCGAGTTCTATGAGTGCAATTCTCGGAGTTTCCTTAAAGGACAGAAGTATAGAGAGAGTAAACATCTATCTAGGAATTAATGCAACGAGATTCCAAGCCTGGAATGTACAATAACTGTATTGTACGACAGTGAAAAAAGTGGCACAATAGTTTTCATTATGAATTGAAGAAAGTGGAAAAATAGGCCTTAAGTCTGGTGAATTCCACCTCGATTTTCAGGATAGGCTCTATGGAGAAACTTGGATGAAGTTTGCATATGAAAAAACTTAGCATCCACATACACATACACATACACAGTTGAGAATTACAAGAAAATTACATATATTTATATATAAAAGCTTTGACAGTGAAAGCAACTGTTGTGAGCTCTTTGTCGACATTGCAAAAGCTTTTGATATGGTTGATCACCTGAGCGTACCCCAAATTTAAGTTCTTGGCCCAAATTATTCCTAGTTTACATAAACTTAATTTTTCCCCTTCCATTGAAAGTCAAAACAGCTGCTTTTTCAGATAATCTTCATTTGACATTTTTAAATTTCAGATTAACTCAATTTGAAAAATGGAAATATACACAATCGAGCAACGCATTAAAGTTATTCAGGCTTATTATGAAAACGGGAGTTCAAATCAAAATGCATATCGCGCACTTCGTGAAGAAAATCATCTTCAGTGATGAGGTACATTTTCACCTCAGTGGACTCGTCAATAAGCAGAATTGCCGCATTTGGGCGAATGATAATCCAAGAGTGATTGCCGAAAAACCAATGCACTTTTTATGGCCCGAATTGGAAGATATGGATGTGGACGATATGTGGTTTCAACAGGACGGTGCCACTTTTCACACAGCTAACGAAACAATGGCTCTTTTCGCGAAAAATTTGATGGCCGAATAATCTCGCGCCGCGGCGATGTCAATTGGTCGCCAAGATCATGTGATTTGACACCGTTGGACTTCTTTCTTTGGAGTTATTTGAAAGAGAACGTGTACGTCAATAAGCCAGTAAGAATTCAAGAACTAAAGGATGAGATGAGTCGGCAAAGTAACGGCATAAAACCTCAATTAAGCCTCAGCGTCATCGAAAATTTCAACCATCGGATGGAGGTGTGCCGCCGCGGCGGCCATTGGCCGATATTTTGTCCCATACCTAATTGAGCCATACCAATATTATCGTTATAAAAAGAAATGACAATCATTTTCTAAAAAAATTGTATTTTATTCAAAATCAACACCGGCCTTTGAAATTTAACCACCCTTTACAATAACAGAGGGTGCGAGAGAGATGTGCAAACGGGGCACGGATAAGAGGATGCCTGCGAGAAATCGTGTGGAAAAACAAGTACATGAACATGGAAAATAAAACACGAATCTAGAAAACAATTGTAAGGCCGATATTGACTTATGGAGCAGAAGCTCGTGCAGAAAACATGAAAACGAACAACTGCTGCGGACTACTGAAATGCATGCCATAGGTTAGACCATAGAAGAAACGAGGAGATAAGAACACAGACAGGGATGACCGACATTGTAAAATTCATAAGAGCCAAAAGACGAGCATGAAACGAACATGTGACAAGAGCCCCTAGCAATCGGTTGATAAAAACAGCTCGAGATGTGATACTAGAAGGAAGAAGACGACCAGGAAGACCACCAAAACGATCGGCAGAAAGTTGGATATCTACCTCAGCTGCAAATCAATCACAACAATGATATGAGATTTATGCATTGTATTGTGCAGGAATGTACAACAATTTATGTGGAATATCCCTAAATATTAAAATGTATTTATGTATCAATGTATGTATGTATCCTAATTGTTGTGTAAGGAAAAACAGGCAAGGCCTATGATAAGAGATAAAGAAGAAGAAATTATAAGTTTAATATACAGGTTTTGATATATTTATTTATTAATGTAATCTATTCTTCATAGTCTACGAAAAACTGCATTTTTATTAGGTGCACAACTAAGTTCTCGCTGTTTGTCAATAGATGCCGCCAGCAGTGTGTGCTCGTCGATTCTAACATAACCTAAACGTCATAACCCAAGCTTAGACTTACGGTAAGGAAACTGCTTCGACACATTCGTGGTTTTGTTTTGGTATCATTTACATTTGGTTTTGTGAAAATGTCTGATTTTGTGCCGAATAATCGTCATTTGCGGAAAGTGTTGATTTTCCTCTTTCATTAGAAAAAAATGGCGGCTGAAGCGCATCGAGAGCTACGAAAAGTTTTTGGAGATGCTGTTTTAAGTGAATCAACAAGCCGAGATTGGTTCCGTCGCCTCAAAGACGGCGATTTTAATGATGACGACCGTCCGCGTGATGGAAGGCCAAAAACCTTCGATGACGCTGAATTGGAGACATTGCTCAATGAAGATCCGTGTCAAACGCCAATCCATTTCCAAGCGATTGCATGCTTTGTGAATGATTCAGAAACAGAGGACTTGGGTTCCTTATGAGTTAAAACCAAGAGATGTTGAACGTCGTTTTTTCGCCTGTGAACAACTGCTAAAGCGGCAAAAAAGTAGGGGTTTCTTCATCGCATCGTGACAGGTTATGAAAAATGGATTCATTACAGCAATCCAAGAAAATAAAGTCATGGGGACTGCCCGGTCACGCTTCTACGTCGTCGCCTCGTCCGAATATTCACGCTGCGAAGGTTATGCTATGTACTTGGTGGGACCAAGTTGGTGTTACTTGTTATGAACTGTTAAAACCAAACGAAACCGTCACTGGGGATCGGTATCGACTTCAATCGATGCGATTGAGTCGAGCACTGCGCGAAAATACGCGGAAAGGCATGGAAAAGTGATTCTACAGCATGACAATGTTCGGCCTCACGTTGCCGAACCCGTTAACACCTACCTGGATCACTGAAATGGGAAATACTACCCCACCCACGTGGTCTAGCTGACCAGCAGTTCCATTCATAGGAAGGCATCAAAAAATGGTTTGATCCGTGGATAGCCTCAAAAGATGAACAGTTTTACCGCGACGGTTTACAAGATCTATCAGAAAGATGGGAAAAAGTAGTAGCCAGCGATGGGCAATACTTTCAATGATTCACTTGTAACCATTTTTTTTAAATAAAGTTGTATTTTCATCAGAAAAACAGCGAGAATTTAGTTGCGCACCTAATAGATTATTAAATAAACATATTAATTAATAAATTAAGTGAATTAATAAAATAAATGAGTAAATTATATAAATTAACAAACTTTTCTTATCATCAATACGAAATGATCTATACCACCATCCTGAACACACTTCCACACCACAGCGTTTTTATATTTCAAATTATTAATATGATTTCTGGTGACGTTCGTCAGTAGTTCTCTTTTATAATTATTCAACATGCATTAAAACAAAATGTTTACACCCAAACTGGCGTCATAAATACCTGATGCCCACACGAAATTACAGCTTAAGAGAATACCGGAAGGTATCCATTACAAAAATACCGCCCAAATGTCATTCAATTAACTCCACCAGAACAAACATATTTCATCATCAACAATGTCAAGTCAATGATACACGGCTTCATGCGCCAGTCAGCAATAAAAAAGTATGTCACATACATGTATGTGTGTCCTTGTATGCACAAATATTTATTTCAAACTGATTAATTCGCATTTACACTCCCACCAAGCGAAGCGAAGAGTGATGGACATGTTGACACTAAACGCGATATGAAGAACACAAAACGAATACGAGCGCGACTGGTTAACGCACAAATATAATATTTGTGCACATAGGCAATAAACAGCCAACCCGTGCGTGAATATGTACATATGTATGTACATATGCTCTAATTATTATCCTGGCGGCCGCATGGGTGCAAACAGGACGTGATGAACTGACACGAAGGCCAACACCGCACCAAACCGAAAACAACACCAACAGCAGTGAAAAAATTAAACAACCTGCATTTTTCGAAATCAACTAATTATAGTAATTCTACTAGCCAGAAATGTCAACAAATATTTCATCAACAGGGTACGTAAGTAGGTAAACTCAGCTATGGCGGGTAAACATGAAAGAAGGGAGTAATAGTGCGTTGAGCAATAGAAGGCGAAAACATTTTATTTATTTATAACAAGCGTAATAAAATTATGTAGCCATTTACAAAAAATGTGTGTAAATATATTTAATATGCAAAATACATAGAAATTTTGAATTTCATGCAATAACTTTTATGCTGAACGCTTATATATGCATGTATATTTCTATGTGTGTACATTAGGCCGGAGCGATTTGTCAACGGATACTGTGTTTCATCGGAAGTTAGGTATCTTGGAGTGATACTTGACTCCAAATTCTATTGGAAGCTACACATTGAAAATCGGGTAAAGAAGGCCAGTATAACCTTCTACTCCTGCAAATCTATATTCGGTAAAAAATGGGGACTCAAGTCACAGGTCATGCTGTGCATGTACAACGCAATGGTTTTGCCAATTTTAACGTACGGATGGATGCCCGGTTTGGTGGGAAGCTCTTCGGAAGGGCTATAATATCACTGAACTGGGAGAGTGCAAAGGACTGCAAGCAGCACCGGAGCATGTAAAACTTGCCCCAGTGCTGCCCTCAATGTCCTTTTGCATTTACTTCCCATCGACTTTTTCGTCATTTCCATCGCAGCTCAAAGGGCAATCAGGTTAAAGGAAATTGGCCTCTGGAGGCAATCTCTAAAGGGACATGGTAACATTTTCGGGCGCTTAACACCGTATTTCTCCAAACTTCGAACAGTACTTTCTATCCGCAAACTAGAGTTGGAGGGTCGTGCTAGGGAAATCTTTCCAAGTAGGCAGGATTAAATCAAGGGTAATTTCTGCACCGAAGCTTGCACCGCTGTCTTCACTGACGGTTCCAAGATGGAATCGGGAGTCGACCCAGGGATTTTCTTTAAATCAGCCAATTTATCTATCTCCTTTCAACTGCCGAATACTGCCAGTGTTTTTCCAGCAGAAGTCTTTGCGATCTTGCAGGCATGCAAAATGCTTAAGGAACGCGTAAGCGAGGGAGATATTAACATTTTCTCCGATAGTCGAGCCCCGATTAAGGCTTTGAGGTCGCCATGGTGCAGAATGAAATTAGTAAACTCCTGTAAGGAGGAGATCAAATCTGTTGGGTGTGCAGGTAACATTTCTCTGATCTGGGTTCCAGGACATAGGAACATAGAGGGAAACGAAATTGTTGATGAGCTTGCAAGGAAGGGGACTGAATTGGACTCAGACACCTCCTACCTGATCATCGGCATCCCCTTGACAGTTGTTAAAGCGGAACTGCACAAATTATTTCTCAGCAAAGCGCAGAAAAGATTGAGCTCCATTTCTTCATGGGCTATTTCGAAAACCCTTTGGCCCCAATACGATATGTGAAGGACTCAGAAAGTCCTTTGGACTCCTCGGCATTCAATTTCCAAACTCGTAGCTGTGTCTACCGGTCACTGGACGATCGGCACACACACGGAAAAGCTAGGGTTACCCATTAACCCCCATTGGAGAAGCTGTGAGAACCTTTCAGAGAAGGAGACTTTAGAGCATTTTCTCTGTAAATGACGGGTATGGCAGCTAGATGACTGATATCACTGGGCGCTCCTTTCTTCGACAGCCTGGGGCAGTGCGCCAACCTAAATTCCATCAAACTCCTCCATTATATCAACAGCTCTGGCTGGCTGTAGATATCTGCCTGTTGGAAGTCTCATAATGGTTTCAAAACGGCGCTTCAGTGCTCCTTGAGGAGTGCCAGACGGGGACTTCAACCATTTCAGCTACCTACCTACTTATCTACAGCTCCTAAAGAAGTCATTGTGAGGTACACACATTCTACTAGCTAGGGTGCCAATAGCGCAGTGACCCGTTATAACACCTGTGAGGACGCTGGTAGTTCATCTGTTGAATCCATGTCTGCTTGTCCTTTTAGGATTCAGTTTTGGCCAGAGCGCTTTGGAGACCCTGCAGTTAGTAGTCAGATACCACCTTCTATTGGTTTCGCGATTTTGCTCAAGCAAATCGCAGTGTACAGTTCATTTAGAGGAATGATTATGCCCTCTACCACTCACTGAAGGTCAAGCTCAGAGCCTTTCCTTGCACACTCACCTGCTATTTCATTTCTCTCCACTCCAGAGTGGCCGGAGAACCAATAAAGTGTCTGAGTAATAATTTGCTGGATAAGCGAGGTCGCCCTCCTGCATTCTTTAACACATCTTGAATTGATGTACGCTGAAGCCAGTGTCTTGATCGCTGCTTGACTATCAACAAAAATGGTAATGTTTGCCGGAGGTAAGTCAATTAGTCCTATCGTTCTTGCTGCTTTGTCTAAAGACCGGAAGACAGACGGAAGACCATAAGGAGTCTAAAGAAGCCATTTAAGGATAATTGTTTCAAGAATACTCCCGATTCAGTACCATTCTCTGTCTTTTAGCTGTCAGTATAAAAATGGTACAAAAGCGAACATAAAAAGTTGGACATACAAAAACCACTTTCTACATGCGCATGCTTTGAACATTTTTTTTTGTAATTATTAACTAAATTAATTGAAATATTAAGAGGGATGGTTTGAAATTATTATACTCTATCATATTCTTAAAAGAGCGTTCTGTGGTACATCCCTTCCAGAGAACGTTTAAAAAAGGGAAGGTGTTTTTCTTCTTCTTCTTCTTCTTCTTCTTCTATAAATCAACGTATTGAAATAGGAATTTAATGAAGGGTACAATTTTTCAGCTTTGAATTTCCATGATGTCAGGTGCAATATCCCGTGAGAGTACTTGGGAACTGGTGTGCTCTTAATCAAAAATATATTAACACATTCTCTCGATAGATGCATGCAGTGATCGATATTTTGTAAAGTATCGATGAGACATAGTCCGGACGTGGCACCAAGCGATTACCACCTTTTTCCCTCATTGTAAAACTTCCTGAATGATAATAAACTGGTATCAAGAGAAGATTGTGAAAATCGATTACTAAATTTTTTCGCCAATAAGGACCAAGACTTCTATGAGAGAGGCAATGACAACCAATTATACTTTACAACAAAACGGTGCTTGTTTGACACAAATTGACCAAAATATCTTAAAAAAAGTTTTGAATTTTACAGAAAAATACAGGATTTTCTTTTCCCCAAACTAAACATTTGTCAATAAGTCTTGGTCCTGGATAAGAAAATAACATTTTTTTCAAAAATTCTTCTCTACTCGTCAATGTAGTCCTCTTTGGCGATAATACAATCATTCCAACGAGTTTGTAGCTTTTTTATGCCTGTTTTGTAGAACGATTTATCTTTGGCTTCAGTTTTAGCGATAACTTCTTCATTTGATTGAAATTTTATTCCTTGGAGCATTTTTTGAGGTCTGAAAACAACCAGTAGTCGCTGGGGGCCCGATCTGGACTATACGGTGGGTGGGCAAGCATTTCAAAACGTAATTTGTTCAATTTGACCATCGTTTTCATCGATTTGTGACACGGTGCATTGTCTTGGTGAAAGAGGATTTTTTCTTCTTCAAATGGGACCGTTTTTCTGCGATTTTCTCCTTCAATTGTTCTAATAATTCACAGTAATAATCAGAATTAATTGTTCTGCCTATTTCCAAATAATTAATGAAAATTTATTATGCGAGTCTCAAAATACCGACGCCATAACCTTTCGAGCTGACTGTTGCCTCTTTGGTCGCTTTGGACGGCTTTCACCGGGTCCAGTCCACTCAGGTGACTGCCGTTCCGACTCTGGTGTGCAGTAGTGGATCCATGTTTCATCCTTGGTCACATATCGACGCAAAAACTCAGACTTATCCCGCTTAATAATGCCCAAACAGCGATTTGAATCACCAATCCATTGTTGTTTTTGTTCCGACGTGAGCAAACGCGTCATCCATTTCGACAACAGCTTTTTCATACCCAAATGTTCGTGCAAAACCGTGAACGCACTACCTTTTGAGATCTTCAGTATGTCAGCTATCTCTTGCAACTCACTTTGCGATTGCCCATGATGATTTTGAGGGTTTTTTCAATATTTTCTGGAGTAACTGCCTAATTCGGACGACCAGAACGTTTAGCATCATCGGTGTCTGTACGGCCACGTTTAAAGTCACCATACCATCGTTTGATGGTTGTTTCCGATGGAGCAGAGTCCGGATAATGTTTATCGATTGCTGTTTCGATTGCTTTGCTTCAACGGTATTTTTTCAGTTTTACGTGTATCACTTGTCGATTGCAAGAACTCTTTTTTGAGGCACTGCATTTTAACAATCCACAGAATAGTGTTCCAAAACAAGTTGAATCCAACAAAAGTTGTGCGCGCAGGTAGCACCTCAAAGCATTTGGAAAATCTCAGAAAATCTGGTCATGTCGGAACGGTACCACTAGAAAAACTTAAAACAATCCATTCTGAGTGGCACGCAACCATTTGTTTGCCACAAATTTTCGGAGAATTATGCAAAACCCATCACCGAAGACGAATCATCCATAACCAAGACAATGCGAGCTCACACGTATCGGCTCACACAAAAGACTTTTCCAGCACTCAAAAGATCGAATTAATGAGTTATCTGCCTAACCCATGATTTCCTTTTGTGCCCGAACATCAAAAATTAAATGCGATTTCAACATTTTTCAACGCTTGATGAAGCTGTTCAAGCCTCTAAACATCTCGTTTTGGAGGTATCCATTTCGTAGTGGCAAAAGTGATTTGAAAATTGGGTCAAGCGAATGCTTCCGAAGAGAATAATTTGCAAAACAACAAAACCATTTTCATTATTATTTTACTGTGATTTCATTATTAGGCGCAGGACACAAAGATCTTTTAGGCCAAAGTGGGGGAAAAATATAAAAAGTAACCCTCATATATGTACAAGGAAAAGCCGAGTTAGTTCATCGCTAAAAAATAAGTCGCCTATGCAAATTTATTCGCTGCTGAGTAGCTCCTTCGAACGCTAAGTAATCATTTAATTTACAAGACACCGATCCCTGTAGTGTCGACCCTATATTTTACCATTACTCTACCCCGTCTACATATATGCCATAATGAACATTTTGCCGGGCTTGATTTAGTTTGATTTCGCCCAACTTGCTAAGAATATTCGAAACTTGATTATTTTACGCATCGTTTACCGTTCCCTTGCTTTCCTGGCATATGCGGGTATGTATGTACCATGTTAATGGCTTAGCTGCATGGTTACAGGGCTCGAATACCTGCGGCGTGCATACTTCACTGACGATTTGTTTGTTTAGTCTGTTAGGTTAGTAATAATTCATAATTTCGTGGCGATACATTTTCGTTTACAAGCAAATCATGGAAGATATTAAATGCATGCAATGTTAAGCGCCAACAACTCTGCATAACTACCAGCTACTTGGCAAACAGGTGTGGCTGGCTTTATTTGTCAACCCGTGCCGGTGTAAGCTGTTTACAAACGGGTGTCTTGCTTTTGACCCGTGCCCAGGAGGGCGTGTGTCATGCATTCGGCCAATAATTGTGTAATAAGTATTAGGCTATCTAACATATTTTAGTCAACAAAACTTCAATTCTGATGTAACTCATATTTATATTGTATACAAAAAATGGTGCGACTAGCGAAGCAAAATTCGTCTCGCCACGGATATGTTTTTAAGAGGTTCTTTTTAAGCATAATTATTTATAGCAAAATTTCCAGCTAGAGATTAATGAATTGAAAGGAAGGTATGAGAAAACTATCTTAGATGGACCTAAAGTGGGAGTTGGAGCTCAGTAGGGAATACAAAGGTGACGCCATTTGCAAACCCGTAGTTTGTTTTTGGTAAATTTGACATTTAAGTGACGTCAGCATAAAAAATAAGCAAACCATATGTGCAAAGTCACTTCAAATGCATTTTCTGCTTTGCTTCCCACGTAGCTTGCTTATTTATATTTAATCGGATTGTAAGATCGTTTTCAATCACTTCATCTTTTCTTAATTTCAACAAAACAAGTCCTGTAAGAAATGGGGCCACTTTTTGTGACATATGACCGCCATAGAATATGATTTCCTGTGGGCCCGAAAGAGGAATGAAGAAGGTATGACGATGAAAGCGACGCTGCTCAGAAAGGAAAGAATTTATCTACCGAAAGTAGGTAAAGAATGAGAGATATTTCATTCAATGAGTGAAAAGAGACCGAACTGCGTAAGAGTGCAGAGCTTTAAGAAAACGCCTGAAAATTCGACCAAAAATTTAGCAGCTTACAAAAAGTTTAACCCAGACGAAATTTCTTGTCAGAGCATGCTTCAATTATAGAGCTAACCCTTCTCCAACTAAAGCTATGAAGAGGAAAAGGTATTGAAATTCTGATTCCCAAATCAGAGTAAACGAGTCGAACATAGTCGAAGGATTCAATAGAGAAGTTGTGACTACTTCGTTTTCGTTCTCGAAACAAAAATGGATATTGGGTGGAGCCCATTGCATTCTCCTGGCAACTCTCTCTTTAACAATTTTATAGGTGTATAACCCACTGTACTATGTTTCAGACTGAGTTCCATGTAATAGACCCAATACCCAAAATATTGAGCATTTCGAAGAATTTTTTTGCACTTATTACGGGGTTAGGGGTAGGGAATTCTCACAATTCTTGTTTTTCCTTTTCTTAAAGTATAATATCTTAAAAATATTGTTTGAAAATTTGAAGTAAATCCGACAAATACTTTTCGAGTTATTCACCAATTAACAAAGGGCGCTCGGGCGCTCCGGAGCCGATAGCAAAATTTGAAATTCGTTTTTCTTAAAACTATGTTTTTTGAACTGGTGATCACTGTAACTTAAAAACCGCTTGAAGATTTCAATAAAATTTATACTGCTTTTGAAAAACATAAAACTTTCGATCTTTTCTTAACAATTAATTGTCGGTTTTTTTCTCGAAAATCTGAAAAATATTTCCTGAGGCCACCATATTGTTAATTTTTAAAAAACAACTTCGATTGTCCGATTGATTTTATATGAGTCTCCTGATGTTACAACATCACTTTGGAGCCATATTTGACTGATACTGAGTCTATTCAATTATAGCCAAAAATAGTTTTCTTAATATGCCACAATATATATATATATAATTGGAGCGTACCCCCTTTTGGGTGTTTGGCCGAGCTCCTCCTCCTATTTGTGGTGTGCGTCTTGGTGTTGTTCCACAAATGGAGGGACCTACAGTTTCAAGCCGACTCCGAACGGCAGATATTTTTATTAAAGTATAGAATTTTTTATTCTGTTTCATTGCAGAAATACACTCGGAGGTTTGCCATTGCCTGCCGAGGGGCGACCGCTATTAGAAAAATGTTTTTCTTAATTTTGGTGTTTCACCGAGATTCGAACCGACGTTCTCTCTGTGAATTCCGAATGATAGTCAAGCACCAACCCATTCGGCTACGGCGGCTGTCACAATAATGAATATTATTACGAGATTATTCCGCGTCCAACCACACCTGGTTGGTGAAATCCACTCCATCCTATAAAATTTTGGGAACTCAGGTATAATTTCAGGAATCTGTCACGTACCTTTCAGCTACTCAAATGATTAAGAGTCTTCACTTCTTCAGTTAGTTGAATCTTGTAAGAATGTAAAACAATGTTTTACACAAATTTTATTTAATTTCTACTTAAACAGCGTGACACGAAAAGTATTTTCTTTTGCTATAAACCCAAAATAATTAAAAAAAATTTGACCGGAAAATGTTTTGTTGAAGCTATAAACTTAATTTTTTTTTTGTTTCAGCAGACTTAATTAACATTTCATCACTTTTTATGGCATATTGCAAAGCGATTCGGCGTTAGATTATCGACTTCTTAACATATACCACCCGAAGGCTTGCGCACATATACCAGCTCCTTTAAGTAACTCCAGACAGCAAGCTAACTCGCCATACCGATGAGAGCTCAATCGCCGACTTCTTGGTGTATACTACCCCAAGGCTACGAAGACCAGGTGTTTTAAGTAACTCGGCACGGCAACTAGTCTGAGGCCATCTGGTGAACCAAATTCCTTGAGAAATCAAACATCTACTTCTTGGCATATACAACCCGAAGGCTTGCCTACATAGACCAGCTCCTTTAAGTAACTCTACACAATAAATAGTCTGCGGCCCTTTGGCCAACCAAAATCCTTTACACGAGAAAACAAGTATCCTGGAAAATTGAGCATCGCCTCGCTGGAAACCACCTACCCTCCAACCTCAATTTTAGTATTGGAAACTTGTTCAACATGGTCCGGTATCGTTCCCCAGTCACGGCTTTCGCATTACATTTTTCGTATTCCAAAAAGTATGGCCCAATAGTAAGTTATGATGTAGATGGAGTTATGTATTATGTTTGTGGATGTACGCCTCATTAAGAACTTTAAGTTCAGCTAAAATCACTGATAAACTATTTCACAAAAAACATCGAAACAATTTTTCCGCGCTTTGACAACAGCCATCTGCCAAATGTCAAAAATACTAATTATTATAAATACCGGCTGAATATTGTGAGCGAAAAGTAATCGAATCTGTGGAGCAACTCAAAAATTCAAAGTTGTTAAGTAAAGATAATGGAAATATATATTTCTTATATATGTATGTATGCATGTTTTTACGTATGAGAAAAGATTGTCAAAATTTTGATTTTCAGGACAAAACAAGGAACCTTGTGCGGGATCTGTTTAATCTAATCCAGCCGCAAGCATCAAGCTGATTGAATTTTTCTGGCATGAAATCCGTAGTAACAAATAGATTTTATCAAGCGCAGTGAATGAAAATCAAATAGTTAACTTCTAATGCAAATAAATAAAAACCCAAAAGTCAGCCATGAATGGTCAGGTCATGAATGCGGAAAGTAGTACCTACCATCTGTCGCGAACGCTATTTAAAAATTGCTCACTTAATTTCGGGCTGCGATCTATAGGCGGTTGCTTGCACACACACTCATGAAGGCGGCACATGCATGCCTATTTACATATTCAGATGTAGCAAATACCCTGCACGAAAGAAATACTAATTGGGAACTAAAGGATTTTCCAATAAGACGTGTTATTTTGATAAAAGATCAAAGGTTTCGTTGCTTGTGTGGCACTTAGCACCGTCCTGTTGAAAATAAACGTTGTCCAGATCAAACCATCCATTTCCGACCATAAAAAATCGTTAATCATCTCTTCCATCTATTCACCGTAACTGTTGCCTCTGCTTCATTTTCGAAAAAGTAAGCTCCAATGACTCCAAAGGACTATAAACTGCACCAAACAGTCACACGTTGAGGATAGAGAGGCTTTTCAACAATAACTCTTGGATTTTCTGAGCCCCAGTTCCGACAATTTTGCTTGTTGACGAAGCCGCCGAGGTGGAATTGGGCCTCATCACTCAAGATGATTATTCGAAGGAATTCCGCATCATTTTCACGCATTTCAACGACCCAATCAGCAAAGACACGACATTGTTGATGATCGGCCGGCTTGAGTTCTTGTGTTAATTGGACTTTATAAGCCTTAAGACCCAAATCTTTATGCAAAATACGGTATAATGACGTTTGTGGAATGCTTAACTCCAAGGAACGACGAGGAATGGGCAAACCTGGGTTTTCTTCAACACTTTCGGCTACAACAGCAATATTTTCGGCTGTTCTTGAGCGACGTGCACGGGTTTTATTCTTCACCTCACAACAGCTCGAATTTTTTCATCAATTTCTGTATTGCGGATAAGGTGCTTCACGATGACCCAAAAATGTTCGAGTTTTATGAACCATCTCTGCCAAATTTTCACCATTTTTATAGTAAATTTTAATAATTTCAATACATTTTTTAAGGGCATGTCGTTCCATTTTTATTAATGGCGTAGTTTCTATTTGTCAAATATCAAAAAATTACAGCTTCAAAAGTAAGATCTACCGAAATAGCGGGCTATTCAAAATAACACCTGTTATTGGAAAACCCTTTAAAATAAGGCCAGTTCACTTTTTAGCTCAACCATTTCTTGTTCTATCTTTTCCATGTTAGAAAGTGATATCTTTAACACAAAAGAATGAGCAAAATACCAGTTCATACTAACCAAAAAAATCCCTGCCCCACATGTTTCTAAAATAACTAGTTTTAGACCAATTAAAATATAAAAAAAATTAAATTCCATCCCATAGTAAAAGTGTATACACCTACTATAAATAAATCCTAAACAAATTCAAAGAAGAACTTTAGGAACATAAATAAAATAAATGGTAGTTCAATTTCGGATTCAGAATTTATGTATCTAGTAGATGTATCCAGTAGGTCCAGCCGATGTTGTTGTTGAAGTGGTTGAGTACTTCTTCTGACATAATCTTAATTAGGGACTAGCACCCTTTTACTACCACTGTTATCGGATGATGTACTTTTTTTCAGATCCATTTCGTAAGATCGAGATATAACAGTAATTTTTTTTATCTCTATGTCTGAGATTTCATTAATTTGAAAATATCTGGCCGTAGCTTCCACCGCATACTGAAAAATTATCTTAAAGTCAAGCCTTACAAGATCCAAAAGGCGCATGATCTCTCACCAATGCAGCGACAAGTCAGACTTCAGAGAGCGAAGGAGGTGCTTTGCTTGGCCGAAAGCGGTCAATTTCCGAACATTGGGTTTTCTGACGAGAAAATTTTTCAAATTCAGCAATTTGTAAACTACCAAAACTATATGGTTTATTTGGCCGAACAGCACCCGCCACAGGTAACGGTTTGGGCCACTGTAACTGCAAATAGGCGCTCTCCAATCGTTTTAATCGAGCCTGGCGTTACGGTAAATGCGAAATATTTTCGGGAAAGTTTCCCCGAGGTTGCTTTGAAGCCGTGGGCAGACAAACATTTCGGTGGCACAAAGCTCGAGTTAACCAAGAATGCCTAAAAACCAACGTTCCGAACTTCATAACGTCCACACAATGGCTCTCAACTTCACCAGACGCGAATTCGATGGATTGTTCTCAGTGGGCCAAAATACCTGCAAGGCACATTCGGGCAGCTTGCGATTCATTTCTGGACCGTCTCAAGGCCATACTCAAGACGAAATGTGGTCATATCGAACAAAAGTAAATTGATTCTTAATTTTGTATTATTTTCACACATTTTTTACTTTGAATTGAATAAAAGTAGTTTTCCTAACTAAATTTATGGTATTTTTATTTGGTCACACTTCGAGTGCCGGACCCTCTATCATCCGCATACGCCACTACTTAATATTTTACACTCGGGATTATTTTGATGTGATCGAAATAGTACGCTTCTCCGCTATCATCTTTTCATTAATCTTAAATAAGTTTTCTGTGGAGTTCAACCCTGTCGTAGAACTTTGCCATGCTAATATGCTCTAATCAGTGCGAAAAAAATTCAACTAATTTACAAGCAAATTAATTGTTTTACTACCGGTTCTCTACTTCTACTCAGTGATGGAGCTGTACCAATGAAAAACTGGTATGATTTCTTCTATTAAATACGTGTATCAGAACCTGAAGCCTTCTCCGTACTAGTTTGGTTTTTTCCTGCAGGGATATGTGCATGTGTAAGTATGTAAGTAAGTGCATGTAATGAAGTGTAAGTCACCCTATGACCCCTGCTTGTGCGGTATTTAAGCGCCAGGAGCGTAAACAGTGCCAACATATGTCCAAATAGTGGTTTTCCAATTGAATGCATCCCTGTATATGTACATAAGTCGGTAGGTAATACGCAAACGATATGACATGAGTTTACTCATTGGAATGTTTGTGTTTGCTTTAAGGCTCATGACTCGTGTGATAGTAAATGTTGTGTCCTGCGAAATGCGTATGTATGTATGTAATATATGTAAGGAAAAATGTGTCAAATTAAAAAAATTTTGTTTACTAAAAAATAGTACGAAATTCATGAGCTAAAAGTAATGAGCAACTCTCCTTTTCTTAAGAAAAATACAAATAAAAAAACAAAGCAATTCGTCCACTTTAGTTGTCATTTTGGCGAAAGTAATTTAGAAATTTAGAATAGCAATTTACAAAAAAACAAAAAAATAAATAAATAAAAGAATTCATGTTTTGCATCCCTCTCACAGCAGTATTGCCTTTTGTCACGCACGTCCAGCTCGTTTGGTTAATATGCTGCTAAATGAAAGTGTCAACCTTTATCCCTTTTTGTTTTCAATTTTTTTTTTTTGTATGCTCTGTTTCTGCTAGTCTTTCGAGTGGTGGCAAAAAAGCTTTATTTCAATTGCTGCCGTTACTGCTTGTTACTAAATCATTTATCTTGTTTTTCTAATATCTTTTTCACTGCGTGTGGCAGTTAACATTTTAAAAAATGATGTCCTCAAATGAAATTCGCAAAACGGACAGACAGTGGACGCGTTGTGCATACGTAATGAGGCGCATACATATACACACTTGTACATATGTATGTAAATATGCACATTTTTGAGGTAAGATGCTGGACGAAATAGGTATGAATAAATACGTAAATAGTAACCCTTTGTTGCCCAAAAGAAATAAATCGTAAAAGTTGCTCGGCGAATTGTGGCAATGATTAATTTTTTTTTTGCTTGTGTAGGTCCTTTTTAGTAACAAAAAAAATGTTTTTTTTTTCTTCAATTTTAATTGTCGCTTTTAGTTGTCACTCCGAAAAATGGTTACTGTTAATCAACCGGAAAAATGGTTTGTAATTAACACAAAAAAAATGAAAATAAAAATAAAAATTAAAAAAATAAAAAAAATCGTAGTTTGTTCAGAAAATTCAAGTTATATGTATGTAAGTACATACATATATATAAATGTTTACAACAAAAAAAAATAAGGGAAACATCTCAAAATGAAAGAGGTAGGCATGCCACGCCAAGTGCATAATACTTTGAAGTGTTACCGCCCTGCTAATTCAGCATACCCAGGTATTTGAGCTATTAATGCCCGGTTTCACCAATCAATTTTAAATTTGTCAGACAGTTAAAAGTTAAAATAGCAAAGTTTCTTATTGAACTTGAAGGACCACTTTGAATTTTAACACTTGATAAATTTTAGAATTAATCGGTGAAACCGGGCATAAGTTCACCTAGTTGAAAATTAACAATTTGGTCTGCTTTTTTGACAATGACAGTCTAAGTTTTATAAAACTCAGTATATCCAAAGCTCACCCAGAGAAATTCGGAGGAATTCTACACTAAACATTTACATTACTTGGATATTTACCTATTTCAAGCAGAGATAAACATTTCTCATTGGAATACGTTTCCCCATCGGTCTGGCCCATGATAATAGATCGTCGATTGACTATTTGTTCGCTCCAGGTTGGAACACGTCGCCTTTATTTGGAGGCAATACCACAAATTTGTAATACAAAGGATCGAAGGTGAACAAGGTTAGGTTAGGTTGAAGCAGTTGTCCTGTGGGAGACACTCAGGCTCATAGCCCATCGTGATGCCGCGTGGGGCGCTTGTTCCTATCTCTCCTAAAACCAGTGTGTGCGTTTCAAACATTTTAGAATATCTCTGATTTCTGCAGAACTGAGATCTTCCAACTCATTAAAAAATTGCGTCTGGATAGAGCAGGACAGTGGCACAGTAGGTGCGAGATTGTCTCTTCCTCGTCGTCCTCAGGTGTACAAAAAGTGTTTCTGAAATTTATACTACGATCAGTAAAATTTTCCGCACATTTGCTATTGATCTACTTGAAGTCATTAAAAAGAAAAAGATCGATTTTTGATCTCTCTTGACATTGATTGCTCATTTCTGCTCCAAAGTATTAATTTTTTACACTTCCCAGATTTTTACGTAACGCTCTTCCTTCCTAATCAAATAAGTTCAATGCAAATTATGCTCGCAGTGCACCTATTGAACGAGCTCTTCGTGATTTTAATGAGATTTTCAATTCTTACTCCCGATATCCTTCAATTGATGACCAGTTACCTGATTTCTGGACCATTTCCATTTTCTAAGAATGAATTTTCTGTACTATTGAACTCTATCTTTTAGTTTAGTTAGATGTAAGTTTGTAATTGAATTATTCTTTAGTTTTAGTAGTCAGTATGAAATTATGTTTTCTTGACTTCTTGAGAATAAATAAATAAATAAAAAAGTTGTATAACCTCAGTATTATATCTCCGCGGTATGAAACAGATCACTTTACCACTGAATAATGGTAATCATGCATATTAATATTGGAAACTTATTTCCAAAGTGTTTGTTGTACCTTAGACTGTGCGTTTATTGATTGTTTCTGTACGCATCTGAAAACCTGTGTGTTGTTATAGCTTTAAGTTGACGCCCTTTGACTTATGCCATCATTGGATACTGTTTCAAAAATGCTGCTGCAAACGACTCTTCAGTTTGAGCGGAGCTGTAGTAAAGACTTTTTATGTGCTAAAATTGAACTTAAACGATCTATGGCTTCTGCAGAATGATGAACCATGTCACCCAGCTCTTATAAGAATCGACGTCTTGAATACTATATTCGGCAATCGGTACTATGACGATTGATCCTCGGCGATGCCAGCTGGTCGCCTCGGAGCTACGCTTAAACCTCGTTAGACTTTCCTGTGGATTTTATTAGTGTTCGATATTGTGAGAATAATCAAAAAGGCATCCAGACCCTTCAGGCGAATAACTAACGAGCCACTATTGAAATAGAGCTAGAAAGTGCGTGTAATCTACTGTAAGTACAGGTACAATTGGATTGACAGGGTGGGCTAGCACAGAGCTGACCGATACAACCATTTCAGAGATAATATACACATATTCCACAACTAACCGAAAGGTTTATTCCTTGAATAGCGCTTTTCATATTATTTTTCAAAACAAAAGTAGTCGGTGACCAACCTTATACATTAGGTCCGATTTGGGCTTAATAATCGTTATTCATATATTCCAATTCATGAGATCTTGAGAGTATATTTATATAATATATATAATTGGTGATTGCACTTCTTATTGGATGTTTGGAAGTTTTTTCACAATTGGTGAGACCTACAAGCCTCCGAACGTGAGATAGGTTTGCATTGCATCTGGTCGTTTCGAACCCGCCACTTCTTTTTCTCTTCTTTTTTTTTTTTTTTTGAAATTGAAATTTGAATAGGTCGAGCCAAGGAGCACATGATATTTTTTGGCTTCTAAAACACTCAGGCTAAAAAGTCCATTGTATTTAGACCTCTGGAAACAGGGTAGATAGTTAAGGAGGAAAGGAGAAAAGTATCAGAGAAAGAGATAGGGAAGAATAGAGACAGAGACAAAGGTAGTTAGACCTGATTCCAGATTTCCAGATTCTTTGGCAAATCTGTAAATATCCTCCAGTTTTACTCATTCTCACGACATCGGAACCCAAAACTCGTAGCCGTGCTCTAGCAAAGGCAGGACACTCACAAAAAAAGTGATCAGTGTTATCTGCCTCCTCCAAGCAAGACAGGGGTCCTCAATGATTCCAATGATGGTCATATGCTGACCCCATGGGTTGTATGTATTGTATAATACCTACCATCAACCGAACGTCTTTCCTTCCAAGTTTTAGTAGACAGTTTGATAGTTTTCTGTTCGGACTTGTCACAAACCACTTCGCAGTTCTACAGCGAACCCATATAAGTACAAGCCTGTTTTGTCTTGCGACAGAATTAAGCTACTTCTTGCATTCTTGAACAATCTGTGAGGTTTGCTTCGCGTTCTCCAGGGCCTTCAGTGCAACCTGACTGTCACTGAAAACTCCAATCTGTTTCCCGCTCCATATCCTCTCGATTATCCATTCGGCTACTTTCAGGATTTCAAAAATTTCCGCGCGCCAGTCGTTTCTTTCTCGTGGTTATAAGAGATTACGTTGCCTCTTGGCCTTGAGATTAGGTTGCCTGGCGTTGGGATTGGGACTAATTTTCTTCGCGATTAAAGCATTTGAACTCAGGACAATGCAATGCTATTAGCCCGGAGCTTATGTTTTTCTTCATTCTCGGGTTGACTAGGAGTATACGAATGGCACATTTCGAAGGCTCCTGGTGTGGTGGCTAACAAATCCAGTGTGAGTTTTTTAAACTCAAGTTATATCTTTATATCTGTTCCTGTTTTTTTTTTTTTTTTTTAATTATCAAACTACATTAGCATAGGGATGCCTACCAATCGAGAGTGGGTCTGAGTTACACCAATGTAATTTTTTTGCTTTTTTTCATTAAATTTTGCAATAACAATTTTTCATTGTAAAATTGCGTACATCTGAGCTTCGCGCGCAAAAAATTTTGCACGTGCCGCTTTAAATAAGTTTATTGATTGATGCTTGCAGAAAATTTGCGACAGCGCTAGAAATCAATCATTGATGGGTGCGGGTGGAAAAGCAATCAATTTAAACAAAAAATACTATGCAAATTTTGTACGCTAGTAATTTAAGCTTCAACGCAGCCGCCAATCATTTTCACGAATGTACGAATTGAATAGTTAAAATACCGAAGCAAAACATTACCGCGAAGGCGCAAAGTGGGCCAGTTTAGTTACTGTTACAATATAATTTGGAGTCCTGTGTATAAAAAAATTTTTTGCTCCTATTTTATCCAAATTAATTTCTTGCCAGCAAAGATGAATAAATGGTTCTCAAAACATGGCCGAAAATCAAATAGGCACCCAATGCAATGAAATTCGACTTCGATGATTAGATTTCCAGAGATTTGACGTGCAAAATAATGGCAGAAATACAATTGTGAGAAAATTTGTTTACGCATCGCGGTCATCTCCACAAGTAATGCTCGAGATGCACTTCCCACGGTTCGTTAACGGCCTGGTATGACTCGAATGCCATTAGTATACCGCGATTAAGATCAGTGCGACATTGACTTGCAGAGTAACAAACAGTTTTTGGCCACAGGAAAATATCATCTGCATCAGCTTCTAAAATCAACTAGTCCCCATCTCTCGTTAGATTTCCACAGCCGTGCACTGATGGCTTCCGTGCGATGATACTCAAGGCATTATTATTATTATTATTAGAGTGCTGCGCACAGCGACCAAAATGTAAGTATTATGCAAAGCCTGCTGAGGTACTTTAAGGCTTTTTACAAATTTTAGCAAATTCTGGGGCTTATTGTTCATAATTTATACCACCAAGGTGGTGTGGCCTTTTTCTGCCCAGAACACTCATAAAGAAGGTGTTCTGAATTTTCTGCTTCCACTTCACAGACTCGACAGATGATGGCCTCGGAGAAACCAAGTTCGTTTAAGTGATATGTCAGGCTGCAGTGGCATGTAAAGTAACCAATTACAAATCTTAAGTTTACTCTGCTGAATGAAAGTACCTTGTCAGAAATTCCTCTGTCCGGCGTTATAAATTGTTTCGCTTGTCACTGGCCTATAGAATTTCGCCAGTGCTCAACGAATTTCTTCCCCTTCCACTTTCTGAGAAATTCGTTAATGTGACCTTTTGTACGTCCACAGAAAGGCTCATGGCCAATTAGAGGCATTTTTGTCGTTTTTTGAGGTAGATTATCAGCCATGTCATTTCTCTCACATCCCTCATAACCAGGAACCCAGCCAAATAACACTGTGTGAAAGTTCCCAAACATGTTAAGAAAGTTCAGGTAGTCATTTACGATTTTTGAGGTAATAACAGTTGATAGAAGGGCTTTCAATACCGCCTGACTGTCTGCAAGTATGTAAATATGCACTCCTCTCATTTTCCTACGAAGACATTACCTCATACATCTCTCGATGGAATGTATTTCTGTCTGGAAGAGTGTTCGCTAAAATTCCATTGGAATCGATTTTTTGAATTTAAGCCTATTAATTCCCACCCCTGCTCTACCATCTTCTAATTTCGACTTATCAGTCAACCAAATCTCGGAGCCAGGTTTGAAAGTGAATGAATTATTTTTCCAGGCCGTACGTTCATTAATAAGCACTTGAAAGTTCCTGAAGAGAAGGTTTGGGTGATAAAGAATTGGAGTACGTCAAAAGTCTTCTAAGATCTTTAATTGCCCCTTCATATACCCACTTTTTTATTCTTAAAGCGCTCAAATGCGCTGCTATTTCAATTGAAATGGGAAGCGGTGGTAGGCATTAGGGCCCACCTACTGCGTCACTTGGGCAAGTTTTATTTGCTCCTGTTATACTGACACAGACTAGGCGGCACAGTTTGTTAAATTCATTTACCGCCTTTCGTTGCTTAACTGTAGGACACCATGCTAGGGAAGCGTAAGTGACTATGGGTTTGAAAACTGTAGTGAATGTCTAGTAAGTCATTCTGGGGCTCAGCTTCAATATTTTTCAAAAAAGCCTTGTACATGCAAAGAATGCTTTTGTGGCTTTTGCAGTAACTTTCTCAAGTTAAGAGTTACAAGTGAGCATTTTATCATGATTGACGCCAAGATAGTTCGCTGACGCGGAGAGTTAAAGAGTCAATTCATTTAGGGTTTATATACAGATAGAAGGCTGAAAAAAGCGAATTTTCCAGAATTTCTTCTCAGAAAACTTTTAAATTTATTGATCTAAAAATTTGTACACATATTACGTTATCTTTTAGCTGTATTTTAAGACTTAGTATTAGTAAAAATATTTATTTGGAAAGGAGCTACAGCTGATCTCTGGAAGCTCCTCTCAAAAAAGAAGTTTTTCGGTGACCACTATATCTCTGAACTGGACCCTCTGAAATTAAAAAACGAAACAGATTTCGTTAAAGTAAGGTTAAATCTAGTAATTGATGGAAGGAATAAGCAAAATAATTTTTTTTGACCAAATGGCGATTTCTCAAAAAAGAAATCGATTTTTGACCAAAATTTCGCCCTTAAATTGTTTATAAAAAAAAATATATTTATCGGTGAGAAAAAATCTTCAATTAATTACTAAAAAATATATTTAAGAAGCTCGTATAAAAATTTGAGACTAATCAGTTTAGCCGTTTTCGAGTAGTGCTGGTCACCGAGTTTGAAAACTCCATTTTGAGAAAAACGCGTCAAAAATTTGAAAAGCACTTTCAAGCACTCTGAAACGCCTTTTCAAATTTGCGTGTAACTTCGAAAATATTCACCGGAACGATATTAAATTTTCTGTGTGTATTCTTAAAAATATGTACATTAAGAAAATAAAGTAAAAAATCTATTTTTTGAAAGTTCTAACTGTATATAACCCCATAAGACAAGACGTTTGAGCGTGATGTTCCTAGTACCTTATGAATGGTACCCTGCCATGTACTATATACTACCAGGTCATCAGCATAACCTTGAGTGTGGAAATGTAGTTGTTTAGACTCACTACATATTACGTCGAATCCCTGCTAGGAGTCTGGGCGATTATTTGGTGGAATCAGGCTATCAGGCTTATATAGATATTTGCCACCATACAACTTTATTACCAGCGCGCAGCGGTTTACCACTCATAACTCTTAATAGTTAAAGCTCCAACACCTCCTTTCTCCTTATTATTTCCTATCTCTCCAGTACTTGTAATAGAAAATATCTAAGTAAGCTTTCGAAAACTCTCCATTTGAGCAAAATAAAATGTAGATATGTATACTTGTGGCCGCCGTAGTCGAATGGGTTGATGCGTGACTACCATTCGGGAGTGCGTAGTTTCGAATTTCCGTGCATGAAAAATGAAAAATGATAGAAAAAGTTTTTTTCCAATAGCGGACACTCCTCGGCAAGCAATGGCAAACATCTGAGTGTATTTCTATCCTCAAAAAGCCCCTCATAAAAAATATCTGCCGTTCGTAGTCGGCTTAAAAATGTAGGTCCCTCCATTTGTGGAACACCATCAAGACGTAGACCAGACTAGTACGCGACAATTATTATTATTTTTTGTTTTACGTATTCTTGTGGTTCTTATGAAAAAAAAACAACTTCCAAATCCTATAAATTTCAATAGATCTCATGTAAGGAGATTGCATTAACAGATGCCAACAAAAAAGTGATGTACTAAGCGCACAAAATCTATTTCCACACTCATATGACAGCTTCAATTTTTATTTAATTATAATTCACTACATTTCATGTTTTCTTATTTAATGAAATAATTTAGTAGACGTTGGTGCTATATCTTAATTAGCTGCACACCGAGCGTGCGATGGATGATGGGTCGATTGATAACCGAAATAAAAAGGAAGATGAGTACCCTCCTGCTGGTGGAAAACAATATAAAAAAACACTCAGTAAGCCAACCCAGCACAATGGGAAAGTACACAAAGACACGTGTTGATTTCTGACACAACAACAAATAAAACAAGAATAAAATAAAAAACGAAACGGAACTAAGTGAAGGCATGAATAAAAAAAAGGCAATAAAAAGTCAATGCTAGGACAATGAGCCCAAGCAGAATACGAAAACAAATACCAATAGCGATGATGACTTAATTGATTAAGAGGGTAAAAAATTACCACCACCATACGTGTCAATTGAGTTGAGTTTCAAGAGGTTTAAGGCGTTAAGGTGTGCACAGAGCAGGAGTACCGAGTTGCTGCACGGGAATGGGAATGGAAATGGGAAATGGAAATACCAATGGAGGGGCTGAATTACTGTGCGTACGGATAGTATCAATCAAGCCAAAGACAAAAAACAGCAAAACGCGAAAAACAATATTCAATTCGACCCGCCTTTCGTAAATTAGCAAGCGAAACGAAGGCGTAGGCATTGCGTATCGTCGTCACATCTAAAGTATCATATGGCCGTTTGGGTGTTAACGTCAATTAATGTAATATTTCTCTTTTAAATCAATAGATAAAGTTCCGCTTTTTTATGCGAGTTCTTCTATGGTATGCTAAGTATACGTATGTATGTATATATGCATGTTGGTGTTGCTTATTTACTCATACACCCATACACAGTTGATGCAAGTCACATAAGTGGGCATTAATAACAATTGAGGCGCGGAGATATAGTAAATATACCGAAATAAGTGGAAGCAAATACCTATACAAATATAAAATATGAAAATGAGTACCCATGGGAGCGCTGAATTGGGCATGGAGAGAGAGGTCTGAATAAATACAAAAATAAATATAATTTATTACTTGATCAAATCTACTTACACCATAAAACAGTTTCAGATTACCACCATTTATTTTTGTGTTTAAAAAACTTCAAATGAAACTTTGGCGCATGAACATAGAGAAGCTAAGGCCGGTTCTAAATAAGTAAGAGCGTATTTTATTTAAAAGTGTACTTTAGCTTAGGTCGACTCTAAAATAATATTTTTCTTTGCCCGGACAGACTAGCAAGTACAGCACTCAGACCCAATTAAGTCCATTGTATTGCACTTGGGTTCCCTTTTTAATTTTCTTTGCTAAGGAGCCGAGGTGGTCGCTTCTTAACATATCACTGCCAATGCTAAAGACCTCAGGCCTGATATGAGTGGAGGCTGGGTAGATTCACAGAAAGTGGTCCGCCGTCTCATCCTCCTCTTCACATGCTGGCAGAGTGCACTATCTGAGATGCCTACCTTTTCCATGTGCTTTGTCCATAGAAAGTTTCCCCTCATTAGTCCAACCAGCCTCTTACAGTCCCCTGTGCTTAGTGACAGGAAGAACTGCGACAGTTGGTTGGGCATGACGGGTAACATCAGTTTTTCCCAACTGTAGCCTCTCTCAACCTGCCAAGCTCACTTGTTGGTTAGAGTAACCCGTCTGCTAACCGTGGCTTTGATAGCTGCAGAAGTGATTGACAGAACTGGCTCCGAGCCAAGAAAGTTGGCCTCAGCGCCCATCAGAGATCTCTTTGCCCATGATACCCACGTGTCCCAGCACCCGTGTTAACATCAGGATATTATGTCTTCCGACATAGTTTAACCTGGATTTACAGTACTCGATTACCCTTGAAGGGGTTGAAGGGCTGTCTAAGGCCTTGAGCGCAGCTTTGCTGTCGCTACAGACACAGATCTGCCTCCCCATCTGTTTTCCACAACAAAGCTCATCGGTTCTTGAACAGCATACACCTCCATCTGAAACACAGCATGCATTCCAAGAGCGAAGTGCAGTTTTGCCCCGCTTGATTCCACGTAGACACCAGAGCCGGAACCGTGCTCGGTCCTGTAGCCATCCGTGAAAATGCGATAACAGTGTTTGCCGGGCTCATTTTCCGAGTTTGACCCCAGTTGAGCCTCTGACAGCACTACACTGTATCTCTTGTCAAGCACGACTCTGAATGGCGTGGTCACTGTCACTAAAGTGACATCTTAAACGAAATTTCAGTTTCTGTGTAGATTCGGCTTAAAATCAAAAGCTGAAGAAATTATAAGGAACGTCGGCGTAAAATTGACTGCTGTCGGTAACGATCACAAGTGATGGTTTCAGATGGTTTAAGGAGTTTATAATAGATCCTTTTGATCCCACCAGATGCACAACATAACCTTTGAAGCATGAATATAATACTTTTTTTCGCTGTCGATGAACCTGGTACACCTGGCAGGCTCTAACTTTTTCGACGCCTAGGGTTATCTTAATAGATCCACTTTTCATCGCCAGAAAATCTTTTCTTGACTGCCGTTCAAGAAGCATCTCACACGTCACCAAACGTCTCTCGATATCCCTCTCCGATATCCTTCAATTGATGTGGCACCCAGTTACCTGCTGTCTGGACCATTCCCATCGCGTGCCGACGTTGATCTGCCAACATTCAACTCTGCAGACACATCATCAAAGGTTCGACATGCAACATCATTCAATAATGGAGTATCTTCGAAATCTTCGAATCGAAACCAGTATTTACCAGTTGTATTTGATGGAGCGTGATTACCGTAAATATTGATCAATATACGACACGTTTCAGCTGCGTTTTTCCTTAAAAGGTACTAATGAAGCATGACTTCCCGCAAATACTGTTTTTTTCGGGACGAACGTAGACATTTTTGACGTGAGATAAATAAGGATCTTTACGCTTCAAATATACATCTTCAAATCATCAGAATATTACTAGAGCGGACACAAAAATAGTATCAGCAGCGGCACCTCTTTTATGATGGCGAAAATTTATTTCCATACCCAATATTTTAAATCTCATCAATCAACAACAACGGATATTAATGACACAAGATTTCTACAGATTCAAACCAGTGATCGTAAATGATTTTTTAAAAGATCCCTACACAGCCCAAAAAAATTCCCTACTTTTCCCTACGCTTACAAAAAAATTATCCCTATACAATTCCCTACATTTTTTCTCCTGTGTTTACACTATAATGAGGCACTTGCAACGTCAAAATTGAGTGATTTGCTTAAGTTTTGGACTTGGTGCTATTTTGACACTTTATAATAAAAACAAACTTTATTTCAAATATATATTAGTACACATATTTATTATATATATTATAAACACGAATGTAAAGAAAAATTCAGCAAAAAGACTAAAAATTAGACTTTTTCATTACATTCAGTTCAGTTTAAAGCGAGGCACAGTTTATTTTTTCAGAATCCGGCACGGTTTCTTTTAAGAGTGGGATTAAATGGTTCACCACTTGCAGCGCGACATTACGCTCAGCGAAGAACATGCTAAGTCTTAATTCGAAATTTCTGGAACCATTTGGTTTACTCTATTTTTTCTTAAAAAAATCTGGTTATTTTAGGTGTCTTTTTTATTGCCTTCATATTTTTTTGGTGCATTTCTGATTCAGCGTGCTTCCGAAAATCAGACTTGCCGCAGTTCCAAACTTTGTCGCACGCAGCTCATTTTCATTTAAATGGATCGTTAGCCACAGCTTCCAGCCAGCCACTAAAATTGTCGTCGTCAAGCCACTTGTTATTGAACTTTTGTTTCCGATACTTGCATTGTTTTTTCTGGTGTTCCTCCGAAGAGTCAATCGAAGAGGGAGAACTCATATGTAAGTATATATGCATTTTAAATATAAAAAAAGCTAAAACTGAATAATTTGCAAACTTATGTGTACTTCAAAAGTGAAAAGCACCAGAAAATTAACAATTTTCGCGCGAAGAAAAAATCGCGTTAGCGTCAACGAAGAAAAAAACGGCAATGTAGCCGTATTAACGCTTTTAAAAGTATTCTGCCATAAAGAAAAAAGTATGGCATGAAACCTTACTGCGGATTTTCTTTTAAATGAACATTTCTAATATTTCCCGCTATTTCAAATTTTTTTCTGTCCTTCTTGAAAATTCCTTACATTTACAGAATTTAACAAAATCTGTCCTTCTTTTCCCTACAGCTACATTTTTCGACACAAATCCCTACATGCAGAGAATTTTCCCTACATTTACCATCACTAATTCAAACAGCGCCCAAGCATTTTATAATTGATGGAATTATTTTTGTTTTTTTGCCGGTGAAATGGGCTAATTTTTTCAATTTTGGTTTGTTGTATACTTTTACATTTGGGGAGCCTCTCTGTTTCGTTCAGCAAGGTATGGGTGTATTATAGTATTAATTTAAAAAATGTATACATTCTCAGTCTATCCACAAATACTTCCGAGGATTTGAATTCTCGTTGATTAATTTTTTCTTGAGAAAAAAAATTTTGCAATTCTACTTATAAACTTCTGGGGAGCAGATTTTACCGCCAAATGTTGGCAGTAGGAAATTCGAATTTCGAAAAAGCTAAGTTCTGCATTTTTGACAATTCTAAAGCGAATTGGGTGAAAATTTTAGTTATTTCAAATAAAGTTGACAAAAAAAGTGAGAACGAGTAAATGAAATTATGAAATAATGCCTAATATAGCTTTCCGAATAGTAGCAGAAAAAGATGCTGCTTAGGCGCACAAATGTTTAGGAAGGTATATTCGCAATAAAAAAACTCGCATAAACTGCTACAGTATGTGAGGGTACTAAACATATATTTTATTAAAGTGACCAATAATTTTCCATGTTTATGTCATTTTCCATGTCAATAGAAAGTACGCCAGTAATTGTCAGGCAAGAAACGTCAATAAGAACGGATCTGGGCGATAATAATGCCAATATCACTCTTCAGATGCAAAGTACGAATGAGACGATGTAACAAGGCTGAGTACTATGGTGAGTGAGAGAGTTATAGGGACTGAAATAGGCTAACATATATCAGAGAATTAGTCATGAGACATCAGCTGAGTTGATGAGTTAAATTTTGTTTGAAGAGGAGGTCTGAGTTACCGATTCACTGATGGCAGCGAACTTAATAAATCACATAGGTTAATCTGCCTCTAAAAGAACCCAGAACTACCCGTATCTAATGAAAATGCATTCGGAGTGAATAGATAATCGGGGATATCGATTCTTTCAACAAAGTAATCTTACCCTATAAAATACCCTCACTTTATGCCGATGTTAAGGTGTGATGGATGAGGTGGCATTTAGTGCCGAAATCAGTTTTTTTATTCAATTTCCATACAGTGAGTGTATCGGGGCGTCCGCACAATTATATGACATAATATTTCTCTCTCTCTCTCATACTTTTCCGTGCCAAATCTATTCAGTTTATTTAAATATCCTTCGCATTTTCAGGCATGCACCCACTTGTGTGTAATGTTGTGCGTCTTTTGCTAAGTTCAGCATAAAATAGTTAAATGTCGAACTCTTCAATTATCGCAAAATGCTTGATTTACTGCATACACACTTAATTGTTTTTCGCCTTGTAAGTACTTTGTGTTTAACATTAAACTAAAACAAACTTTCATATGCACATGCGAGTATTCATGGCAGAAACATTTGTACTTGTCCACTGTGAAATCTCTAAATTTTACGGCTACAAATATAAATTTGTTAACTCAATAAATGAGTTTGGTTAAACAACCAAAACAATTGCACACACACACTCACACAAACTAACTAACAAAAGACACTAAACAAATGACCGTAACGCATTTGCTCAGCACGGATCAAATGACCATCATCAGTGGGTGAACCAAAACTTTATTGCTAATACAAACATGTCGTGAATTGAATTCTCTAAATTGTGGTGAAACAATTCAACTGCCAGGCTTAGTGCTTAACTAGTTTGTAGTTTCAAATTCGACAATAGTTGTTTATACCCGTAATACTGTTGCCATTTTGATGTTGGTTAGTTAAAATTTTCATAGGCTCAATGGATTTAAGTGGACACTACATTTGCAGCTCGCAAGCTGATGCTTACTCAAATATGCACAGCAGCAAGCACCGGGGTGGTCCGAGGATATTGTTAGGAGAATTGCTGATTGCTGGTATGTAAAAGAAAAGTTTTTTTTATGATTTTGAAAATGAGAATGCAGTTTTATGAAAATATCTATAATTCAAGATCAGCACATTTGAGAATGATCAGGAGCTTCAATTCCTGATAGAAAGCAGAAAGTCACCATTTGCAGTAGGTGAAACAATCACAGATTGTACACTTACTAGAGTCAATTGTTGAAGGAATTAAAGTTTGATGGAATATCTTCTCCACTTAGTCCATATAACTACAACGCATGATGGTGAGAATAATAAGTTGGCACCCATCGCGATACCACTACTTTGCTCTCGGCGAATTTTACGGAATCACTGTGTGTGTGACTTGGCACTTATGCAATTTATTCGAGTGTTGTTTGTGTAATTTCTTTTTCTTCTTGGTTTCTTGCTCGCATTTTCACATCTCTCTCATGCAACTGCACCAATGTGATGTCACTCACTCTCTGAAGGGCGCAATCTTGTTTCTATTGTGCTTGACCACGATGTACAAAATTCAGAGGTATGGCCAACATCAGACCGTTAACTGGCGCTCAGTGATTATGAAGGAATCAGCTGATTGGTGCACGTCACCGGGGTTATGACAGCCGGTTATTTACGAAAAAAAATGAGATTAAGTTGTTGATTTAGGAAACAAATCAACAAATCTCTTACTCATTTACATCGTTGCTCTATGAACAATGACTGATTGGACGAGTGTGAGGAGTACGTGTGGAATGAGCAGGCGAAATTCTACCGCCAAGTGGCCGGTGTCGTGGCAACCGAAAGTACTCTAACAATTTTGTTTTTCACCATACATCAGCTAAGCATTGTCAAATCTATCATCCTGGATTACAACTATTTTATATTCTCTGCACTAGAACCGTCTTCAATTCGCTACTTATCCGCAAAGTTATCAATTAAGATTCGCCACAAGGGTAGAACTGGTATAGTTCAATATATTCAATGCCGCCAACTCTATTTTCTGATATTTGGCAAGTTTCATTGCTAATACACTCATTAAGTACAGGGTGCGCTATCTTTTATGTCGTTATGAAAACATTGAATAACTTTGAAAAAAAAAAAAACTGATTTGTATTAGTGAGGTATTTCTATTTGGTTTGGTTATTTACAATTTATTAAAACTATTTTTTGAATACAATATCAAACAAGTGGCCACCTTTATTAGCTTTTTTTTTGTATTTGTCATCATCTTGTCAAGCATTTCGGGTTTTATAGCGTCGATTTCAGCACGAATGTTTGCCTTAAACTGGTCAATAGTCTGCGGCTTGTTGGCGTAGGCCTTATTTTTCAGATAACAAAAAAAAGTCCGGGCGGGGGTTAAGTCAGGTGATCTGGGAGGCCAGTCGATGTCGCCTCTTTTTAACACTATACGTCCAGGGAACGTTCGTTGCAGAAATTCAACCTTTCTCACGTATTTGCGGGCAGACATAATGAGCCAATATCCATCGATTTCGGTTTCCATCGACCGTTTCATTTTCTCGGTAAAAATATGGCCCAACGATGGTTTTGGCGCAAATGTCGGCCCAAACAGTTACTTTCCGGTCATGAAATGGCGTTTCATGAATCTCGTGTGGATTCTCAATTCCCCAAATTTTGTTTATTCATGCTGCCAGAGAGGTTAAAATGTGCCTCGTCAGTCATTAAAATTTGCTTCCAAAAATTGGGTTCAGTGTCAACCATTGGAGCGACTGTTTGGCCGTATTGCAAGCGACGTGAATGGTCTGTCGGCAATATTCTTTTTGTCAATTGCACTTTATACGGAAACAAATTTAAATCATCCTTTAAAATGCGCCGCATTGTGGTTTCACTGATGCCAAAATGCTGAGCGCGGCGACGATACGACACTGTTGGCTCCTGGGCAACGCTCTCCCTCACTGCTTCAACAAGTTCATTTGAACATCTTGGTCGTTGATGAACGGCATGTTGACGATCTCTTCCTCTCCCGTGCTCAAAAAAATTCATCACCAAACGACGGATAGTATTTTCAGACGATGCCTGTTTGCCGCGATACTTTTTGCGATATGCGCATTGAGTTAGAACCATAGAACGACTATTTTCGATGTATAGAGCCACTATTTCAGCGCGCTGTTTCTGTGTAAAGCGATCCATGGTTGAAATTGTACGGAATTGACGTATCGAAAACATGTATGTTGAAGTCGATCGGTTGGTAAATGACAAAGTTATTCAGCGTTTACTACCGACATAAAATATGGCGCACCCTGTACTTCCAAAGAAATGTTATTTTCGGCATCTCCTTTCCAGTGCTACCAACGTATGATTATTTATGCCAGTTACTTCGTTTATTCGTCACTCGCTAACGCTTGGCGAATCGAATACGGCTTACATATGTTTCATAAACAAAAGAGGAAGTAATATTAGTTTGGGGGAAAAATAAATCCATTATTTTTTATTAAAATTTTTCGCAAATGGGTTAAAACTATTTTATGGTTGATCTATATCTCTTAGCGATACTATGACTGCTAACATCAGGGCCAACTTCGATTATTTTTATCATTATAAACATTTTCTTCAACCTCGAAAATGCCTGAATGGAATTGATGAAACCAAAAATAACTGTTACGATATCGACACCATACACATCATTAACAATTTCAGTAGTCTGACTTGCATTTTCGCCTTTATCAAAGAAAAACTGTGAAATATACCGAATTTTCCTTTTTTTGGCTTCCCTTGTTAACACCCTGTAACTCACAATGTCACCTTGAGAACGAGCATAATCTTTACACTGTTTCATTTATATTTTACGAGATATCGATCACTACAGCCACTCACCGAAAAAATAAGCGATGCCAGGACCTGCCGAGTTCAGTACTGCTTCAGCATCTTGCTAAAATCGAGCAACCTTCAAAGTTGAAAAGTGTACCGATCCCAGGTAGTTGTAACGAGTTCTGCTTAGAGCAGGGCAGTACTAAAGAGGGTATTCTAACGTACCCCTTTCTTCTTCGCATGAGTTACGCGTCGTTCTGGACCAATCCAGGATAGGAGGAAAGGAAAAGTGTAAAAATTCCTTCAGATTTTTATCCATGAATACAGGAAAGGGAAAAGCAAAAAAATTCTTCGACAGTTTCAATTCAGAATTGTACTGATTGATTTATTTCATATATTCCGCAAATGCCGTGACAAGCAAGGTACATTCATTAAAGGTGGTGGCACTAGACCAACAAGAACTTTTGTACGTTTGATTGCCACGGCAAAGTAGATACCAAAGAATGAATTCGCCTTGAATTAGCTGATTTATCGATACCACCTTCAATAGATTCGCCTTGGTGACAATCCAAAAGTTTGTACTAACTGAGACATTCGCAAACAGACATTCTATTGTAATTTTTCGTTATATGCTTAGGGTTATAGATATCCAGGATTTCAGTTGGCCAGCGTGACAGTGTTTGTGCATAATTGAATTTGAAATTCTTGCACAAGTATGACGCAAAATTTGTTTATATCCTGTTTATTTAGGTTTGACAAAGTTATGCATGTTTAATCGCACGAAAATATATGTACACACACACACACATATATATACATACTCACAAATGTGTTTCAAGTGGGATTGGCCCTAACTGTTATAAGATCATTTGCACGCCTCCGCCTCCGTCGCCGCCTCCACATCACCTATACTGTGAATGTTGTCTGTACAGAGATTTTAATTTGTACTAACAAACATTTAATACATACATACAACATGTATTTATATGTGTATATGTGTGTGTGTAACATGCAATTTTTCGTTTGACTGAAAATCGAATGCAATCGATGAAATGAAAATCTTGCTGACAATACCCCAAAGCATTAGCAAAATTTATTAGCATTTTTCTCCCATTTTGCCCTGTTGCATTGAATATTTTTAACTTTAAGTTATATTTTGCATTTCAAGTGCTTTATTGATGTCATCAATTTGCCAAAGTGAAGTGGCATCTGCTTTTGACTTTTACGCTTCACAAATGTTCACTTTTAGCTGCTAATTGAGTAAAAATATTTTTACAGAAGTCTTTCTATTTTTAAGGAATTGGCTTAGTCAGTCGAGTGTACGCAGGCCGGTGTTTGTGTTTATGTATGCGAAAAAATCACTTTCAAATTTATGCACTTGAAAACTTTTAATTGAAAACCAAGAATGAACGCATTTAATGTCGTTTCGCAGTCTCAAGTGAAATTCCTATTTCCAGTTAACTTCTGCTTTGTTGGCATTGAAAGCTTATGGGCTTGCAATCAGGCAGCTTACACACTGGCAAACACAATACACGTACATATACCTACAAAGCCCATTTCTACAAAGTTTCCTCTATAATCATATACACACTCACACACACACTCCCTCACACACTTGTCTACTCTGCTCGTATCTGATAAGTTTCACATTTAATTTATGGCGCTCAATTAAGCCCCCATTGAATTTGCTTACGCCTTCACCTCCCTCAGGTGTCTTCATTGAAAGCAGCAAATATTCGAGATTTCGGAATAATGCACTCCACCTACTCTCGACTCATTACTCTTTGTCTCACAATTATTTTGCATTTTCCGCCTATGTATGTAGGTATTTGCATAGCTTGCCAACTCATTGTGTCTTCCTTCAACAGTGGCGCTGTCAGCTAAGGGAATTTATGCGCTTAACTCCTTCAGCGAAGCAGCCGTCAAATGTAGAGCATCTACCCACCAGCCAGAACAGTTAACAGCAGCAACTTACCGTCATCGCTAACACCTTCGTTGCGTTGTCATCGGCGTTTCCAGTTTCCAGTCCAGAATTTCAGTTAGTCTCACATATTCATATTCTACTCCTCGAGGAAGTTGTTCGTGTACCTTCGTATGGTATGTCTGTGTAGAAGGTAAAATTGTATGTCTATAAATATGTACATTCTCGTACTCGTTCGTCTGTATATTTGAGTTACAACCTCACTGATGTGCACCTGCCTGCACTTGCTGGCTTCTAAGCAATGGCGTCATTGAACGAATAGGAAACCCAAACGGAAAATCAGTATTGCGAAGGAGAGTTTTAAATCTCGTACGAGAGATCCGATTGCGAGGTTCTACACGAGTCCAAAAATAAAGCCACCCCATTTTCTCTTACTCTACAGTAAAAGAGATGTTAATGACAAACCATGGCCCTGCAAAACTAGTATTTTTCTTGACAGACGTTAAGCAATTAAAGCTATTTGGAAGTCGTTAATGACTAATTCGAGAAAGCCGAAGATCGCTACAATCACAACATCGCAAGGCATAGAATCGTGGGCCATTAAAGGCTCAGAGATAGAGTGTCGGCTTTGGCCGAATCCAATAGCGCGCCAGCTGTTTCTGTTTTGGCGCTCACTGGTGCCAGTTGGAAATCTCGAGGAAGACAGGTCTTACCGCACTTGGACCTATCACACTTGGTCCTTCCAACGGAGATGTGCTCTTCCTCTTCCACATCTTCCTTTTTGGGATATCGTGTTGTAAATTTGCCTTGCTGGAGCGTCTTCTTTCATAAGGGTGAAGTGGATCTTTGGATATTTCATTGGAGTGATTTTTTTTACATGGTGGGCCCCAAATCCGACGCAAAACGCTTAACCTTAACCCTTGGAGGCTCACTGCACACATTAGTTCACTACGGACGGATGTCCGTAGCTTATCCAGGGGACGCCGCACGGAGGCAGTGTGCCAACTTGAAACGAGAAAGGAACAAGAATCCTTCCTGACATTTACCATGTTCAATGTAATCACGCACTTTGTTTTGTTTTTCTGCTTCCTAGACCCACTTGGGAGAAAGCTATGGAAACTATTAACAGGTAAACTAATCTGGATACCTCCAGAGTTGGATAAAACTTGATGAACGTAGAATATGAAGCTTGCTGAGATGTACAAAAATAAATATACAGCTGTTCACAAAAATACTAACCGAGCACTGTTTTATTGGCAGCATTACTTTAAGGTTCGAAAACACGCTTAAAGACTTCTTAGGAAGAGGCCTTGACCTTTTATGACTTCCTGTGACATTGTTCCACACTTGCTATTGTTACAGCAATGAATCGGTACTGCCAGATCTATTTAATCACCGTTCGTCATCAGCTATCTCATCTAATGGTAGGCCCAGGAAACATGCTGTTTCGACGTAATAAGTCTAGAGGGAGAGGGGTGTTAGGTGAGTGGGTTTAAGAAGGCATGCAAGTCGTGCGGGATACCTTTAAATGCCGGATATATATTGCCTACGCCGGTGTCGATTTTGGATAGGTAGGAGTTAACCTGATACAATATCCAGTACGTATGTATATTACTTGAGCAAAAGTTACGCGGTACCCATAAGACAACTCTTCGTCTTCGATTGGTGGTGGTTAAACTCCGACGACGGCATTCGGGGGTCGGGAGTTTAAGAAGGATGTAAGAGAATCTAAGTGAATGTCGTTTAATTTCTGTCTGAATACTGTCCGATCCAGTTACTGCAATCGTGTCTGGTCCTCGATCTTGTCATTGTAGCGAAGAGACATCTGTCTGCTGACTCGACATCTATCTGCTGACTCTTCATCTACATATCTGCTGACTCGGTTGGCAAGTGTCTCAGCTTCTAACAAGTGCCTGCAGAGGAAGTTCCTGCGGTAGCAACACAGCAGGAATTTCATGCTGAGCATCTTACTGTGCTCCTCAACCGTGAGCAAGCAGGTCGGTTTCTGTAGATGTTGCAGGGAAGACATTAAGAGGCATTCCGTGGCTGTCCTGATGACAGTATTCTGACAAGTCTGAAGCTTTGTCCACTGCGAATCACTAGTACCAGGCGACCAAACGGACGCAGCGTAATTTGAAATTTCGAAGAATGCGCTTCCGATTTCTGGGGAACTACTTCTTCGGGGACCGGGGGGGTTTAAAAACAGTTTAGCTAACTGCTCAGAGTTGTTTAAGCAAATCTTTATTATGCCAGAACCATTTGATTAGTACCAATTGACAAGCTATATCTCAATCAGGTATTTAGATTGTCTTGTCTGCAATTTGCCAAAAAAATTAACCTAAGAAATATTATGTGGATATTAAGAGTCCTTGGTATTCGAGAAAAAGGATAGATTTGTTGGGAGACAGCTGCTGCTTTCTGCACCAATTACTTCAATTTAATCCCTGAATTTAATAGTTCCATATCAACCATATTCCTCCACGTGATATCTGATTATAGATTCACCATGAATCGCCGCGCGAACTGTAAATCCATTAGGAAATCGAGTTCATCAACTGTTATACAAGTCATCAATTTGCATACAAGTCACATTTCAATGTGCTCACAGTAGTACGCCAAAAGAAAACTACTTTCCTAGAGGGTTCAATTGAATAAGTACAAGCGTGTGGTGCGTAATGTGATGGGGTGCACAAACACTTACTACGACTTATAGGAGAAGTTTGTATAACTGCTCCGCAAATCCTTTAATCCCACTAATTACATTTGCTCTTGTGTGCGATTAACTGAAAGGCAAAGGCGCCTATTGGATAGCGGTAATTTAAAATCCAACACTTACAAGTGCCTTACGTGTGTTTGTGTTGTACACTACGTATAAAGGTAAACCACACCGACTTGAGAGTATTAAAAACTTCAGTATACGTAAATACATTCGTAGTGCAGCAAAAGGTCAATTTTTGTCAGATTCGTATAATTAATTGCATTTTACATATGTAAAGATATGTACATACATCCATACATATGTATATTTATAGGTGTGTGTGTGTGTATTCGCATCTAGTAAGCGCAAATAAATTTTATTTATCTTAATACACAGTTACACACATACATGCTTATAATGGCATATACAGGGATGGACCATATAAGACCTCTAATCATGTAATAATTATTTGTTTTGATAATTTTTTTATAATAAATACATTTTATGGAAATTAAGGTGCTGTACATGGAATATGACATCATAAAAAATCTTAAAATGTGCTCGATTGTATCTTTTTAGCGTGTTTCCCATTACACCAAGTGATGTTTCTGGTTTCAGGCTATGCATCTCGTTTTAAATATTCTGCTTCAGCTGTCTATAGTCTCTACTTTAACAACATTTTATTATTATAAATGTTGATGCCGTTCGGCCAAAAATCGCCTGGTCTGGTGTCAAAAAAGTTGTTGAGCCATTTTTTAAGAACCTCTTTGTTATCGAAGGAAACTCCCTTCATGTGGTTTGACAGGGAGTGGAAAATATGGTAATCGGTCATTCGAGCTCTTGGAGTGCGGCTTTGACGACTTGTGCAACATGGGGCCTGGTGTTGTCGTAAAGGAGTATGGTTTGACCATGCGGATCAGGTATTTTCAGTCAAATAGCCTCATTCGCGCGGTGTTGCTGGGCAATGCGGAGCTCCTTGTTGACCTTGGCATTCTTTTCGAGCATTTCCCAGTGCACCATGCCCTTCCAGTCCCACCAAACACATATAATTATCTTCTTTGGTTAAAGATCCGGTTTAACTCTCGATCTTCTGGAGCCACCCACTTATTTCTTTGCTTCATATTGATGCATAGGCACCATTTTTCATGTCCCGTGAGAATTTGGTACAAAAAGCCCTGTTTAAGGCCGCGTGTTACTCGATGCAATTTGAAGGGAACTTTCTTTGTTTTTTTTTCGTTTGTTTTTCAAAGCACCCAGGCTCGCAATTTTTCGGTAAATCCTATTGAACCAAGGTGATTAAGAATCGTTTTATGATCGCAATTCGTTTTGTCCGCCAATTCACGACTGGTCAAAAGTGATTTGAGACGTTTTTCATCGAATTCAGAAGGCCTTCCGCTGCGGGACGTGTCATCGATGTAAAGGCGCCATTTTTGCAAACCATTTTCACGCTGTAGACTTACTTATGACGCCTTTTCCATACACGTCGTAAATTTCTCTAGCTGCTTCAGCAGCTTTTTGACCTCGATGAAAAACAAAGAAAAGCAGGTGTGGTTTGTAGAGCAGAAACAGTTCTATTGAATAAATACTTACCCTCTGCCAAACAGCAAACAAATCGTGAATATATAAACAAACAATATAAAATATAAAAACGCTATGAACTTATTCCCCAACCCAATAGAAATACCAGGTTTCTTACAGACTACTCGTACATAGAACTAACAGTAACGATTAGGTATATGTGCATACTTCAGAACTATTTAAAAAATCCATTGAATTATAATTTGAAAGTATGTTTAGGTGACGATAAATCAAAAACCAAAGAACTTGAAATTTGGTTAAACTCATTCAATGTTCTACTCAAACCGGCTTTGGAGACATAAACTGCTCTAACGCTCTCTAGGAAGAATAGATCGATACTCCGAAGATTTTTTTGAGGTATGTGAAAAAGAATGCGCACTATGAGTAAAGGCGAGTCAACTGTTCCATTTATAATATCGAAAACAAAGCAGAGACATATACTTTCATACCTCTTCCACTTTGTAACGATTTTAAATTTAGTAATGCGCACCTTGCATTGTATGAAGGAATCAGATCAGTGAAGTTTAAAGATCTGAGAGCGAAACGAAAAAATTTCTTTTGAATGTGCTCAAGTCTATTGAAGGGCCACTGACGATATGACCTCCAAATAAAGACGGCATACTCCAGCTTAGACCGTACGAACGTGGTAAATAGTGACTTTAAACTGCAGGGTTCCGTAAAATCGGAAGCAAAACGCCGAATGAAGGCAAGTATATGTAGAATACGATTTGACGATGACAAAATTCCAATGACTTAGAAAAGTGGAGTCAAAAATTTCTTCCAAATCAGTAATTTTATAAAGAGTATTTAGACACGAGTTATTAATAAAATACTTATTAGTTTGGAGATTAAGGTTGAGGGGAAGACTTTATCGAAAGTCTTGGAAAAATCCGTAAAAACTGCATCAACTTGAAGAATATTATTGAAAGTCAACGTACAAAAATCTGAAAGCATGATTAGTGACAGTTGACCTACCGGCCATAAAATAATGCTGATTAATAGAAATATTCAAAGTATGATTTTTGTTTTGTAATGTAGCCAATATATAGTAATATAGCCAAGGCCATAGAAAATTTGAAAATAGGCCTGTAGTTTGCGATGTCGTTTTTATTACCAGCATTCAATATCCTGTAGGTGTGATAGAACAGTGGCCGCCGTAGACGAATGTGTTGGTGGCTCACTACCATTCTGACTACGCAGGTTCTAGTATTCGTGCATGAAACACCAAAATTAAAAAAAAGCTTATCTTTAAGAGCTGTCGCCCCTCAGCAGGTAAAAAAAAGATCCTCACAAAAAATATCTTTAAACTTAAAACTGTAGGTCCCTCCAATTGTGGAACAACATCAAGTCGCACACCACAAATAGGAGGAGCTCGGACAAACACCTAACAGCAGTGCACGCGCCAATTATTATTTTACTTTTAGAAGTAACTTTCCAATCATCTGTGAATTGTCCACAAACTAACGATTTGTTAAAGGTTAGCAGAAGTGGATAAGCAAAAGCCGACCATTTTTTGAGGATGTTGCTCCGCCATTCGCCGCAAAAAGTTGTCGATCAAAGTTCTATAAGAAGCCGCAGAAATAGGTTCTGGCATTTCATTCTCATTCTCTAAGAAATATGGGTAGATAGAGTGCATCTGGATGAGTGTAACTGTTGATGGTGAGCTTCCCTTGGATTTGAAGAGCCCCACAATCTACAGTTTTGCCTGTCTCAAACTTGTGACCAAGCTGCTAACTATGAGACTTTGGGAGTCGATCTTGAATTAAAATATTGGCGATAATTTCGCTGCATTATCCATTATAAATCTCCAAGAGTTCTATTATAATCTCCAAAAAGAAAAAAAAATAATTTTAATAGAAAAAAAAACTAATAATTCGTGTTTAAAATTGAATGTTCTCATTTGGCCCACCCTGTGTACTTATATATGCATGTAAATGTGTGTATGTGCCTTGGAATATTTTCCGAGATAAAGAAAGTTTGCGCTAACACTTTTGTACACAAAACTTTGCTTCCTAACCAACTAACCAGCCAACCACCGAATCCACCTAAAAAGCTTTGATTGGTGATTTAACAGCTGCGGGGTGGATTGGCGCCAGTGGAATGCAATAATGTCGCTCACCATTAATTTGCTTAACCGGCAGTGCTCTCACTTCCCATCCCTCCTCCCCCTAAGCGTCTCTTACCCTTCTACGCATTTCTAATGCATCCACCTCCAATTTATTTATACAATTTGTTCGTGTGTGTGTGTGTGTGTGTGTGTGTGTGTGTGTGTGTGTGTGTGTGTGTGTGTGTGTGTTCATGCGTAAGTTTACCTGCCTGCTGGAATTTGCTATGCTGTGTTCTCACTTTAATTAATTGCTTTTGTCATCACTTTGAATCCTGACATTACATCGTTACCAATTTGCTTAATAGTTGTCATTATTGTTTTTGCTATACAGAGTTGTTCTTGTTGCCGTTTAGGTGTTCAGTTTGTCGAATGCTGATTTTCTTTCTTTTTTGTTGTTGTCGAGTTGATTTGTTATTTATAAAGATTCATTTAGTATCTCAACTCTGCCAAGGAAAATGAATATTTATTAAACATTGATTTAAGACACTGACAGTTTGATGAGGGCCATTAATCTTCATAGGGAAATACGAAATGAAAGTATTTAAATATTTCAACATTTCCAAATAATAGCGAGCATCTCTGCTAAGCGGCTTAGCTGGCAATTTAAGCAACACTCAGCTGCTCATTTATACCAGGAAATACAAATCTTTTTACGTTGAATTATCCGTCGTAAGTTATATCGAACTTGAACTATCGGAACTATCGGGATATCTGAACGTAGTTGTTAGATGAGCAGCCGATTGCGGACTATCGATGAACCCTACCAAGACAGAGCTCGTCCTATCCACGAGAATACAAAATACTCAGAGTTCCACTGCCCTCAATAGGGGGTGCTCCGTTGGTGCTCTCTGACAAGGTGAAGTATTTAAGTCTAATCCTTAACAGAAAGTTAACGTGGAAGCTCAACATTGAGGAGAGGATAAGGAAGTCAACAATGGGCTTGTATGGATGCAAAGATGTTATTGGAAAAACGATGGAGTCTCTCGCTTAAAGTTGTATTTTGGCTCTATAGAACCATTATAGAGCCAGTTCTATTATGGAGTCATTATCTGGTGGAATTCACTGGAAAGGATGGCATGGGTGAAGAATCTGGAGCGAATCCAAAGGTTTGCTAAATGTGGTACCTGTAGGCAGTGCAGGCAAAAGCTGCGGCTACACGTGTCGAAAGCTTGACCTCAATTACGAGCACTCAAGTAAACTTAGTAACTTTTGGTTCATCCCTTTGGCGACTTATTAATTCGCACCCCTGCTTAGTCCGAGTGGAACATTCTCCACTCACATTCCGTTAAGGGAAGAGTGGGCGGGGTGCAGCATTTGGAGGCAGGGCCTGGTGAACCTGTCCACGGATGGCTGGAAGGGTTAGCTGAGGAGTATTCTGCAAGTAGCTCCTCATCAGGCTGAAGTTCAGGTTATCGAAATACTGCTGTGTATTCCAAGCAGAGGTATCGGCAATTAAAGAAGCAGCTAGTTGGCTACCAACTTTTATAATGGGCTGTCATGGAGGATAATATCTACTCCGACAGCCAAGCGGCAATCAAGGCCCTCAGCACTCGAACTGGTTGGGGAATGCCTGTCTTCACTTTCGATTGCATCCAAATTCTTCGATATAAGGCTCATCTGGGTACCTGGTCATATCGGCATTGCAAAAAACTACGAGGCAGATGAGCTGGATAGACAAAGGACCTGTGAGTCTATTCCTGGAGAGGTGGGTTTCGCGCCAACTCAGCGAATGCTGGGCAAGTACGCAAACTTGTAAGGTCGCGAAGTTTTTCTGGTCACGAGTGAATCGGAAAAGTTCGAGGGATCTTTTGAGGTTAGCAAGATACCCTTACAGGACATAGGCCGCTCGGTATACATGCTGTGAGACTCGACCTGTTTGCGTGAATTGTATGGAGGATAAGGGTGAATCATGGCAACGCTTTCCCCTTAACTGCCCTGCTTTTGCTCAGATTTAAGTATCTTGGCTCTCATCTCTTTGCTAAGCCTGCTGATATAGCAGGCATTAATCTAAAATTTAGACCGAGCTTGTCCTCGCACCTATAGGGATTTTCAATAAGGGAGGGTCGAAATAGAATAAATAAAACTGCCATGTAAGCCATTTTGTATGGAATTTGACATCATGTAAATAACGGCTTCACACAGTGATGTGGATCCAAGAGGCCCTATTTCGTGACACACAGTGGTATCACCTGTAGGACGTACAGACCGACTGCCCCCACAACTTAATATAAATACAAGGTGGCACAAAATTAATCATCCAATTTTGTTTCCGAATAACTTTTTTATTAAATAAAAAAAAATTAATTCATTGAGAAAATCTGTAATTCAACGTTTTCGCACTCCATTATAGCTGTTAAGTTCACAAGTGTCAAATATGATTGACGTACGACGCCATTTGCAAAAGTTATAAATCTTCCGATAGGGTGATTAGTTTTGCGGCACCTTGTACATGTTGACGTTTAGAGCATCGACTGCTTATTTAGCTAGACCGAAACTTTACCACGAAGTCAAGAAAATGTCTGGTCACCAATTTTTCCCAAACTATTATTTTTAAGTAAAATTTTACTGCTTTTTGAAAATTTCCCATTGTTTTCTTGTGTTATTTTCGGCCACCGTAGCCGAATTGGTTGGTGCATGATTGCCATTCTCGGTGAAAGACCAAAATGAAAAAAAAGTTTTTTCTAATAGCGGTCGCCCCTCGGCAGGCAATGGCAAACCTCCGAGTGTATTTCTGCCATAAAAAGGCTCCTCATAAAAAATATCTGCCGTTTGAAGTAGGCTTGAGACTGTTGGTCCCTCCATTTGTGGCATAACATCAAGACGCACGCCCCAAATAGGAGGAGGAGCTATGTGCCAATTATACCAATATTTTTTTTTTTTTTTTTTTAATTTTAATGCCTTGTAAATTTTCACAATTTTTCTCTTTTGTTATTTCGCCAAAAATAAAATACAATAAAATTTACTTAACTTACACTTCGGTCACACGCCAACATGGCCTTTTTTACATTTTTATGGTATATTCAAATTATTTTTCTCAACAAATGATATCGCCCCTATAACATAAAGTGGTTAAGTATTCCAAATAAATTCGCAGAAATTAAGACATCCTCTTTAAAATATGCCACAAAGCAGGGGCGAATTTAATTATGGAACGAATGTTTCTGGTGTTGTTAATGGTTTCACGGTACCTGAAACTACCATCATTCAATCGCATGTATGTTTGGGTATTTGTTTAATATATACAGTTATATTTATATGTACGCATAAATACACTCAAATTTAGAAGTGGTTATAAAAAATCAAAACAAGGGTTGCCACAATACCCAGTAAATCAACTAATCAAATAGCAGTGGGTCGGTCACGTGTCATGCGACGCTCTTCAATAATAAAGCAAAGTAAAGAAAAAAAACACAAAAAACGGCAAAACACGAACACAAACGGAAATCACTAAAGTATGCAGTTCCCAAGCTTGAACCACGTGCGCGCTTCCACACAACATCCACCACATTTTGAAAAGCGGAAAAAGATTTTTAAGTGTTATTATTTTTGAACAAGTGACAACTGAAATAGACATCGAAACAGGTTGATAAGCCTACAGGACTGGCGGCATGGGAAATTGCTTCAGACAGGGCGCAGTTGGTAAAGACCAGCGAGATTTATGGAACGCATGTCGGGGGATTTCGATATTGAGTTGTATGGCTGAGATGATATCGGCAATTTGCGAACGCGCGCGTATATGGAGTGTAGAATTACGGTGATAAGGCAATACTTGCAATTGATTTTCGCCTTTTCTCGCACTGGTGATGCGTTTTTGTTTTTTAATTTATTTCGGATGCATTCGAATACGTACTACAAGCGTAAATACATAAGTACATAGAAAACTAAAAATTAATGGCATGAAAATTGTGCGAAAATAGTAGCAAGCCTAAGTTTTTTTTCACTCTACGCTAAAAATTTAATTTCGAAAATCCTGTTCGAAAACTTTGGGAATAAAAACATTTGTGTGCGTGTGCAACGTCGACCGCAATTCATAAAAATATCACTTAAAACTTGTAGCTGTCATAATTGAAACTATTACCACGTCCTATTAAGTAGAGTAGCAACATAAGCTTGGCCCAAAACATTTAGCAAAAGCGGAGTATGGCCAAGCCAAAACGCATTGTACGCAAATTAACAAAACTTTTCAAGTATAATTGTCCTAAATTAGTTGTCAGCGTCGAAATGTGCCACCAAAGGACAAAACTTTACATTTGAAATTAGTGTGCGCCTGGCGCTTACCACAGCTTTATGTTGTAAGTTGCTTACAGTACGGCAGCAACTGCTCAGCATCGCATTACTCAGCAGCTGCGGCTTAGCGAAGTTGTTGTAGCCGAATAGCCAGCAGAAATTTCCGACCAAAAATCTACCATAAAATTAACACAATAGTAAAGTTATTTTATTTCAGTGCCTTTGTAAATGATATTTTTAGCATGTACATAGGCGTGCTTTTGATAAATACAGTCGTGTGCAAAAAAAAATAGTTTCTTTCGATATTTGCATTCATTGTTTAATAATTGACCTCTTATGACTTCTGTCGCAGCTGCCAGAAGGAGGAGTCAGTGGAGAATGGTGCACACTTTCTTTGCCGCTATCCTGTCTTTGTCAGAACGCGACGCTGCTGTCTAAACTCTTACTACTTTGGATGGAGACTTAAATTCTGCTGCCATGCACAGCGTTTAATGTTTTATTAGTCTACCGCCGTAGCTGAATGGGTTGGTGTACGACTAGATTAGATTAGATTTGTGGGGGGTTGGACAAGTCCAAGCACTCAGTCAGTAGACCATTGTACTACACCCGGATAGATATCAGTAGAAAGAATAGAGATAGGAAAGATAAAAAGTGGGTGGGAAGACGGATAAATTTGTTTGAGGTCACTCTTCCACAAATCTCTTGGATTCATTGATAAATCTTAAGAGATCCGGAAGAGGAAGAGTATGAACTTTATCCATACTCAGTATATCGCAACCCAATATCCTAAGTCTAATTCTGGAAAATGCAGGACAGCTACAGAGAAAATACTCTGCAGTGTCGTCATTCTCAAGACAGGGTAGGCATATCGGGCTGTCTACAACCCCCATGGTAGCCATATGCTGACCACAGACGTTGTGCCCTGTGATTACACCCACCAGTACTCTTAGGTCCTTTCTGCTACGTTTAAGGAGAAAGGTCGCTAATTTCCTGTTTGGTTCTTTCACAAAGCAGTTGGCTACTCTGCACGAGTTCAACTCAGACCAACGACCTCTGTGGGTAGACCTCATGAAGTCGTCAATCCATAGTGGAATCCATGCGGAATTGACACCTAGAAAGAGTTCAGGCCCTAGTGGCATACTTGCAGGACCTTCATTTGCCAATTTATCAGCTAACTCGTTCCCTATAATACCACAATGTCCAGGTACCCAAATAAGACTAAATTTGTTGTGTTTTGCAACACTGTTCAGTTTTATCTTACATTCATCAACTAACTTCGAAGAGCAGCGTGGGTTAGCAAGGGCTTTCAGTGCAGCTTGACTGTCACTATAAATTCCAATATTGTTACCCCACCACTTTTTTCAATTATCCAGTAGGCCACATTCAAGATGGCATAGACTTCCGTAAGAAATACCGTGGCCATCTATCCTGTGGCCTAGGAGTATTTAGGGTCTTCGTCTAAGTACCATCCAGATCCGCTTCCATCACTGGTTTTGGATCCGTCGGTATAGAAAGTGTCCGGGCAGGAAGCACCAATTGATAGAAAAAAATAGTGGACTTAAAACTGTTGGTTCCTCCATTTGTGGAACAACATCAAACCGCACACAACAAATAGAAAGCTCCTCATTCACCTCCGCCCATATATCTATGTTAAGTTAGATTACGAAAACTGTAATTTTCTATGAGGATGAAGGACGCGATTTGTCAATCGTCATCCTCCACACAGCTGACGCAGAATATACTCGAAGTAATGCCGAGTCTCACTGCATGCATACTTCGGGACAATGTCCTGTAAGGGCATTCACGAAATTCGATTTCATGGTATTTTTTACCGTCAGAAGAGTGTTTTAATGCATCCCATTCACACGTGGCCACGAAGTTTTCTCGACCTAAGAAGTTTATGTACTTGCCCTTCGCTCGCTGAGTTGTCAAAAAACCTACCCGCCGGAGCAGACCGCAGGTAGTAAACGAGAACCCAATCCTCTCGATTCACGGGAAAACTACCTCACAGGTCAACTGTCTAGCCAGCTCATCTGCCTCGTAATTTCCTGAAATATGATTATGGTTTCGAGTGCACCAACATCGAAACCCTTCCTTATCCCGTCCTAAATGTTAGGTTTCTACATTAGCTATCAAGGATTAGACCTTAATACTTCTACTTGCCAGAAATCAACAACGGAGCCGCCTTATTGAAGGGAGAAGAGATCTGGATATTTTATATTTCCTCGTAAATCAGAGGAGATCCATCTTGATAGAATTCAGCGATTGGTCACAGTCCGCCTCCCAACTAACAACTGCGTTTAGATATCACTGCATTAAGTCGTACAGAGTATCTACAAACTTCAATCCAACAATTGGTGCTACGTCATCCGCGTAAGAATTCACCCTGCAGCCCCTTCTCACCAGCTCCTCTAACAAGTTCTTGAAAAAGACGATCCAGAGAAATGGCGAGAGAATATAGTCTAATGGAGACAGTTACCGCCCTACCCTGCCACGACCATTCAGTAAATAAACCTGATATGGTCGGCCCCGACCACCAGTTTATCCAAAGATTTGGTGGTTGCCTCCAGGAGGACGTTATTAAAGTTATTAAAAGCTTACTCAATGTCGATAAAGGCGCCCACTGCGAACAGCTTCTGATACAGGGACTCCTCTCTATCTTTACCAATTGCACGCAAGGCAGATTATACTAATCTGTCTTTACAGTAAGCATGTTGAGTATGTGACAAACGCCCCCGAAGAATTTCGCTTCTTAAAATTTTCGCGCAAATGGTTTAAAACTGTTTTGTGGTCGATATTTAGCTCCTGGGCGATGCTACGACTACAAACAGGCGGGTCAACTTCGATTATTTCTGTGGTTTTATCGACATTTGAGACACTGATTTACGTCAGTAAAGAAAGATGAAAGGCTGATTGACCTGAAATCCTTAGGGGAGACATGTGAGCTTCTGCATGGCTTGGGCATAAAGACAACCCCCGCAGCCCTCCATAATCTTGGTTTATAGCCTCTGAATAAATAACTGCAAAAAAAAAAATTAAAAAATATAAATGCATCATCGTACAAAATTTGTCACGAGTTAATTCAATCTTTTGGGCGATATGAATTTTTCAACTCACTGTAAAAGGACAAATAAAGCTCGTAAGTGAAAATATTATATGTAAGTTTATGCTAGAAAATACCAAACTCCTCGATAAAAATATTACATTACAGCTCAGCACATCTAGTATTGCAAAGGCATGTAATATAAAAGGCTGCCCTCGTACATCATAAGTTTTTGGCAGCGTTTTTTGAGCCTTGTACTTTTTCTGATCAGTCTATGCCTCTCAAATTGTACGTAATTAGGAAGTTCAGTTGGTAATTTTTCTAAAAACAAAACGTGCCATAACAAACTACCTGCCGTCAAGACGTACACTATAAATTTGGAGGAGAAGTTCGGCCAAACACCCAAAGAGTCTGTTAGTATATATATATGTGCATATATATAAATATATTTGTATGAATATGTATATATTTATATATATGTATGTGTATATACTTACTAAAGGGTTTTCCAATAACAGGTGTTATTTTGAATAGCCCGCTATTTCGGTAGATGTCACTTTTGAAGCTGTCATTTTTTGATATTTGACAAGTAGAACCTACGCCATTAATAAAAATGGAACGATACACGCTTAAAAAACGCATTGAAATTACTAAAATTCACTATAAAAATGGTGAAAATTTGGTTACTTCGTGAACAAGCAAAATTGTCGGATCTGGGGCTCAGAAAATCCAAGAGTTATTGTTGAAAAGCCCCTCTATCCTCAACGTGTGACTGTTTAGTGCGGTTTATGGTCCGGCGGAGTCATTGGACCTTATTTTTTCGAAAATGAAGCTGAGGCAACAGTTTCGGTGAATGGATTGCACTATCTAGAGATGAGTAACGATTTTTTATAGCCGGAATTGGATGGTATTGATCTGGGCAACGTTTATTTTCAACAAGACGGCGCTACGTGCCCCACAAGCAACGAAACCATTGATCTTTTACGAGAATAACACCTCTTATTGGAAAACTCTTTATGTGTATAAATTAGTTATGAAATTTTGTTGTTTAATAACTTTTCTATTAAATAAAAAATTTGATTTTGATTGGTGAAAATCTTTATTTTGACCTATACGCGCTCCATTGCATATCTGTTTATATACTGCAGGTGTTTAGTTCACAAGTGTCACAATATGATTGTCGTACGACGCCATTTCAAAAATGTATAATTCTTCCCATAGGGTGATCAATTTTGCGCCACCTTGTAGTATATATAAACATTTTGTATTTATGAATTGTCACCCCTTTCTTTATCACCATAGTGTGTGCTGTTGGCAAATTAATGAAATTCGTTCCGTTCATTTGCCTTCCAAAAGTAACTCTTCAACTGTTCAAAGATTTATCATTCATGGTTTTCGGTATTATTCTTAAATTTTTGTTCTTCAGCAACAAAACACAAAATAAAATCGCAACTGAACTTTGAAGAGACCAAAATTTGCATTTTTAGAGAGTAAGTAAGAAAATAACGGTTTACTTACAAAAATTGGAGAAGTAGGAGTGTTGTGAGTGCCGAAGTGAAAAAGTTTTCGTGTGCTATATTTGACATATACTTACGAGCGGTTAATGTGTAAGGAGTGTACAATCTATTTCTTTAATAGTATTGGCTATATTCAAAATGAATTTTGTCACGATGTTATTTTGTTAGGAAGGGCATAACGGCAGTCGGGTCGACGTTACCAAAATGACCTGGCCAAGAAGTGTTGCTGTTATAACAGTAATCACTAAAAGTACAGGTACATTTAAAAATTTTTGATTTTTTTTTTATTATGGTATGCCAATTCTGTTGTGTTCACATTTGCGGTATAGTGCATATGCGTATGTATGCATATAAACTGGCTTTAACGTAATTGCAAATAAAAACGAAATGGCACGTTGTTAAGAGTTGATTTTAATCAGAACACAATCATTACTTCGAATACTTACTCATGTACAGTTTGAATTATCTGTCTGCATATGTAGGTAAGCCGTTTTGGTCTTGACAGCTGTGTAATATAAACATGTTCTTGGTTGTTTGGCAGCTGCGAACATATACACACTTACATGCATACATATGTGTGTGTATTTTAGCCACATGCCGGTTTAAATACTGAGTGCATTCGCATTTAGTCAGTTTTCCTTTTAATTGCAATTTATCTACTCAAACTCGCGATTACCTAAAATAAATTAATTCCGAGCTTAGTGAGCGATTACACAAAGAACCACAAAAGTTCTAAATTATATTTTTCCATGTTTAAAACTCATTAGTAGGAAACTAATACTGAGGAATTTAATTAAAAATCAAAATAAAGCCATTTATTCAATCACACTGCCCACTGCCCTTCATATTCACTTCTTAACGGTGATTCGTAATCATATCGATGACAGTAAATGGAAAAATATTCATACATAAGTTATTAATGTGGAGAAGACAAAAGCGATTTTCGACGACAACAACAACTGCCCACGACAACCTATGCATGCACATGAATAATAAAGCAAGACATGAAAATCCCCGCAACAAATAATTGAGCCTCGCTTATGATTCATGAAGAATGGCAAAACCATTGATTTTCCCTACTACTCGTACCAACATTGTGCTCGCCAAAGTCGATATCTTGCGTTGCTACCGCAAGCATGAACCCTCAAACGCCCTTGCGCTGTATAAGTACAACAATAATCACAACAAAAATACAGCTAAGCAGCCCAACAGCCAAACAGCTGCTGACAAAACTATTAGCACGACTTGTCTTCTTTTTTGCCTTCCACCTTCCGCCCTACACATTTGGACACTTGCTGTAGATTCGCCTGTGTGTGTGTGTGTGTAATTTCGCCTACCACATCTCACAAGGGTAGCAGATATGATTTCAAATCTGTACTGACATGATTTGCAGAAAGCCTTCCGAAGCAAGACAAATTGTAGGTAGTGGCTGTTGATGGAAGGCAGGCAGGCAAGAATCAACCTCAAGAGCAAATGATAAATTATTGAGGCCATTGTTAATTTGATGACACTCAAACCGAATCCGGATTATCTCAATGTCCATATTACACACGCTTGGCACTTATAAATAGATATCCAAGAGCTGCGGCGTACACGCTCGGCGGTGTGGCGTGGGTTGAGGACAATAGCAGATGAAGCAGGCGTTTTATTTTGATTGTTTGAAGGATTTAATACGGCAAAGTCATTTAAATTGCAATCATTATGAAATTAATGCATATTAAGTTATTAGAAGGAGAATAATAAATGAAAGGTACTTACACACATACATACAAATAAGTACGAGAGACAAAAGTTTGTGGCTAACATTGCATTTATGCGGAAACTTCACTACATCCATTACTTTTTGGTTAATTGCAAAGGAGTATCGTATTAATATGCAAGTAAGTAACACAATTAATTTGGCACGAAAACATTCTTCCACTTAAATTGTATCTGCGCACTCAATTTTGACAATTACACAAAGTTTAAAAAAAGCGGCGTCAAGAATTTTCAAACGACAGCGGAAAAGGATGTGTACAGAGTTAGGCGCCGTTCATGCAAATACCGGTATCAAATTTAGTTCAGTTAAAGGGCGAATTTCAAAGGATAGTTAAAGGGAGTCATTGCATTTGTTATAACCAAAATATTACAATAAAAAATATAATACACACATTTTTATTTTGAATTTTCAAGACTCTGCAATTCTAATTATTTATTGTACTTAATAATTTACACAAAATTATTTGTTTGTGTCACCCTACAGTGGCACAGGCGCAATGAACACCGCCCATGCAACAGCTGTACTACAAAAGTGTGGCTTCTTCCGAAAGAAATGGGAATTTTTCTTCATGGCCCGCAACATAATTAAAACGCACATCGGGTAATGGATTGACGGGTGGTGAACAGCTGAGCCATTTCCATCGGAAAATTTGGAAATTTGCAGCTCGACGGTTTTCAGCTGAAATTTTGTAATTACAATAAAATTAATTTTGTAGTAAAATATTTTTTTTGCTGTATATGTAAAGTAATTCGATGAAATTCATTTTTGAAAAATTATAATACCAAAATATTAATTAAACAATAAAATAAACAACCTGTTTGAAACGGATCGCTCGCGGAAAAGCAAATGTAAACAAAACCGCAATTTTTGTAGAACGTAAACGTACGCCTGTATCAGCTGATACGATGAAACTAATGAGAACCCCATGTAGATGAATTTTCACCACCGTTCCCGTAGTATCGTAGATTGTTCAACATCATTGCTTCAGATTTCGGTAGAATTCTTCCGCGTCATTGTGTTTCGGGCTTAAGTAATCGGATATTTGAGGTTATTTTCTTGCCCGCATCTCGCATCTGTTTTGTGTTCACAACACGGTGTTCACTTGTGCTTAGAAACATTAAAACACGCGTGTTTTTTTTGTGCTGTGCAGAACAAAATTTACTAAATATTGTGATAAGTTTTTGTGCTTTATTTGACTTTTACAAGTGACTAAAAATGGCTACTTCGCTGCAGGAGCAATTGAGGCGCCTGGCTGTGCCTCAGACTGTGGCATTGTCCGATTCGCGCTCTAAAGCCTCGGTGCTGTTTGATCGCAAGGAAGCTGGCACAAAAACGAGGCGAACCATCTTTGAAATCGGGTTATCCGGATTGCAGGAGCTCACCGCAATCAACCCCACTTTTCAGTCGTTTGAAGCTACACTCTTCAATGAATCCACCATCGAATTGGAGCGCTCTGTTGAGAAGGACGAAGTTAATACGTTGCTGGACCGCAACATCAATAAATTCCTACGGCATCTCTCACCGTATTTCTTGTTGCGCTCAACGCTCATGTGCTTAGAGTGGCTTATACGACGTTTTCACATACAAGAATATAATCGCAGTGCTCTATTGGCCTTAGCATTGCCATATCATGAAACCAATTCCTTTATATTGGTACTTCAAGTAATACGACTCAAGAAACCAGACCCAGAATGGGAATGGTTGCGTCCTTTGCAAAAACCTGGTGTACCAGTGCCAAAATCTGTGCTGCTGAATCGGGCGGCGACCGATGTGGCTTTTCTTAAATTTGTTTGTCAATCTACAATGGATGCTGTTAAGGAGTTGGACACACGCGCTAGCTCGCTACAAACTCAATTCAGCTTTTATGCCTCTGTTGTCGTAGGCGCCTTAGAGCATGCTCCTGTGGTCGAAGAATGGCATATTATCGCCGTACTACCATCGTTGCTGAGAGGTTTGCAGTCGGACGTGTTGGATTATGCTGCAGCTGCTTACATTGTTACCACACAGTTGCTGGCACGCACACAGGTTACACCCAAATTGTGTTCCGCTTTTTTGGAACGCGCAGCTGCTGTGTCACTTGAACGCTTACGCGCAACAGCAGTCTTATTTCTGGTTTTCCTCTTCGACAAACAAAAGAAGGCAAACCCCCATTTTAGTGAAACCACTTTGATGAACTTGGCTACGGAGAAGTGGTTCACCATAACCTTGGCAAATTTGGCTAAGGAAAATGTTTATGTACATGCGATTTATGTGTCACTGCTGCGAGATTCCTTAAAAGCCATACAAAATGGGCATGCAGAGTCGGACACCTTAAAAGAATTTCTTAAGCGTTTGCTAGATGAAGTGGTACTGCAGAATGATTCGGCGCAAGAGGTTATAAAGTACGTGTTTTGTTGAAAAGTAAATATAATTTATTGACATTTGTTTCCTTGTAGTGCCTTCCTTAAATCCTATAAAGCGGAATCGAAATATTTACCGGCTACAGACTCACAGGATTGCGAAATGATTGAGCTGAGTTCGGATGATGATGGAAGTAGCAGCAGCTTTCAATCCTGGTATTCAGATTACCTGCGAAAACTGGAGCGAAAATACCCAGTGGCTTTTGATCTTACAATAAAGGAGGTCTTAAGCGCCAAGTCTGAGGAATTACCAAGCCACAGCAAGGCACTTCAACTGGCTTTAGGTAACTGACACCTTTTTACACCTTCTTTAGTTTAAATTTATATCCTTAAAATTGCTTCAATATTGCAGGGTTCCGCTTGAAAACCTTTGACTCAAATGCCACGAACGTGTACGAACAAATGTATCACCACACCGCCAAAATACGCGCCTTTGCCGTTCAAACACTACTAAGCAATTTGCAAGATTACCGCGCGCGTCCACAAAATATGCAATTGCTGCGCGAATGTGTAGCCGATCGTATTGCCGATGACAGCGAATTGGTTGTAACGGAAATATTGAAATTGCCTACGAAAGACTTCGTGGAAGTATTGGGAACTGATAAAGTAGTTGAAGCTTTAATTAACATTTTACACAAAGTGCAGCAGGATAAAGAGCACTGGGCACCACTCAGAACGTTTACAGTACGCCACTTAACGAGCGCAGAAGTTTTGGAAGGCTACGATACAAACATTATACTACTGGCTCTAATGCCGATTCTCTTTCCGGATGAAAATGACGATAAGACATTTGAGGCCTTAACTGAAATACTAAAAAGTCCATTGTGTGAGAAAATTGGCTTCTTAAAAGAGCTTAAGCTGCCAAAAAAAAGTGAAGCTTTCAACGCTGCAGAATTCAAAAAGCAATTTCTCATCGTAATATCCAAGTCACAAGCAACGCCAAGAGGTTTAAGTCTCTTTCGCAGCATTGAATCGTACGGTGAACGCATATTTACCAGTGCATTGCAGTTTGCACATTTTCTGATGTTAGCAACAGCTTGTCTCAAACACGAATTGAGCAGTGCCGAAGCAGAATATATATTTTCGCAAATCCGCGTGCACTATCGCCGTTTCAATGTGCGCCAACTCGAAAGTAAACAATGGCATTTGGTCAAGAAGCGCCAATGCATACCATTGCAACTTTTCTCCGATTTTATCGCTGCTTTAGCACGTAACACACACTTCGAGCATCTCATGGAATGGGAACAGATACACGCTGATTTACGCACATTTTTTGGCATTTTCAATCTGCTCGCCGAGGAAGGCTTCAATCAGCGCAATGCGAACCAGCAAATGGAATGGTTGAAAACACTAAAAGAAGTATTCGACAGCATCTTTGGTAGCGCACAACAGAAGTTGGAGTTTCTCAGCAACTTTTACGTATATGAAAGTAATACCGCCGTTGGTGAAGATTATCCGCTGCTGCGTTTACGTGCCTTTAAACTAACGAATGCCTTGTTGAAGAACAAAAATAATAAACTGACGCTAAACAGCTCGCACGTATATCGCATCGCCACCGCATTGACTGCCGTCTCGGAGACTACGCGTCTGCAGGCGCTTGAAACACTGCAAGCACTACGAGACAGCGCCGATTTGAGTCCACATCTGGTGCACTTTGTCGACAGCATACTGGCGCGCAGCTACGAGCTTGGCATGGATCACGAGCAATTTCCGCTCATACTGTACACCATACTCAAGCCAACGCAAAAAAAGCAGCAGCCGCAAAGCCTCAAAGTGTTGCGTGAAATTGTGCAGTTAGTCACTGCTGAAGATGCGCTCAAACATGCTGGCTTCACAGCGCAGGTGCTGAAAACCTTGAAGCACATAAATGACTCAAAATTATTGGCCGACTTGATACCTTTGGGGGCGCGAGCTTTGAAAGAGGCGCGCAACGAGGATGCGCTGCTAATGTTGCCTGAACCGTACAGCACTATTCTCCAACTTATTTGCGATCGCTTTGAGTGTCAAACTATTGAAGCTGTCTTGGTGGACCAGCCGGACGCTTGGCAGTTCATTGAGCAGCTTTTTGCAGCGCACAAGGTGTTTGTGCCGCATGGCGACAAGTTGCGCGCGGTTCCGTGCGTGCTGCTCGAGGTGCTGGACGATTACATTTACGAGAGATTACCGCAAAATTACAAAATTGAATTGGTGAAATTGATTGTGAAGACGATGGCCGCATCTAACAATGATGCCGTTTTTCTTAGCGCCAATAAATTGTTGAAAAAATGTACCCTGCATTGTGCGCCACTCGTCGAAATATTGGTGCAAATGTGTCGCATCGATGCGGCAGCCGATACAAATGCCAAGCGTAAATCGCTCGCTACGCCGGTCGGCAAGCGCGATCACAAAGCGCCCAACAACTTGGTGGCGCAGGTGTGCACCGTTGCATGGAAGCAAGGTGTCGCGCTGTTGGAATTGCTTGAGTATAAAAAGAAGCTCGCTGAGGCCGAGCAACTATTGCCGCCACTTTTCGATTTATTGCGCTTCTGTTTGGAGCTGGAGGATCAAACTGTGGTGGAGTATACGAAGCAATTGACACTTTCCACTATTCTGCATTGTTGTCAACTCGCGCAGACTGCCGGCATCAAGCTGGACAAGGTGTTGCCGAAGTCGACCTTCCGCATTGATTTGATCGTGCAATGTGTGCGCGGCGCACAAAACCCGCAAACACAGAATAACGCTTTGTTGCTGTTGTCACACTGTGCAGCGCTCTTCCCGCAGCAAGTGCTCCATAGTGTTGTAGATGTATTCACATTCATGGGTTCGTCGGTAGTGCGTCACGATGACGCATTCAGCTTCCACATCATAAATAATGTCATCGAATCGATCGTGCCAATATTGGTGCATTCACAAGAGAGTTCAGCAGGCGGCGAAAGCAATACGGCTGCGCTTGTCATACCCGTGCTGAAGGTGTTCTCCGATATACTGTTGGATGTGCCAGAGCACCGTCGCTTGCCGTTGTACAGCAAGCTGCTGCTTACACTCGGTGCCGAGCGGTATCTCTGGGTTTTCCTCTGCATTGTCTTCGAAGCGCACATTTTGGAAGATGAGAAGCAAAGGCTGCTGCAGCGCAAGCATAAAAATGCCAAATCCACAACACCAGCCGCAGCCGCTGAGAAATTCTCCAAACGCTTGGAAATCTGCTTGGAGTTGACCAACACGTTGGACCCACAAATCACGCTGGTTACCTGCATAGAACTACTTGGTTATATCAAATCGTTGCCGTTTGACACGGATGATGGCAAAAATAGCAAAGGTGCAGGCAAGAAGTTGCCGCTAGCTATCGATGCGGCTGAAATGAGTCTATTCGATGTGAAGTGTCGCACCTCTAAGCAGCTGCGTCACTACAAATACGTCATCATGCAGTTTCTTTCGGGCATTTCCAATTCAAGTGAGTTTTTGCGCAAGATTGCGCTTTTAACCGAAGACGAGCAGTTGGCCATAAAACCGTACTATCAGAATTTCATCATAAAAACGCTCTCGTACGTGCCCGTTGTAAATTCAGCCATAGAAATGGCGGAGGAAACGTCACAATCAAAATTCTGGAAGGTTATTTTGCACCATCTGCACGACGTGCTGGACAATGCCATCTCACTGCTGTCACCCGACATGTTTCTCGTCGTCGTACACGGCCTCATGCAACACCAACTGCTTAGCATACGCAAAAAAGTGATTGAATTATTGATTAGCAAACTCCAGCAGCGGGATGACTATTTCGATAATAGTGATCCACAAAATTTCTACAACCTATTGCAGCCGCTTAATGATATCACCATGGGCATACTTAAACAAAAGGAGTCAGCAGCAGCTGCAGATACTACTGCGCCCTCCAGCTCCAGCTCCAATGAGTTGGTGTTCTTGCAGCAGACTGCGCTCATTGCTCTGAAACTCTTGTCGAAAATGTTTTCTCTGCAACATATCGAGGAGTTTAAGGAAATACTGACGCACCTCATTAAGGTGCTGAAAAAACGCTCGCAGGTCTCGAAAATTCTACTGGCAACTGTTGTTTTAACCATTGTTGAGATCTCTTCGAATTTGAAGGCGCATTCACTGGCTCTACTGCCGAAATATATGCCCCAAATAATTGAAATCCTGCAGGATCAGGCGAAATTGGTGCAGGATCAGCCACCGGATAATGTATGCATCGCAATTATTACAGGTAAGTTGAAGCGAAGAATATTTAATCAGATATAAAAATTCTCTAGTAAAATTCAAATGGAAATTGAAGTTTGAAAAGTCGAGCCAAGAAGCACCGAGAGATTTGGTAAATCCTAAAATACTCAGGCTGAAAAGCCCATTGTAATAACCATTGCCAGTAACTTAATTTCCGAGATTTCGCTCTCAAAGAGAAAAATATCAAGAAAAGTGCATTCATTAAAGGTGATGGCATTAGGCCAACGACAATGTTTTGTATGTTTAATTGTCAAAGTAAAGTATTGGGAAGGTAGAAAGCAAAGAATGAATTCGCCCTGATTCATTCTGGGCTGACAGCCACAAGGAAACGGCGAAAAACAAAATAAGTCAGCTGATTTATCGATACCACCTTTAACAGCTTTACCTTGGAAAATAGGATACAATTAATGAATTCGTCTTGTTTCGTTCTGTGCTGGCAGCTAGGTACTTGGACACGAGGAAAAAAAAACAAATCGGCTGATTTACCGATATCACCTAAGGCAAATTGAATATCTACGGTGGCGCAAACGCTATATGGCCCACCCTGTATGTGTCTGTGTGTGTGTATTATTTCCTGTGTTTGATTGTTTCCATTGTTTTCGCCTGCTCTTCTTCTTCACAAACAAGTATTTCCCCTTCCTTTTGCTTGTTTATTCATCCGCTCTTACAACACGACGAATTCGAAAGGCGCAATCAGTTTCTCTAGCTTTCTTGGATATCACGGAAAAAAATTACAAAAATTAAAAAAAGAAATTTCAGTTGAGCTACCTCGTATGAGACTTGGAATCACCTCGAGTCCTTTTTGTGCTGGATGTATGGAGGATGAGGTGGAATCATCTCAGCACCTTCCCTTAGCTGCCCTGCTCTGGTGGGGCTAAGATCCAGGCATCTTGGCTCCTACTTCTTTGACACGCCTGCTGATATAGCTGGCGCTGACATTAAAAATCTGATGAATTTCATCAGCAGCATAAAGCGGTTGACGCAAACATAGTCATCGTTCGTAATCCGCACGCTCCTAACCATCCCAGCACCACCTCTCCCCGCCCTCTCCCTGTATCCCATCGGTCTTTCTCTCCCGCCTCACCCCTCCATAATGGCATCACAAAGGACGAATCCTTCTTCGTCCAAGTGTGCCCGTTCCCTGGGCAACCATATCAGCCTAACCTAACCTAACCTCGTATTAGAATTGGCCACAATAGTTTCTCCATTTCATCATCGTTGTCAGATGAAGAGCATTGCAGTATTGTTGTGGTAATCACAGCTTTCTTTCTTGATTCCGTCTATGCATATAAGTACTTATATAGCCAAATTAGTTAATAACCCAGAAGTAAAAGCATAAAACCCTAAAGATACCTTCAATGCTTTCGATTTGTATTTCGGAAACTGCAGCAACGGCGACTGTAGGCTGTGGTTCAGAAGTATCATATAGTACATGCCTCTAAAGCCTTGGCCGATTCCTATTTAATATATGACTTCAAAATAACCTTTATAAATTGTATATTATCTAAAAATATTTGCTTACGTTCTGCATTTCAATCACCATTTTTACTTAAATTTAGAATTTTGACTCGATTCGCAAATTTTATTATCATTCGTGTTTATTTTTACTTTGCGATCAGCTGTTTTTCTCACTTACAAATTCTCACAAGTACAAATATATCCAGTAAAAACTTGCAACTTCCCCTCAAAATGAAGTGCCATTTTGCTCTCTCACTTTCCCCTACTTTGCATGTTTTGTTTTTTTTTGGATACATACACACCAAAATTTAATAATTTGTAAGAATTGTTCACGAACAGACCTATTTTCAACGTCGTCGCTTCACTAAATATTGGCCGGGGAAACGTGCTATTTCGGCGGGGCCAAGGGCCGAACCAGATAGATAGAGGGCAAATAAATAAGTTAGGTTCAAACGGAAATGTATAATTATAGTTATTATATTAAGTTTGAATGTGTGAAATTCCGTTGAAACTAAAACAGAACAAAAGAAAAAAAAGGAGCCTAACCTCAAAAGTTTCAAGATACCTTTTCTAAAATATTTTTTTTATAATTAGCACTTACAACCTTGTTGGATGTTTTGACCGAGCTCTTCCTCATATTTGTGGCGTACGTCTTGTTCCACAATGGATAGTCCGAAAGTTAGATATTTTTTATGGGAAGCTTTTTCATGCCAAAATTGCACTTTGAGGTTTGCACGGAGTTTCCAACTTACGCACTTCCGAATGGTAGTCACGCACCAACCCATTCAGCTACGGCGGCCGCTTTCTGTTGTAATATTAGGGACCAATTTTGTGTGGGATCAAATATATATGAATACTGAAATTATGTGGTAATTGTAGCAGCATAAAACATCCCCTATAGATGCCGTTGAAGTGACAGCAAATGGCAGGATATAAATCCAGGCTGTTCCGGCAGCGTAGAAAGGACTATCCCTAAATATCTAATGCCGAACACAACAACAACTACTGGATCAGACAGTCTACAGACAGACATTAAACGACTTTCATCGGGAGTGTTTTACCACCTTCCTAAACTGCTGATCCCCGAATTCCGTCACAGACGCGGAGCCTTAGCTGCCTTGTGAGGCCCGCGTTACGTTAAACTCCTACCTATCCAGAATCGATCTCGTCATATTCAATATATGTCCGGCATGTGAGGATACCCCGCGCGATACTATCCACCTATTTACATGCCCCCATAACTCTCCGTTGTACACCGTTTTTAGAATCTTCGGTTGGGCTTATATCCATAAATCGATAGAAAATTAAATTTTAGGAAGCTACCTCGAAGCTCAAGTCGTTAGCTATAATAGAAATATGTTTAAATTCACGTCCAAAGTCGAAAAAGTCTGGCCGGACCAGGTGCCCAACGAAGGGTTAAACCCACTAACCCAACATCCCTCTCCCTTTAAACCCAATACGTCGAAACAGCATGTTTCCTGGGCCTAACATTAGATGAGACAGGGTTTGGCTTGGCATAGGTCGATGAGCCAAATGGGTTGTTGCGTGACTACCATTCGGGAGTGTGTAGGTTCGAATCTCTGTGCATGAAACAACAAAATAATGGCAACAGTTTTTTCTAATAGCGGTCGGCGCTCGGCAAGCAATGGCAAACCTCCGAGTGTATTTCTGTCTTGAAAAAGCTCCTCATAAAAAACCATTGGCGTTCGGAGTCGTCTTAAAACTGTAGGCTTCTCCAACTATGGAACAACATCAAAACGCACGCCACAAATAGGAGGAGGAGCTCAGCCAAACACCTAACAGAAGTGTACACGCCAATTATTTCCTTGTTTTATATTGAAAATACTTACTAATATTAGGTAGTAAAAATAAAACATTTCTTATCCATACAACTCAATAAATACTATTTATCTCTCTATAAATCTCTCCGTAGGTACCCAAAAGCTCTTCGAATCGCTGCCGCTCTTCTTGGGACCCTACGTAGTTGATGTAATAACGGCCCTAAGTACGATTTCTGCTAACATCAGTGCTGATCAATATGAGCGCGATCAACGTTCCACCACCGCATTGCATCGCATCTCGACGATTTGGTCGAAAATAGCAAGTGATGTGCCCGTACGCATACTCGTACCCAGTTGTGAGAAATCCTACCGCAAGCTAATGACCGCCCACAACTACGCCGATATTGGTGTATTAATGGAACTCTTGCCTGAGTGCATCAACAAAACAGCCAGTGCTGATCTGAGTGCCGTACAAAGCGAGTTGAGCGCCTTCTTTTTGCACGCCTTAGAGTTCCGCTTGCAGGTACAAGGGAATTGTGAACGTGAACGCGTCGCCAGTACCGAAAAAGTAATTATCGAGGCATTCGTTACCTGGGTACTAAAATTATCGGAGAGCAGTTTTCGACCATTCTACCAAAAGGTGTATGAGTGGGCCTTCAAACAGCAAGCGCAACGCGAAACCATACTCACCTTCTTTTTGCTCACCAACAAAATCGCCGAAGCACTTAAATCGCTGTTTGTACTCTTTGCGCGTGACTTCATGGACGACACGGCGCAATTACTAACCGAATACAATACTGCAAAGACAACTATTGACGTCGATGTGGAGGCGCTAACTACTGACATTGTAAAAGTCATCTTGAACACGCTCTACACCATATTTCTGCACAACAGCAAAGATTTCATCAACAGTCATCGCTTTGATTTGCTCATGCAGCCATTGGTCGATCAGCTGGAGAATCGTTTGGTGCTGGAAAACGAAGAATTACAGCAATCGTTGCAATCGTGTCTGGCCCAAATGGCAGCAGCCGTGTCCAATGATGTAATGTGGAAACAGCTGAACTATCAAGTGTTGATGAAGACGCGTACAAATGTGCCGGAGGTGCGCATATTATCCTTTAATTGCTGTTTAGAAATTGCGCGCAAATTGGGCGAAGACTTTACGTCACTGCTGCCGGAAACGGTGCCTTTTGTGGCCGAACTGCTGGAAGATGAAAATCAGCGTGTGGAGAAAAATACACGCAAGGCCGTGCAGGAGCTCGAGAACATACTCGGTGAATCGTTGCAGAGTTATTTATAAGTTGTGCACAAAATAACTTTTGAACGGCGACCATTGTGTAATAAAATATTTGATAAAAAAAGAGATCGGGAAAAAGTTATTAATATTATATATATTAGGCACTTTTTTTAAGCTAACTTCTGTCAGTTAAAGCTTAAAATGCCAATGTTTCATGGCTCAAATTATTAAACGTCGTAACGGGATTTGTAGAAATTAGAATCCATATTTTCACTAAATAAATTTCGGCTATTCAAGTTTTATTACTTCATCAATACAATATTTGAGATTCAATCAAGGCGCGTTCATTAAAAGTGGTGGCACTAGACCAACAACACTGTTCTGTACGTTTGATTGTCAAAGCAAAGTGTTGAGAAACTAGAAAACAAATAATAAATTCGCCTTAATTCATTCTGGGCTGACAGCCACATGGACACGGAAAAGAAAAAAAAACAACTCAGCTGATTTACAAACACCACTTTTAATAGATTCGTCTTGGATTAAATTTTTCATAATCAAGTTCAGAGTTTACGTCAATCAAGCTCTTTCTAGTGAGTAACATCAATTAAATTTTTCAGATTCTATTTTCTTCTTTTTCTTGATTGGCGTGATAACCGCTTACGCGATTTTGGTCGAGTTTAACAGCGCGCTAGCCGTTTATTTCTTGTGCGAACCGATGTCAGTTAGACACACCAAGTGAAGCCAAGTCCTCCAATGTAGAGGACGTCTTTCACTTCCTCTGCAACCACCAGCTACCGTATCGAATACTTGCAGAGGCGGAACATTTGTATCCATTCGAACGACATGACTCAGCCAACGGAGCCGCTGGATCTTTATTCACTGCGCTATGTCTATGACCTCGTAAAGCTCATACAGCTTGAAAGTATAACTATTTTCCGCAGAATCTTTCTCTCAATTACTCCAAGGGGCGCCTCATCGGATATTGTCATCGATTTATATTTTCCAGGTCTAAAGCCACACTACTGAGGTTCAATCAGTTGGTTGATAGTGGGCTTCAGCCTTTCACACAATATGCTCGCTAGTACCTTATAGGCGATATGTGGAAGACTAATCCCGCGGTAATTGACACAGATTGCAGAATCACCCTTCTTATGGATTGGGCAGAGCACACTTAAACTCCAATCGGCAGACATGCTTTCCTCCGATCATATTTTGCATACAAGACTATGCATACACCTTACCAGCTTTTGGGTGCCTTGTTTGAATAGTTCAGCCGTCTGTCCGTCAGCTCTCGCGACTTTTTTGTTCTTTAGCTGGGTTATCGCTATTCTCACCTCGTCATGGTCGGGTAGCGAAACGTCAGTCCTGTCGTCAGCGATTGGGGTACAAGGATATTCAAATTTAAGCACGCTCTGAATGTTTGCAACAAAAAAAATTGTACTTGCTTGGTTCCGGGTCACTCTGGAATAAAACGCAATGAAATTGCTGATGAGCTCGCCAGGACGGGGTAAATACATATTTGGGAGAATACTCTAAGAATTACCCATTGGGAAGTCATACAAGAACTCTGACAAGACAGAGTGTAGATTCTGTCTGGAGGATAAATAAACCACGGAGCATATCTTGTGCAACTGCATTGCCTTGGCAAAGACAAAACCACACATCTTTCATCGCGATCAAATGGATCTGCAATTAAATCAAGAATGCTCGTATTGCAGATATGCTGAAATTTGTCCGCAAGGTGGGAAATTTAATGAAAGTATTTGGCTTTCAAACAATTCCCAGCCTAAGACAGAGAACATCTAGCTTGAATAGAACTTGATGTAATGCTTTTAATTATAGTACTGCCAGTCAAAATAGGTATTAGGTACAAAAAATCTTTGCGGTCGGCCATTGGGCACACTGCAGATTAGGTTAGGTTAGGTGGTAGTCGACCAACTCCCTTAGATCTTACAGGTTCGTTGTGATGCCACTAGGCGACACGGTAACCTCATTTATTTTTCTTCGTGAAAACATTTTGTGGATCCTATGAAGGATTGGTGCCATTCCCACGCCAGACAGTTCCGTAAGAGAATTACAAAAATATTTACACTGCTCTGATTTTAACTAAGGCTGGACGATTGCAAAGGAAGTACTCAAATGTTTCTTACTCTTCATAATCTCTGCAACTTTTGCTCTAGGAATAGAGAGACAGGATAGATACAGTATGGGTGGTAAGACTGAAAAATAATTTTGAGGTCACACTTCCGCGAATCTTTTAGATTCATTGACTAATCTTAAGAGTTCCGGAAGAGGAAGTGTATAAACTTTATCGCTGCCCAGATCATCGCAGCTCAAAAGCCTGAGTCTGATTCTAGAAAACGTCGGACAGCTACAGAGGAAATGCTTTGCAGAGTCCTCATTCTCACGGCAGAATAGGCATATTGGGTCACCAATGATTCCCAAGGTAGCCATATGCTGACCACAGGTGTTGTGCTCTGTGATTATACCCACCAGCACCCTCGGGTCCTTCCTGTTTGGTTCTTTGACAAAGCTCTTGGCTACTCTGCAGAAGCCCAACTCAGACCAACGGCTTCTATGGGTAGACCTCATGAAGTCGTCAATCCAGCATTTAAATTACAAAAAAATTCATGTTTGGGTCATTTTAAGTGTTAACGCAGACTTTATTCGTTTGAATATTTAATTATTATATAGTACATATTTATATTTTAATATTAAACAAACACTCAAATAATTATGGGCGGTAGGTATTGTATCTGTAGAATAGATAATATCGTATCCTGCCGATGCCTTCTTAATTTAATAGTATTTCAACATACACGTACATACATTCTTTATTCGGCAAAATATAGAGACGAACGCAAAAACGTTGCAAACATGGACACATAATCGGGCAAAAGAAAGCCCTTTGGCCACATAATTTTTTTTTTATTATCTGGCAATTTGACACGCTTTGCCATTAAACTGCTAATGTACGTAGCCAATATTGTTGATGTGTGCATTCGATTGGGTGTTGTCAGCGGTAGTCTTATCCTCTGGCAATTCTGGATCCTCGCGCTCCTCCTCCTCGTCAATAATGCTAATGTCACGAAGAGATGGCCGATGACTGCGACGCCAGCCTGCAAATTGAAAATTAAATGAAATAAGAAAAAAAGAAAATAGTACTTGCAGGGCAATTTGGAGTTCATGTGTGTGGAATGTATGGATGTGTGTAGTATGTACGTAAGTTGGCGCAAAACTAATCATCCATTTTTTTTTATAATTTTTAATAAATAAGGTGGCGCAAAATTAATCATCCATTTTTTTATAATTTTTAATAAATAAGGCGGCGCAAAATTAATCATCCAACTTTTTTTATAATATTTAAAAAATTAAAAATAAATGGCGCAAAATGAATTATCAATTTTTTTATAATATTTAATAAATAAGGCGGTGCAAAATTAATCATCCAATTTTTTTAATAATTTTTAATAAATGAGGTGGCACAAAATTAATCATCCAATTTTTTTATAATTTCTAATAATTATTAATCAGCCATTTGTTTTACAATTTTTAATAAATTGACCCAAATTAATCATCCAATTTTGTTTTTGAATAATTTTTTAATAAATAAAAAAAAATAAAATTTGAATGTTGGAAATCTTTATTTTGACCTTTATAGCCTGGACAGACTTAATCGGGATTAACGACTTAATTCAGAATTATCTCAGGAATTAGGTGCAACTAATGCGGAGTGACAACTAGACTTAATTCTCGTTATTTCGGCAATATTGCCGAAAAAATTACAGCTAATCTCTTTTGTGACTGAAAAATAGCCAAACTTGTAAGTAGAAGAACGAGAAAGACCAAAAACAATCATTGCAGCATTAAAATTCTGGAAGCACAACAGGAGTTACTATTTCGTAGTATTTGCGTTTTATTTTTTAAGTTTAAAAATGCGTTTTTAATATTTTATATGATAAGTTGGCGATGAAAAAATTGTCGGCCCGATGGGTGCGGCGATTGTTCACGAAGGGCAATAACCGGATGCGGTTGTTAACTTCGAAGCAGTGTTTGGATCAATTTAAGCGAGATTTGAAGGAATTTTTGTGTTGAGTTGTTACCGTTGTTGAAATCTGAATTCATCATCACATCACACCAGAAACTAGGCAACAAACAAAACAATGGATTTCTCCCGGTGAATCTGCTCCAAAGAAGGCGAAGACAGTCACATCGGCCGGAAAGGTCATGGAGATGACTTTTTGAGATGTGCATGGATTTTTTAGAAAGTTATTGGACCGCTTTCTCAAAAAATTGAAGGAGACACGGCCGCATTTGGCGAAAAAGAAAGTGCTGTTCCACCACGATAACGAACCAGCCCATTCATCCCGAGCTGTCGCCGCCAAACTGCGTGAATTGCGTTATGAATTGCTGCCGCACCCCAGTATTTACCCGATCTGGTTCCCTGCGACTTTTTCTTGTTCCCTAAGATGAAGAAATGACTCGCGGGAAAAAAATGTAGTTCAAACAAGGAAGTCATCGACGAGACAGAGGCGTATTTTGGAGAGTTCGATAAATCCTATTTTTTGAAGGAGCTAAAAAAATTACCGAAGCGTTAGGAAAAGCGTATTTTTCTAAAAGGGGACTATTTTGAAAAAAAATAAAATAAAAATTGAAGAAATGTTGTTTTCATTTCTGACCTCCCTCGTAATAGAGCATTTTTGCCGTAAATATTGCTATTAATTCCTAATGGGAATTTATAAAAAGTACTATAAATCAAAAGGCTAATGTAGTAACTACGTTTGTGTGTAATTTTTTTTTTTAAATTCGATCCACGCACTTAGGCACTATAAGCAAACATTTCGTGGTAGTAATGCAAAGTCTGCGTTTAACACATTCGAAATTTCATTAAGTTTTTTGATATTGCGGAGCGGTTTGAGAAATACCAATTTAAGATTTTTTAAAAATATTTTGTTTGGTATCAGGGCAGCTAAAACTTGTATTTGTTGCCTGTGGTCCATGTTTTAATAACAAAACTATCCAATAAACAGCTGTTCACTAATCCGCATAACAACCGGCTATCACAATACAATTATAATCGGAATTAACAGCGCTGGTAATCCTGATCAACGCTACCGTCCGTCTAGGTTATTACGCGCTTCATTGCTTGTCTGTTTATCTGCTGCAGCTGTCTAGTTCGCAAGTGTCAAATATGATTGACGTACGAAACCGCTTGCAAAATTTATAAGTATTCCACCAGGGTGATTAATTTTGCGCCACCTTGAATGCACTTACATATATAACACGTATGGAAATGCTTACCTTCCATTACTTGTGGTAGTTTGGTGCGCGTCAGCAACCGCGGCCCTGAAATGGTGATCAAAATGGCGGCCAGTGGTGCTGTCAATATAATACTTAAAACGCAAAGTGTCTGCACAATATACGCATAACGCTTCTCCACGTCGCTAGCGCCGTCGCCTAAATTGCGAAAAGCGACCGGTGCAAGTGCTGCCTGTACAGTGGCTTTCGACATCCACGAGAAGGCGACGAAGAATTTCTCTTTGGTATTAAGTCGGTCGCCGAACGCAATGCCTACCGTACAGCAGATGCGCAGCACAGCGGCAATCACAATGCAGGATACACCCAGATACACGATATCGCCATCCAGTTCATCAAACTGCGACCGCAAAGCAAAAACAAAACCAAAAAAACAATTTATAATTCATTTCTTTTTTTTTCAATCTTTTGATATTTTTTGTAAACACTTCTTCATAACTCTTTCAAATTCACCTACTTACCTTAATAGTTGCGCCAGTAATACTGAATAGTATGGGTTCGAATAACATCCAAATAATTTCAAATGCTGTCCCCACCGGATTATCGTCCGCCTCCCAGCCTTGTTGGCACCAGAAAAGGTTCGAGATGAATGCCGAAAAGACGACCGCCAATGGTCCGGCGCCTTCGTATTCAAGCTTTTCGCTGCCATAAATGGCCACTAAACTGCCAGTGAATAACATTATGGAACGCAGTGGCACCACATATTCATCACCCTTCTCAGGGAAGAAGCGCGCCACATAGCCCCAGATAACACCAAATGCCAAACCACCAATAACGCAAACAGGTGCCTGCGAAATCTGATAGCCAATACCGCGATCTGAGAACATGATGCTGCCTATGATGCCGAAGAGTGCGACGGACAACGCATCGTCGATGCCCGAAACTGCGATGATCAAAGTGGGTATACCTTTGGCTACGCCATAACCCTTCGAGCGCAAACGGATGAGACATGGCACAACAACCGCTGGGGAGACAGCGGCAACCGCCGAACCCAATAGTGCTGACCAAACCCAGGGCAAATTCAGCAGCCAGTGTGTTGTAAGCGAAATAATGACGACTTCCATTCCCCATGGAATAACGCCGAGTTTGAGAATCGTTTTGTAGACCTTGCGAAAAGCATCTGCTTCCAATTCGAGTCCAGCTCGAATAAGTATAATGGTGAGCGCAAATTTACGTAAATGCGCTGTTACGCGGCTAAAATCTCCATCCAAATGTACCCAGCCAATATTCTGTAAGGACGAAAGAAAGCATTATTAGTATTATTTTTTTTTTTTTATTGAGGTGTTTTATGGACTTTCTGTTTTTTATTACATGAGACCATAGAAATATTAGATTTTAAAGGCTGCTATGAGGTTTCGGTAGTCTAGCGAGCCTGCCATCTCAGAGGTTGTAGGTTTGAATTCCACGTAAAGCACGGTCCTCGCACTTTTTCAAATTTACCTCCTTTCCCTATTTCTAAAAATAAAAAAATAAAAAATCTCATTCCTCAAACCCAAAAACTTATCCTTTCCATCCTTACTCCCGCGCAATAGTCAGTGCATTGCGGCTGCTAAAACAAGCAAAAACAAAGAAAATCACACAGTTACACATTGCAAGAAGTGGGGTCAGCAATAGCAAGCGGGCAACCGCGGTAATAGCGCAGACACACCACTTTAGCGAAGTCCTCAACCATCTGTGCAATCCTTCTGCAAGAAAAATGTGACACACAGATGGCGCTCCAAGCAGAAAGAAGGTGTTGTTCCTAAGCAACGACAGCGGGGCATTCCCACTACTTAGGACTGAAAGCGGCAGTCTAATCCTACCCTGTCAGAAACCAAATAGATTAACGGAACGCAAGACAAGTCTGGTCGAGGCCCTATGCTCCCGAGAGGAGTGAACGAGAAAAAAATCTTAGGTTTGTGACGGGCCCTGTGAAATTTCTAGTTTCAAAAGAGGTTTAGCCTTAGATTAATTTTAGTTGTTGTTCGATAAAGACTTTATGAGGCTTCTAAAAAAAAATAATTGGCGCGTACTCTTCTGTTAGGTCTGCTAGGATCTCCTCCTCCTATTTCTGGCGTGCGTCTTGATGTTGTTCCATAAACGGATCAACCTACAGTTTTAAGCCGACTCCGAAAGACAATTTTTTTTTATAAGAAGCTTTTTCATGGCAAAAATACACTCGGAGGTTTGTCATTACCTGCTGAGAGGCGAACGCTATTAGAAAACCACTTTTTCTCAGGTCCCTAAAGCTTCTGCAATGGTGATTAAATGGTAAACCTAGCTTTTCTGCGTGTAAGCCGATCATTCAATGGCCGGTAAAAAACAGCTACGAGTTTGGAAATTGAATGGCGTACAGTGCCCAGGACTTTCTGCGGCTTGCGTCTATTGTACTGGGCCAAAGGGTTTTCGAAATAGCACACGAAGAAATGGAGCTCTATCTGTTCGGCGCTTTCCTGAGAATTAAATGGTGTAATTCCCTTTTGAAAACAGTCAGGGGATGCCGATGATCGGGTAGGAGACTTCTGAGATCAATTCAAGCGACTCCTACCTGTAAAGAGTTTTCAAAAGGCTTATGGAGGGACCTACAATTTTGAGCCGATTCCGAACAGCAGATATTTTTATTGAGACATTTTTTCATGGCAGAAATACACTCGAAGGTTTGACATTGTCTGTGGAGGACGATCGCGTATAGAAAACAATTAAGTAGTTTTTTATTTTCGCATGGGCTTTTCAAACGACCCTCGTACATATGTAAATACGCGTCGTTCCGGTAAGTGATAACCGACTGTCATGCGAAGAACTCCTGTTCAAATTGTTGCTTAGTTGCTTAGATATTTTGCGTACCCAAGTATGCTGAACTCAGTTATTGAGCGTTTTGGAAAAATTCTTTTCCAAATAACTTAAAAATAATTGTCTGAGCCACAATTTTGTTTAGCAACGACTTTAATGTAGATAAAAGATTCAACCATGGCAATAACATCATTGAGATGATTTTCGTTGTTTCTTTTCTCGCGCATGCCGGGTTGATAAAACCGATTCAATGACGAAAGTGACATTCTAATTATTCCAACAAATTCCCGGAATATATTGTGCATACAGTATAACACTTATATGTACATGCACGCACATATTCACACACACGCATACACGCGTGCTGTTAAAGCAATTACCATAGCATTCGTGATTGTTAATGCTAATAAAAGATAGATAAAAAACCGAAAAGCCTATTGAAATACAAATTAGTATGAGTAGTAGCTGCCCGCCAGTGTCGCAAGCGCCGAAAGCACCGAAAGTGTCAACTGCCACTGTTCCACTAGCGATGTAACCAACGAATAAAGTAACTAACTACTTTTCGAACTCAAAGTATGCATGGCGAGGGCAGTTTAATTGATTTCGTACTATTACCGTTGCTATATTTTGTGGGCTTGTATGTGTGTACATGCAAAGAAAGGATCTTTTGAAAGACGCGCCGAGATGTTGTTTTAAAAGATGTGATATAAAAATTTAGATTCTTTCAGGTCCACCATGAGCACATCGACAGACTGCCATCCGAAAATTAAAATGTTCAAGGGCTCGCAACAACTTTACACAACTCGACCCGACTGGGTGTGTAAACACATGACTTCTGCAAAAGTTGTCTAGACGGGGAGGAGGAAGAGACAATCCGCACTTTCTGTGCCATTGTCCAGTTCTATCTAAACATAGGGGTTTTTTTTTGTTGGGATAGGCTAGCAGGTACAGCACTCAAACACAATTAAGTCCATTGTACTGCACTCGGGTTCCCTTTTTAATTTTCTTTAAATTTACTCGACCTCCGAAGAAATCTGAGTAGATCTTGTGGTGCCAAGGAAGCTACAGTCTTCTGCTTAATGACAGAAGGATCTGCGACAGTTGGTCGGACATGACAGGTAACATCAGGCCAAGGAAGTTGGCCTCAGAGCCCATAGGTAGGTAGGTAGGGTGGTTGTCATAAGACACACTTAGACCTTTCGCAGGTCCATTGTGATACCACTGGAGCTTATCCTTACTCTACGTGTTCCTTTTCAAACCATCCGGTTGCTTTAACAAACGAGCAGAGCTTCGTTAGTTTTAGATGGGCTATGTCCGCTACATCGGTTAGAAATGCTGTATCAAGAGTGCGCAGCCTTCTCATAGCTAGGCTTTCACACTCACATAAAAGGTGTCTGACTGTTTCCTCTTCTTCTGTATTAAGACAGCTTCTACAGAAATCGAAGTACGGGAGTCCTAACCTTCTAGCGTGGCTGCCTATTAAACAATGACCAGTTAATACACCTATCATTTTTCTTATAGATTCTCTGTTGAATCTTAGCAAGATCTTCGATCGACCGCTGTTCCAGTTCGGCTATGTCTGTCTGCTTAGTTCGCATGTTGTGAGGTTTTGCCAGATTGTATTTACCTTTTTGATGGTTTCCCTGTCTATAAGTAATTTACAAGTGGCTATGGGCATGGGTATCAGCGCCTTATCCGGTTCGAGATCGAGCGTTGTACCGGTTCGTGCAAGTTCATCCGCCTTACAGTTTCCTGCAATGTTTCTGTGGCCTGGTACCCAGATAAGGTGCACCTTGTAGCACTTAGATACGTCATCTAGTAGTTTAAAACATTCTAGAACTGTTTTTGACGAGTGCGTTTTTGATTCAAGCGCTTTTATAGCTCCTTGACTGTCCGTGTAAATGAAGACTTCATTTGTGGATAATACTCTCGTTTTTATTTCTTTAAGTCTCAGAGCCCATTCTGGCTAAAGAGTCAGAGATCTGGTTACCCGCGATACCCATGTGTCCCGGGACCCATGTTAGCTTCAGGATATTATGTCTGTCGATATAGTTTAACCTGGATTTATAGTATTTGACTACCCTTGAAGTAGTTGAAGGGCTGTCTAAGGCCATGACCGCAGCTTTGCTGTCACTACAAACACATACAGATCTGCCTCTTCATCTGTTTTCTATGATGCAACAAAGTTCATCGCTTCTTGAGCAGCATACGCCATATGATTACTAATTTTGGTCCTTTAATTGGAAGATCTTAAAATTTTTGAAAAGCACACACTGGTTTTAGGATCTTCTAAAATTTTTGAAAAGCACACACTGGTTTTAGGAGAGATAGGGACAAGTTCCCCACACAGCCTAACAGTGAGCTATGAGCCAGAGTGCGTTTCACAGAACAACCGCTTCAACCTAACCTAACCTAGGGATCGCAATCTCGCTCCAAATGTTGTGTTTCAGCTCTGAAATCTATGCTGGCTTATTCACATAGACTTTAGGTTAGGTTAGGTTAGGCTGACCTGGGTGGCTGAAAGCCATCACATAGACCTGCTTGACCTTTCTTAGGAAGGAAAAGAGATTGGTGCGCATCTAGTGACAAACACCGAAGTTTAGTGAAATCACTATTTCAGAACCAGCTGTGTTCACTGCAGGGTTAGTATCTACTACTACTCAGTTTACGACCGCCCGCTATTTGGTTGTAAATAATTTTCTCAATACAGCGTAGGCATACATACATACGCACACATAACGAAGGTATGAACTCATTCTACTTACCTGAAATAGTATTCCGACGAGCAGCATACCAATGAGCCGTGGCAATGTCGTCAATGATATTAGCCAACCGCCAAAGTTAGCCGCTACAGCAAGCACAACCAAATTGAAAAGCTGTCCACCAGGGGCAGCCGAATCGCCGATGATGACATATGCGGTAAACCAGATGAGCACCCCTATTTTAATTATTAATACATTTAGATTTGTATGCAAAGTTAATAGTATCCGAATTCAGACTGCTTTACTCACCGATCAGTATGAGTACACAAAGCCGCGAGAATTGCCGAAATGACGGACATAGCGGGTAGGGGAAAATTTTTTGCCAATAAGGTGGCTCCCAAGACGGTCGATTTTCTTCGCCACGACACTTTAGGCAAAACGTATAAATCCAGGATTCCTCCCACTTATTGTCCTGTGCATAGAGAGCATGCTCCTGTTCATGCTGATAGATTTTCGCGTTCAAGTTGTCGAGCGCAGACGATCTGTATGGCCGACTATTCTCGCCTGAAAGGAAAAGAAGAAGAAATTTCATTATATATCTAAGAATTGATATTTTTAAGCGAGTTCTCTATTAGCCTCACACAGAGGCTATAACCTTTCGTCAAAAAAATGCCTCCGCATCATCTGTAGAATATTCTAGAATATTCTGACCGAGCACCATCAGCAATGACGCGCTGTGGGGAACAACAAACGAGGAATTCATCCTATGGCAAATCAAACGCAGAAAGTGGCGATGGATACGTCACACGCTTAGAAAACCACTGGATAATATAACGAGAATGTCACTGGACTCTAACCCGTAAGGAAGCAGAGGTCGAGGTCGGCCAAAAAACACATAGCAAGCAGAGAAGTGGTGAAGCGAAGACGACTATTGCAAAATTTCATACCACAGTTTATCAATGGGTAGATTTTTGAAACTCGAATGTTTTTTATCACCAAACAAAACTGTAATGTTTTTATACTCAAAAGATTATTTTTCAGCAGCAAAATCACTATTTTTTGCAATTAAAGGTATTTTAGTATTCGAGCTTCTTTGGACGTCAAATACCGTATTTGTGTTCATCTGAGCCATGGAAAAGTATCCATTTTCAAAATGTACACTTTTCGGTCTAAAAATAAATAAATATGTAAATATAAATTTTTCCCTTTAAGCAATTTCTTGTTAAAAATTACCCCAAATGGCAAAAACTCCCTCGTTTTGGCATCACTGCTTCGATCTACATAAATTTGACTAGCAGAGCAGCGCAGTAATTTCAAAAAATTTCGTTTAAATGATTGGATATCATAAAAATTTATGAATTTTATCACGTTACAAAAATCACAGTAGAAACTGCGGGGTATAAATGATGTCTTTTTTAAAAGTGAATGGCAATTTGAAAATATTGCGATAAGAATTTCTGCATAATCACCTCTGATATCAGCAATTAAGTATTTGATGGCTTATATTGAACCATGAGGAAAGATAATCGTAATGTACAGATGTTGCATAAAACGATTGCAAGTAAAGAAATCTATGATTTAATTTTATGGTTGGTCGGTTTCTAAAAGCGTCGGCTGAGAACCAGACGCAATTAACACCTGCGCCATTTTTACGCACTTTCCTCTATCTGCTGGTTTTAGTTATTGTTGTTGTTGCTGCAGTTCAACAAAACGTGCTGTTTCGACGGGTTGGGTCCAGAGGGAGAGGTGTGTTAGTATCGTTCGGGGTGTCTTCAGTGGCGGACATATATTGAATATGCCAGGGCCGATTCTGGAAAAGTAGGAGTTAACCTGTTACACAATCCAGAACGTAAGTAAGCCAAAGTTACGCGGGTCTCACGAGGCGTGGTGTGTGAATGGGTGGTGGATGAATTGCGATAACGGCATTCGGTAGTTGGGAGTTTAGGAAGGTGGTGAAAGACTCCGGAGGAATGCCGCTTAAAGTCTGTTTATATACTGTCTGATTCAGTGGTTGCAGTCGTATTTGGTTCTGGATCTCGTCTGTGTAGTCGAATAGATGACGCCTAACTCGCCTTTCAGGTGGCTCAGGCTCTAGCAAGTGCCTGCAGGGGTGATTACTGCGATAATACTCTAGCAGGAACTGCTGGCTGAACATTTCACTGATGTCCTTAACCAGGAGCATGGAAATGGAATCAGAAGGCATCCCATGGTTGTCTTGATAGCAGTATTTTGACAGGTCTGAAGCTTTGTCTACTGCGAAACAGTAGTACCAAGCGACCAGACGGGCGCAGCGAAATTTAGAACTAACTGCCATAAATATGGCCAGAAACATTTCTTTCTCTTTGCTCCAAGTACTGCCGACTAGCGATTTGAAGGCCTTGCTGCGGTTTTGAATCTTAGTGGCAATTACGGTTGTATGCGACGAGAAGGAGAGCAAACAGTAGAAGTGACACCCAGAATTTTGGGGTTGTTAACGTCCGTTTCACTTTTAACTGCAGTTTTACCTCCTTCGTCCAAGTGCTGAAGAGGGTCGCCGTGGATTTAGCGGGGGCAAGCTGGAGATTCCTCGTAGAGAAAAAACAAGAAATGCTGGCGAGATAAACGTTCACTTTCAAACACAATCGTCATTCATGTCATTGCCGCACGCCATTATTGAACAAAAGCCGGCATAGGAGACCAGTGAATCCCCTTCTGGTGGTAAATATACATAAGTAAAAGTTGAAAAGCCAGGATAAAAGCACTCCTTACTTCATGCTCCTCTGTTTCGAACTGCGGTCTCGAAAGATGACAGACGATTGCCAACCAAACAGGTAGTTCACGGAGCACCTCTTCAGTTCGGATTCAAAAACAGTCGAGTGCGCCAGAGCGAGTTATTAACTAAGATACTATTTTTGAGCTTACAGTTGCGGTAGCCGTGTCTGCATAGGAGAGAAAGAAGTGAAAGAAACAATTTTCCGTAATCTTGGCTGTTAGCCCAAATACGTACAAATATTCTGTTTTGATAATCTGAGTACTGCAAAGTTTTCTGCTTTTCATTTGTAGTAGTTTGTCTAAATATGCTTTGGGATATTCCAAATTCCTATCCCATGCCATCTGTATGGTTTCATACCTTTGATTTGAGTTGCAAGTGTAGTTCTCTCCTGAAAATATTTCCACCAAAGCGAAATGTTGGGTTTGCAGGTTTTGGGTTTGAGAAAATTGGCAATTGTTTCCACTGCTTATTTGAGTGAAATTGTGTTTAAAATGTAATTCGTATGTTTACAATCGACAGCAAAAGTGTGTGTGCCCTCAAAATGTTGACGTATTACGGCTTGTGTAAAAACATTATTCATCGTTATTTATTCTAGGGCTCAAAATAAAGTAGCCAAAGTAGCTGCCTTAACCACCTCCGATCCGCCCGTAACCAGAAGAGTCTTGCTGATCAGTGATCGATTATAGCGCGCGATATAGTTCAATGAATGGAGAATATGTATGTATGCAATTTATATTTATTTACATATATAAACATACAAATATGTATCATACATTGCACGACTTAATTGTTGGCGCTGGCCGCACGTACTCATCGGACATGAGCAATTAACTGTAGCGTGGATAATGGCGCTGAGAAGTAAGTGAATGAGCGACTTCTTATTTATATTGGTGCTGAGAGACTCTGTGAAAAACCCCCCTAAATGATTTGTATATTTGTGCGAAAGTTTCTACGTATGCATTAGTGGGCGGGTATGTCAATTCTGAAATTTCGGAATATACTTGGGTTCTTAAACCATTCGTTAATGCTGAAATTGGTGATAGAGACAGTACCATCCACCCATCTATTTTGGCCAAATAATAATTCCACCGAAATATATTGTGAAAGGCAATTCATCCTATGTTTATGAAGAAGTTCTATGTAACTTTGAACGCTTTTGCTGCCATATTTCGGCTGAGATCCAAAATATTCGTTAAACTAGAGTAACTTATGAAGTTAGATGCGTTTCGTCGTTTTTTTTTCGAGCAGCTCGAAAAAGCGATATGAATACGAGTATAAAATGATTCACTGATGTGATAGCCCAGTTACCATTGTTGGTAGCTTATTTTTCTTACTATTTCTACAGTATTGGAAATAACTCCAAAATTTAAAAGTGAGAATAGAAATGACGTCATAGACCTATTATGAAAATTAGAAGGATTACGAAATTATTTGAGACTGTCGTTGGGACAAAGCTGATTTTTTTCTGTGTCTAGCCTCATAAGCCCGAATTAACATGGTTTTATGAGTTAAAGGTCGACGGTGTCTAGCCTTGGATTTTTTTTTTTTTTGAGGACCGTCTCGAGAGCTTTAAGGCCGGCTATCAAGTAGAAGCTGTCTACATTGAATTTTCGAAGACTTTTGATAGTGGCTCTCATAAAATATTACTAAGCAAATCAGCTTTTTGGGACTCCATTCCACTTTCCTATAGCATCATATTTATCTGATAGGACCTCCTCAGTTGCACTGGAAAATACAACTTCCCTTCTTCGTCCCAGGTATCTTCCGGTGTTCCTCAAGATAGCATTGTCGACCCACTTCTCTGCCCACGGCCCACGAATTTCCATTTTCTTTTTGAAAGGAGAGAATATCAACGCTGGGCAAACCACAGTTTGAGAGTCCGCACAACTGTCCGGCTTAGACGTCAACAACTTAATACAGTTCCTAAACCGGACATACCGAATATAGTCAGGTTGTAAATAACCATTAAACAAGTTGGTAGCGAGGATGTGCCAACAAAATGGTGCGGAAGCACAAGTTGGATTCTGGATGAATCACCACTTTAAGCAACCAACCACTTCTCTTTATAATTTGTATTAATGATATAAGTTGAAGTTTTCACTTTTCGAAATTTCTCTTTTACGCTGATGATCTTAAAATTTACTCCACCAAATCAAATGTTGAATATTTAGTTTTACTGCAATCTAACTTATACTGAGTTTATTGTTGGTATGAGAAAAATCGTTTATATTTGAATACTGACCAAAAAGTTTTGTTTTTTATTTTTTTGAGGATAGGATATCCTATTTCGGGGTCTAAACTGAAAACTGTAGAGCAAATTAAAGATCTAGAGATATTTTTTGACTCTAAACTCATCATCAGTGGTTGTTGAAGACTACTTAATTCCGAATGCATACGCTTTGTTAGCCTCTCAAAAAATGTTATGTAGCATTTCATTAACGCTTTTGCATCATTCGACGGAATAATCCGCGAACAAAAAATCTCTCATCACCAAGAACGGAATAATACGCAATAAATTATTATTTTTTGTTTGTTAAAGTTTGGGGAAAATAAATGATTTTGGTAATCCTGTAGCATTCTTTTTCATTAGAAAAAACAGTTAAAGCTTTGCCGGCACAAGGTACTTTGAGCACATCGCCCATTTCGAGCGCTGATGTAAAAGGGTTAAGGCCCGTTTAGAATATGCCACTTTTACCTGGCGGCCCTTTCAAATCAGAATTGATTATTTATAAAATTTGCTTCACAGCTTCTAAGCTTTTCAGAGCCATTGCCTTCATATGATTCTCTATAACACCACTGCACAGTAGAAGAACACTTTTGGCGTGTTTCTTGGTACTAAATGTTGAAAAATTGATGGTACGAATATCTTGAGAAGATTACCGCTCAATATAATAGGACTATGAATAAGTTCGTACGGTTTTTTTTCGAAATTTGAAACTTTATTGACGTAAAATGGTTGCAAATTTAATATTCAAAATATTGTCCATCGCTTACTACTACTTTTTCCCATCTTTCTGGCAATTCACGGATTCCCTTTGTGAAAAATTCGGTCGGTTTTGCCGCAATCCACGAATCGATCCATTTTTTGACTTCATCGTAATTACGGAAGTTCTGGTCAGCCAGGCCATGTTGCATCGATCGGAAGAGATAGTAATCGGATGGCGCAAGGTCTGGACTATACGGCGGGTGGGGTAGGACATCCCATTTGAGCGTTTCTAAGTATGTTTTGACCACTTGTGCAACATGTGGCCGAGCATTGTCATGTTGCAAAATAACTTTGTCGTGTCTATCGGCGTATTGCGGCCGTTTTTCTCGCAGTGCTCGGCTCAAACGCATCAATTGTCGTCGGTAGACATCCCCCGTAATCGTTTCATTCGGTTTCAGTAGCTCATAATACACAACACCCAGCTGGTCCCACCAGATACACAGCATAACCTTCAGGCCATGAATATTCTGCGCCGACGTCGATGTTGAAGCATGGCCAGGGTATCCATACGTTGCCCGACGTTTTGGATTGTCGTAATGGACCCACTTTTCACCGCCAGTCACAATTCGATGCAAAAAACCCTTTCTTTTGTGCCGTTGAAGCAGTTGTTCGCATGCCATAAAACGGCGTTCAACGTCTCTTGGCTTCAATTCATACGGCACCCAATGGCCTACCTTTCGGATCATTCCCATGGCTTTTAAACGTTTGGAAATGGTTGATTGATCAACTCCCAAAGTTTTTGCAACCTCTTCTTGCGTTTGAGCCGGATCTTGATCGAGCAATTCCTCCAATTCGGTATCCATGAACTTTGGCGGCGCACCCTCGCGTTCTTCGTCTTCCAAGCCAAAATCACCACTTTTAAAGCGTGCAAACCACTTCTGGCACGTTCGCTCAGATAGAGCATGCTCACCATAAACTTCCACCAAGATACGATGACTTTCGGCTGCTTTTTTCTTCATATTAAAATAATGAAGAAGAATTCCCCGCAAAAACACATTATTTGGCACGAAATTCGACATTTTCAAGTGTGGTAAAAATATTGTTGTTTACGCTTCAAATAAAAAACTTATACTGACGTTTGTGCCTTACGACAGTAGCTCTCCAATGAATGTTTGGAAATGTGGATCGATGGAATAATAATCAAGTTACGCCATCTGTTGTAAAACCGCACGAACTTATAAATAGACCTATTACCTGTTAGAAACTTGCGCCATTCAAATTCAATAATGTTAACAGTTTAATGCTTTCGAAAGTCAGATTAGTTTGTTTTGTTTTGAGGAGCTCATCCATGGCAGAAATACACTCGAAGCAGCGACCGCTGTTAGAGATCAAAAATGTTCCATTTTTTGGTGTTTCATACTCGGAGTTTCGAGCCCGAGCACTACCGAATGGCAGTCACGATTCCAACGGCTACGGCGGCCGAAATAAATTTCTACTATAGATTTATAGTTCGTAGATTTACTCTTGAAATACGGTTGTATACTTCCAATCGGCATTAATTTCTTTAAATTAAACTCAAATGCACAAACATCAGTTTTCACTCGCTTTGATTGGTTCATATTAGTTCAATATGGGAACTCCCTGTTTTCCAGTGAGTTCTACATTCACTTAATTAAATGCGCTACATCAACTAATAGTAATAATAATAAATTTTAACGTGAGTTAGTGTTTATGGAAAAAATTTAAACACCGCCCAAGATTTACGTAGCTGCGCTCATGTTGACACAATTCAGATAATGAATAAATATTTAACTAAATTAAAACATTAAATTAGTCATATGCTTGTCATGTGAATTTCTAGGCAAATACACGCGCCGATCTTAATCGACAGAGAATAATTAGCAAAAAAGCAAACAAAAATAAGGCGAGCAAACAAAAACACACACAAATTGTTTACAATATTTATTCAAATTTTCACCCAAAGCCAATAACCGAGAAAATACCACTTGCCTAAATTTCCGGCGGATGGCGCAGACAGGTTGGCAGCGCAAGATGTTGAAGTGCCCAAGAAGTACATACGACACACCAGCATATAAAGCATCACACCGAACTATCAGTAGCCTTGTCGACAATCTTTGCTATCGATGTGCTGAAACATCAATAAATAAATAGCCGTACCGAGCGCTATGTTGCATCCCTGTAGGAAAATTGGCGCCCGTCTAGTGAATTTGATATGATAACTAACTAATCATAACTAAAAGTCACCCAATTTTGTTTTTGAATAGCTTTTTTACTTTATAATGCTTCATAATCACTCAAACAAAAAATGATTTTGAGTGATCTTTACGCGCTCGATTGCTTGTCTGTTTGTATAGAAAATAAATGAATAATTTGGTGTTTGGCCGGGCTCCTTCTCTTATTTGTGGGGTGCGTCGTGTAGCTATTTAGTTCACAAGTGTCAAATATGATTGACATACGACGCCATTTGCAAAAATTATAAGTCTTGCGATAGCGTCATTAATTTTGTGCCACCTAGTACATCCTCTTTCTATGCTGAGGATTTTTACAAGGTGATGTTTTAGATAACGTAAATTATCTTCCGCTCATCATTATTTGAATGCAGTAATAATTTCGAAAATTTAGTTTTAAGGAAAGCAGAGAAATCAATACTCTAGATGGCTCTGGTGCCGGTGTCTCCATATTTTTGTTTTTGTGGTGGGTGAGGTAGGGTTCAAAATATCTTTGAATTTACAGTGACCGTCGTCTACTGCGTTGAGTGGTGTGGCCACTAAATAAATTCCTCCTCCTCTTCTGAGGAGACTCCTTTCCCGGAACAAAGGGTTATCTAATAAGAGGTGTTATTTTGGTATTCAAAAAAAATGTTATTTTTTAATATAAATGATCGAATGTTTATTTCATTATAAAGAGGAAGGTATGCCATTAATAGTGGAAAATAACATCAGGCAAATGACTACCACGACCACGCTTACAGGACAATATCCTTTTCATGAAATTTTCCATAGCCTATTGCAAAGTGGCTGCCCTATGTCCTCGATAGCGTCAGGAATTCCTACTTTGAGCTCTTGAATCCTCCATGGGGTGTTGGCGTAGACTTTCTCTTTCACGTGGCTCCAAGGAAAAAAGTCACAAGGTGTTAAATCACAAGATTTAGTTGGCCAATTGTGATCATCTCCTCGAGAGATAACACGATCCGGAAACTTTTCGCGTAAAAGATCAATGGTTTCGTTGCTTGTGTAGCACGTAGCGCCGTCTTGTTGAAAATAAACGTTGTCCAGATCAATACCATCCAATTCCGGCCATAAAAAATAGTGAATCATCTCTCAACTTTTATATATTTATTTAACACCTGTTATTGGAAAACCCTTGACTTTATGCATCACTTCGGGAAAGCACAGGACGGGGTTCCATGAAGGGGCAGTTTTATTCACCCACGTCTGGATCCACCATTTTTGTAACCAGCTTTATGCCATTTGTGCCGCGTTTGTATCTTTTGACCACAATTGGTTCCTGCGTCCAAAATCCTCTACTTTTGACATATGGCGATTTTATGTTATCGATGGAGACTCCATTGATCCGCTTTTTGGAGCAAAAGTTACATCTCAAGTAACGATATCAAATTTGTTAGTATCGGCTTGTTCCCGCCTGATATCGCCGTGAGCGTTACATCAGGCGTTCGTGAGTGTCACTCGTCAGTCAAACAGCCGATGTCCCTATATATATACATATATATGTATGTGTATGCATGTATGTAGTCGACAGGTATATTAGCTTGTTGGAGTAATATTTGGGGTTGAAGGGCAGAGAAATTACGATTTAATTAGAGAATTACAAGCGCATTCGCGCTGTAGGCGTATTCTTGTTTTTGACTACACAATAGTTATTTATTGGGAGCTGAGTATTCAATATCTTTTTATCTGGATTTGATAGCTCGAGTAAGCTCTTGCTGATGCGAGGCAGCTACTTTATTATCTGGGAACCAGTGATAATCAAGCAGATTATCCGCTCCGCAAGATTGCAAGCCACTCATTCCCAATGAAGTGGCCCGTAATTGGTGAAATAGTGCCTATTAGTGGTTAATCAGAACTTTTTTTATAGTTTTGGTTTTCCCTACAGGGCTATTTGCAAAAAATTGCAAAGCAATTGTATGTATATATATAAAAATATATATGTTTGTATAATTGATAATCTTGCTTGATTATTTGCAATGAAATATATCAAAAAATATAGATAGCGTAAATCACGTGCTTATCGCTGTAGCCGTAATAATATCACGAACTGTGTTAAGGCTGCTCCCATGCGTCGGGTATAGTTATGGATTTTACAAGCAATCATTAATTATTTAAATACTAACAATAACAACACAGAGAAAAGTAAAAACAAAGAAGATATGCACATGAGAAATGAATAATCGCCGGCACTATTAAGTGGAAAAAATTGGAAAAAATTATACATTTAAGCGAAAATGTTTACACACAACCGGGCGGGTAGTTAAGAGTTTGGCGCCTAAATCTCTCCTAAAATATTGAAAGAATTTATAAATAAGCAGTAAAATAGTAGAAGTATAAGCAAAGGTGTGTGATCTGCGCACTGGTGGATCAGTTGAAGATTTATTTCTGGTGATGCTTAAGGGGTCCCGGTGGTCTAGAGCTGTAAAATTTAGAGTATTTTCAGGAATTTTTTTCACAATAAAAAAATGAAAAACGATATTTAAATTTTTTATTTAACTTTTAAATGAAAACAAAAATTTTATTTTTACTTTTAATAATTTTAAAAGTTTTTCGATTCGTTCTCCTACTAATCGCCGCCAGTGGGACACAATGGAAGTCAAGCCCTTCTTCACATGGTGTTTTCAACGCAGAGGAGACCTTCTTCTTTCGCTGCTACCACCAGCTGGTACCGCATTAATGACTTTTAGCTAAACTACCAAAATTGGCTTGAGATTTTCTACCTATCAAGCACCAATGTGGAATATTTAAAACAAATGATTAACAGAAGCAGTTTTATAGTGTTTTTTACGGGAAATTGAATTATGATAATAAACCTTTACTTAATCATTATCATCATAAAGTAGCGATTACAGCTCAGTGAGAGCTATAGCTTCGTCCACAATCCTCTTCGAACCAGCATGGTTCATAGCAATATACTTCCAGCTCCTAACTCGTAACTTTTTCTGGTCGGCTATGGCTTGATCAAGCCAGGTTAACCTTGGACGTTCTCGGACCCGGTTCGTTAGAGAGTTTGTTATTAAAAAGAATTTTTGAGGGCGGCTGTCCTCTATACGCACAGTGTGTACTAACCATCGAATTCTTTGGATTTAATGTGTTTAACGACATCCTCTCCCCGGCATAAGTTCAGCAACTCGTCGTTGCAGTTTATGGGGCCAAACCCCCTTTGGAGCACTTTTCGCTCGAAAACTCTGAAGCTCTTTACTTGATACATAACTATGTATCTCCTTGAAAGTGATTCTGTTCAGAGTTTACACCTACGTAAGTACTTTTTTAATGCTCTACAATACACCTACATACGTTAGCTTCGATGAGCAAATAAACTTATATGAGGTTCAGTGTTAATTTACTCCTAAATTCTAGGTCAGGTTTCATCATTTTTGCTTCTTTACTGATGGTTGTAAGATTGAATCTGGAACCTAAGTCGACAGAAAATGGCTTGGCCTGTACATATTTTCTCTTTAGGTTGACGCAATCCTTAATGCCAAGAATTGCTTTTTGGAGTGCATTAAGAAGGCTGACATTCACTTGACTGTAGTGAGCGGCACAAAGCTGCAACTTTTGGCCAACCCTCGAACTATTTACTTATCTCATACTTAGATCAGCAATGTAAGTCATAGTTTGCCTGCTTTGATAGAAACCCGAACACGATCTACTCAGACATGTCGTGTAATATGGGAGGAGGTCCCTGAAATTTTGGTGTTTGAATGTGATTCGATCAGTCATTCTTTGATCTGTAACTTCTTACAACACTTACACTTTCATCCTAGAAGCCGCTATGAGTAAAATTTAATTTCAGCAGTTAAGCTGAGTTTATGGCATTCTCAATCTTATAAGGTTGGGTAACATTGAACTGGTACCCGTAGGGTTGCAGACAATTTTTATTCCATTTTTTCGGTTTCACAGATGTCTCCTGCACGTACCCCTGAATTACGACTGGCAGGTATCCGAGATGCTCTAAGTGAATTAAATTCATTCTATGAAGGGTCTTTATACCATATATGTGACTTATTTTGAATATTTGGTAATGCAGGAAAACTTGTAGAAGTACTGACTGCTAATTTAAAAAAAAAAATAACTGAGTTTGAACGACGTTCAAGTGATCTCAGACGCTTATGCTTTGAGTCGAGCTTCAGAATCCATAGTCATTCCAGTTTTTCAACATCGCCCTTTCACAAGCCCAGCATTCTGTGTTGCGAAAACGTTCAGAATAGACCCGGCTTCTACTTTTTCAACCAAATATAATTTCACAGATCCCTACACTCTGCAATTACCCTATGCACCTTTTTTTCGTCCAAAGCTGGAATAAGCTGCGTTCATCTGGAGACCTCATCATAAATTTGCTATTGATAGAACTGAGCGTATTCAAAAGATTTTCCTTAAATATGCACTTTCTTCACTAAATTTCTTGACTCCTATCCCTCCGTACAAATTTTGCCCTCCTCAAACTCTAAAGCAGACATTGCTTCTTTTGCATAGCTTCTGCAAGTTTTAGTGGACCCTTAAATCAAAAGCTTGTGCACTCTTGTGCAAAAAAAAAACATAAGATCTTCACTTTCACTATGACTAACTCCCGATTGTTTTACCATTGATACACCATTCGATCGCTCTCCATAGCGCGTAGTTTCTTTTCTTCGTGGAAACTTTTCTTTAATAATCAAGATAATATCATCCTCATAGAGATAACAACGCGTCTCCTCCACGCTCTTCAGCGTTGTGATTACTATCGGGCGGAGTGATCGTACTAAGGTTTATTTTCTGCAAAAGATAGATATTTGCCTTGAGGGTTGCCTTTATTGTTTTTCTAATTATTCTCCTCGGAATTCAATATACTTCTGCAATCACTTAAACCAGTTTTTAAATCACTTTTGTCACTCTAAAGTGGATACCTCTAAAACGAGCTGTTTAAAAGCGTAAACAGCTTCTTCAGACGTTGAAAAACGTTGACCTCGCATTTTATTTGTGATGTTCGGGTATCAAAAATAAATCATTAGGTGCCAAATCAAGGCTGTTAGGCAGATTATCCATTAACTCATTACCCATTACGCTTGTATGAGCCGATACGTGAGAGTTCGCGTTGGCTTGGTGAAGGATGATTCGTTTTCGGCGATTGGTTTTCCTTAAGTCTTCGAAAACTGCTGGCAAGCAAATGATTGTGTGCCACACGAAATTGCAGTATTACTCCTGTAACTGCATATCCAGAATAATTTCGATGCTTTTTCCAAAAATGTAAAAAAAAAATTAAGATATGCTGAGATGCAATACAACTTTTGCACCTTTTACACCTTACAAAAACTTTTCGCACCCCTTCACTCTCATACAAAAAATAAAACCCATGCAAAGGTTCAGCAAAAAGCATTTCATTAAATTATTTTTTACTTAACGTCAAAAATTTTATTTGATTATCAAAACTCATAATTAAGTCCTTAATACAAGTACGACAAAATAATTCATTATCATAATAATGATTGATGAAGTCCCCTTTATGCAAAATATCACTGCTGGCATCCGTGCACACCGCAAAATAACAAAAACCAAAAAATAAATAATAAATTATTCGCAACTTCACTCCCGGCAAACAATGCACATGTGGCTTATTAAACAATTGAGTTCAGTAGACACTTTTTTAAAATTTTAATGATTCTGCGAGTATTTTTCGTGTAAGCTCGTAATTTGACAACTGTTAAAGCAGACGCGGCCCTCACTGACACCAACACATTAATAAATGAATTTACTGGAGTTCACCGATCACTGATCTCTACTGTGATAAGTGATTTTTGCTGATTAATTTTGCAAATGCTAATATTTTTAAGTGAAATTAAATCACCAGTAAAATGGGTTAAAAAAAGCGAATGATAATTTCGTATTTATGAGTCTAATTACATAAATTTAAAAGGGCAAATGCCTTATTGGGAAAACACAAATATTTTAATGCAAAAAATTTGAAATCATTCTAAGCGTAAACATACCATAACTATGTAAAGATCCCCGATCTGATTCATTGTCATGTCCAAGTGGAACAGGTAATGTTGTTATATTGGCTGTTGAATTCACTAAAATACTCTTTCTTCGAGTAGGTCCAATTTCCGTGTGTGAATGTGTAGATGTCTGAAATATTGGCAAGATATACAAATGAGATTTAATTGTGATAAATATTGTAAAAGAAAAACTATTAAAACGATTTTCAAAAATAATAAAAGTGGTCGCAATCAATGCGCAGATTTCGCTCACACGCTTCTCGAGCATAAAGCGCTTTCTAAAGGCCGCCAGCCCCAAAAAACACTTCAACGTTGACAGAAACTCATCACAATAATATAAAAAAATTTCACAAAGCTCACAGACACTTAATGAATATCTTAAAATTAATACCAAATCCCTATGCCTATCCCTAGAAAAGGCCAGACACAAATTATCAGACAACTTCTCGAACTAAGTAGACCTTACCGAAAATGGCATTTACATTAAAAATGATAGAAAGGGTAATAGACAATAACTTCAAGCTGCATTCATGTCAACATGCCTATAGGGCTGGTCGAAAGCCTATGTGCTTTGAGATAGTATAGAAAAGTCAAGGTGAATTGAATACTGAAGGTGCCGAACAAAACAAATAAATGGAGTAGAAATTACACGTTTCAGAAAATTCAGTAAATGGCTTGGTAGTATTGTGATTTGTGAGATGTAAACTAAACAAACTAATGAAAACGAAGTGCCGTGCGTTAAATCGTGAAAACAAAAATTAATATAAAGCCTCCAAATGCAATTTTTTTGCGTTTTTATGCGGAAGACGTCGTTGAAAGAAAGTATGTGTGTGTATGAATAATTTCATGTGTTTGGTTGTTGATGTTGGTGTAGCAGCATATTCAACCATGTCAGTGCAATGTATATTACCAGTCGTTAGACACAGAAAACGTGTTGTTTCGACAGGTTGCGTCCAGAGGGAGAGGGATGTTAGGCGAGTAGGTTTGATGGGGCATATGAAAAGATCGTTAGTATCGTGCAGGGTGCCTTTACATGTTGAACATATGTTTAGTCAATTCTGGATAGGTAGGAATTTAACCTGCTACAATACCCAGAACGTAATTGTGTAAGCTTATGCGTGTCTCTCGGGATAGCTGAAGCTTTTCATCTGCTGTGAGTGGTGGTTGGACCCTGATTACGGCATTCGGTGGTTGGGATCTTAAGAAGATGGTAAGTGCCTCTTGATGAATGTCGTTTCTTGTCTGTCTAAACACTGTCCGGTCCAGAATTTTCGATTTGTTTTGTCCTGGATTTCGACGGATCAGTTGAAGAGGTGCCTCCTAACGTACCTAGAAGGCGGCTCTGCTTCAAGCAGGTATCTACATGGGTGAAACGTACGGTAAAACACTAGTAGAAACTGTTTGCTGAGTAGTTTGTTGTGTTCCTTTACAGGAAGCTTCTATGCCTTATTATGTAGGTGTTGTAGAGGGGATATCAGGAGATATTCAGCTATCCGAATAACACACTGTCTTGTGCCATCTAGCCCTGTCTTGTGTTTTATAGTTTCAATTGCTTTCGCCTACTCTTCCCCTTCCTTTTGATAGTTTATTCATGGAGCCTGACGACACAGCGAATTCAGAAGGCGCAACCTTGTATTCTATCATCTTTGTAGAAAAACAGGAAACTGAAATATGTGCTTTCTTGTACATAAAAGATGTCTTTGATAACAACTCACATGAAAAAATAAATAGCGCTCCAGTTAGCAGAGGTACTCATAATATTCGCACTCAGTGGATGGGCAATATGCTAAATAAGAGAAAGGTAGAGGTACTAACCAGCTGAGGTAACAAACGGCAAATACTTTCAGAGGGTGTACGCAAGGAGATGCGACCAATAATATTAAAAAAATATCATTAATACTATTAACAAAAAAAATTGTTTGCATTAAATAGCAAATTGGGCAGTTATTTTAATGACAATCTTTTGGCAAACGAATGTAAAATGTTTGAAAACTGATATCCAAGCATACATTTCCTATTAAAAATAATTGCTTCAGAATATCTATATATCTGCTTCCCCATCGAGTGTGACTAGTAAGCAAATTGTTTAGTGCTGTAGGTCAGCTTTATAAGTGTACTGATAGACATGCTTGCAAGGTGGAAATGCTGATAAGTTATTTTTTGTTTTTTTTTTTCTATTTATTTTTGCAGTAGAATAGAAAATTGTTCAGCTACATGTGAGTACTAAATAATTACTAAATGCACACATGTAAAAATAAGTTGTTTTTATTCTTACAAACAAGTACGAGTAAATGTTATTAACTGAGATTACTGTGATTGAAACTTGCGTACTTTTTTTTGCTTTTTTATTAATAAAAATAGGGGATTTTAAAGAAATTATCGTCTGTTTATTACTTTGCCACTTAAAAATGTTCGGTGCGGCCTTAAAAATTGGCATTCTCTATAAAAACTAAAATAGTCAGACTTTCCACTTTTGCCTTTGGAAGTCTCTGCCTCAAATTCATTCCAAATTTTTACTCCAAAGAATTCGTGCAAACGAATTATCAAAATACAATAAAGAATTTACACTATACTGGAGTTAACCTCCGTGTCAAAGCTTTTCTTGAGCTCAGCGGCAATTTCAGATGATGAGGTCGTTGGTGATTTTTTTGCCCCGATCGCTTGTGGTTTTCCAAATTTTTTTTACCTTTAAATCATTTTAAATACTTCTCATAGTAGGGGAAATAATTTAAATTTTTTCCTATTTCTAAAAGTGATTTTCCAACAGAACTGAAGTTCAAAATAATTTTTCATTTAGCAATGGGAGTTTCGCTGCAGGGCATATTAGGAAAAAATCAATTCGAGGTACGTAGATATTAAGCTTGAACAGCAAAAATCAGGGTTTTTTGAATCACGCAACGGATGTAAAACATGCGCCAACCGGAATTGGAAAGTCCTTATTATTATTTCATAGGGCAAATATTTCAAATTCTGATATTTAAGCTTTACTAAACCCAACTTAAATTTAGTTAAAGACTACTAAGTTTTACATTTAATGAATTTTGTATTTAATTTTAACCTTTTTCGTACTTTTTATAAAAATTTGTCAACTAAAAAAAAGTGAATAATATTCCAAAAAGTTTGAAAACGTCTTTATTCTACGAAAGTAAACGCCTTCTACTCAAAAAATACTTTGCCAATTGACACAAAAAATTTTTCAATGGAAAGAGAGGAATATCCGTAAGAGGTTAGTTTTATCGTTTTTTGGAAATAAGCACAAAAAGGGCTAGGAAAAAGCTATTTCTCTATGTCTCGGAAACGCTTCTCTGGAAAATTGAATTAGGCTAATTTCTGTGTTCAGCGACCTCAAATTAACACTTTTTTAATTAACGAAGTACTTGTCCACGTAAATTGGTGTCATTTATTCACTCAAATTAAGATAAAATTTAAAAAGTTTTATTTAAAAGAAAAAACCAAACTTATGGGAAAGTACATAAATCTGAAAATAACAAGTAAAGATTGAATATATTTCTGCTGTTTGGGGTTGTAAGGAAAATTTTTTCTCAGACAAAAAAAGTGTGAGCTCCAGCTGTATTATAACAAACTAAAAATAATTTGAGAGCAGAACTTAAAGAACGAGTAACATCTTCGCAAGGCGAAGGCTCAAACACCTAGATGGTGCAACTCAATACCCATTGGTAATACGGAACAAAAAGCTTGAGGAAGTGCTCAAATTCGGTAGAAGCCTGCAATTATATGCTCGCGGCCACATAAGTGACCGGAGTCTTTTGCATGAACTCCAGGCTGTTTAAAATTTAAAATTACCTTTGAAATATTAGCAGAAAAAATTGAACGAAGATGCCTTGAAATTTTGAACTAAATATTATTACTTCGACAAACTCTTTTATGTTAACTATAGCAGAGGGACTTGTTGACAAATTTTAATAATTTACGAGGAGTGTTCAAAAAATATCGCGAATTTTATGTTTTTTCAAAAATTATTTATTTATTGATTAAAATCTATTTTGTGCCCTTCAAAGTAGTCCCCATGAGATATTACGCACGTTTTTTCCAATATTCGAAGCACTTCAAAAAATCATTTTTTTTATCTTGTTCAGCTCCTCCTTCGACGCTGTATTTATCTCGTCAATCGTAGCGACGTCCTTTCATGGGCCTCGTCAGTTTCGGGAACAAAAAAAATCCACAGGGGGCCAGATCTGGGGAATATGGTGGCTGTGCCAATCGATATGTCTAGGTCCTCAGCAACTTCTCTAACGGTGATTCGACGATTGGCCAATACTATTTTCTTCACTTCATCAATTTTTTCATCTGTTGTTGAAGTGCTCGGGCGTCCGGCTTTCGGCGACGCTTTTCGTCGTTCACATCTTCTTGGCCTTCTGAGAACATTTTGTACCACCGATAAACGTTGCTTTGGTTCAAAGTAGCTTCTCCGTGTGACACAGGCAACATTCGGAATGCATCCGCGAACTTAATTTCGTTTCTCACACAAAATTTGATACAGGCTCTTTGATCCATCTTTTTGAATAGGTAAATATATTATCGAAGACGAGCCTAAACACGTGCAAGCAAAGCAGCTGTCAACAATTAACTGAACATTCAAAATGGCCGAACTCGTCGGCATGAGTAAGTGACGTGTGTACCAACATATCGTCAGAAAAAAATCGAAATTCGATCGAAAACCTGCGAAAATTCAAAATTCGCGATACTTTTTGAGCACACCTCGTATTTGCATCCACTTTAATTTTAATAATTTTTTTTATAACAAATTTGTAAGTTTTTTAATTTATTTTTTACAAAATAAAAAAGTTTTGTTAATCAACTAAATTTTCGAGTTTCTTGAAACGTGCAGACCCAAAATTTCTCTAAGAATTCAGATTGAAAAGTGTGAAATGTGGATGAATATTTTAAAATTTTTTGTTTTCAATTTCCACAAAATTTTAAACTCAGATTGATATGGTTTTTGCGAGAAAATAAACTATGTTTTCATATAAAATATATTACAATTAAATAAGTAAACTATAAGTTGTCAAAATTTGTCAATAAATTCCGCTGCTATACGCAGTGTACGCACATACATACACGCATCTAATTCCATACCGAAGGCCTTGGGTGAACATAAAATATTTTACGAATTGGTAATAAAGCAATAAACGCTCAATAATTCATATGGCAAAGTTTAGATTTACAATGTACACCAATTGATTTACAACCCACTGAAAAACCATAGCCGCTAATCAAATTTTCTCCATCGCTCGATCGAACGCAAGACCCTAACATTTATTAGATACATACAGTCAACATCAAAAGAATGTGTACACCACATATTGACAAGATTTGACTACTTAATTATTTATTTTGTAATTTCTTCATTTTTTTATGAAAATATAATTAACACTACTTACTTATATGGCATAAAGCAAAATTTTACTCTTTGCATACAATTTTTAAGAATTCGGTAAATTTTCATCAAAATCTCAAAGTTTTTACTCAGAATTTTTTTTTTGAGTATGCATCAACATTTTAAAGATTTTACATAGAATTGTTTTACCAGGATATGCATAAAAATGAAAATAGTTGAAATTACAACTTTTTTTTCATTCGGCAAAATTTCATCAAACTTTGAAAGTTTTTACGCAGAAGTTTATTTTCGGGTTACATCAAAATTTCAAAGTTTTTACTTAGATTTATTTTTGTATAAGACTACTCCACATTTTTTATATGGAAGAAAACACTCAACACCGTCAGCAGAAAAATTTTGGAAAAATCAACGAATTTTTGAACTACTTGAAACATACACTTTATTATATCAAAATCCAATGATCTATGAAATTGTGTAAATAAAGTTTTTCTAAAAATTTTGAGTAAAAGGTTTAAATTTGGATGGAAATTTGCCGAATTTTTAGAAACTTTGAGTAAAAGTTTTAAATTTCGATGAAAATTTGCCGAATTTTTAGAAATTTTGAGTAAAAGTTTGAAATTTCGATGAAAATTTGCCGAATATTTACAAATATGGAGTAAAAGTTTAACATTTTGCCGAATTTTTAGAAATTTTGAGTTAAAAAAGTTTGAAATTTCGATGAAAATTTGCCGAATATTTACAAATTTTAAATACAAGTTTGAAATTTCGATGAAAATTTGCCGTATATTTACAAATTTGGAGTAAAAGGTTGAGATTTTGCCGAATTTTTAGAAATTTTGAGTAAAAGTTTGAAATTTCGATGAAAATTTGCCGAACTTCTATAAATTTTGAGTAAAAGTTTTAAATTTGGATGAAATTTTGTCGAATTTTTAGAAACTTTGATAAAAGTTTGAAATTTCGATGAAAATTTGCCGAATTTTTAGAAATTTTGAGTAACATATTGAAATTTCGATGAAAACTTGTCGAAAAAGTTGTAAATTTGGATGAAAATTTGCCGAATTTTTATAAATTTTGAGTAACAGTTTGAAATTTTGAAGAAATTTTGTCAAATTTTTACAAATTCTGAGTAAACGTTTTAAATTTCGATGAAAATTTGCCGAAGTTTTACAAAGTTCGAAACTTTGATTTATATGGCTCTTGTCATAATATTAACTATATTTTTATAAAAATTGAATTTGCAAAATAACTAAATAAATAATCAAAACTTATCGATACATCGCATATAGTTTCTTTTTCCGCTCACAGTATGTGTCGACAGCTGTGTTGACTTAACATTGCATTGCTGAGTTTTGTTGCCAATATAAATCTTTTCACTATACTATCGAAGGAATCCCATCATATGATTAATAAAATTTAGTCACTATTGCTTCACCGGACCAGTTCGATTGAGTTCGTTCACAAGAAAATTGAAATAATTAAAAAATAAAAAAATTTGCTTACCTGTGATATTTTCCGATGTGGATTTTGTTCGAATGCTGGATTATCGTATGCACCTATGCTGCGAGCCTCACTTGCCGGATCAGAGACAATGCTAACCTTGCGTTTCGGCTGGCTATCGATGACAATGGTATTCTTGTAGGTGCCACTGCCAAAGTTATTATTTAGCATGGGCGTTGTGTTGACCACTGAAATCTCTGCATTGGGCACCACTGGTACCGCTACCGATATGGGTGAATTGTTGTTGCCAGTGCTGTTGATGAGTGTGGGAATGCCTGCACTCCCATCGCTTGCAGATGAGACAACTGTGCCATTTGCCTGGCCATTGGCGACGACATCTGGCACCGTTTCGGCGCGTTCATTCATGCTTTTTGGACTCTGCAAGACACCAAACAAGCACAATTTAAAATAATTTTTAGCACTTTTATACTTATTTTTAATTCAACGTTATTGAAATTTTAAATCATACGAGAATATGTTAATTTCAGCGGTCTAGCGCGTGAATCCCCAAATCGTATGCGCACAAATACTTTTAATTTTTATTAAATTTTTTTTATTTTATTTTAATTTTTTCATTTTATTATAACTTATTTTTTGTTTTAATTTCACTAAGTTTTTATGATTTGCTACACCCGCAATTTGTAGCCGCCAAATGTTCACTTACAATGTGATACATGTCCGAACGCATAGCTGCTAATCACTTGTACGCAGATAGACGGTGATCGTCTAGTGTTGATTGATTTTATGATCCGTTGCCTTCACAGTATAATAGCTAAATGTCATATTCAATATGCCTAACATCTGAACGTAACTTCGCATTTACGCTGGAAATTACTAATGTGAAGTGTTATCAAGCTATTAGCACTCTTTTTTGATATCGAAACGAGTTAGTTGACAGAAAAATAAGCTAACGTTTAATTAGCTTTAATTTGTATATCTCACAGTAACGAGTAGCAGTTAGTTTTTCGCTGCTCATCTGCTCTGATCTGATCTGATTTCTGTTGACCACTGTCCTCACGAAATTAGCGCCTTTGACGTTCTGACACTGGATCTTTATACGCACGCTCCTACTCGCTGTTCGCTGTCTCTCTCTGACTTTCTCTAACTCTCGTTTAATCCCTCTCTTCCTCGTACTCAGCCATTCCCTCTCACCCGACCCGTCTCTATGAAGACGTGTCTTTCGCTTTATTTCGACATTCTGCTTTAACGATCTTGCAATTAATTTTATTTATTTTAATTGTTTTTTTTCAATTATTTTGTTTTGTCTTTTCTTCGTCGTTTGGCGTCTTGTTTTTATTGTGTCTTGGTTTTTCGTTGGTACTTTTTTTTAACTTTGTTTTATTTGTGGTGTTCGGTCGGATAAACAATGTCACGTGGGTAATGTTCTGGCGACCCATTAACGTTGTATTTACCTTTGCCGGGCATTTTCAACGTAATGTTATGTAAATTTAGCTTAAAGTTGATTTTGTTAATAAATTATTTTCGGGCGTTGCATAAGTGATAAAAAATTTGATACCAGACAATTTGCAATTTATAAATGTTAATACACATACATATGTACATATGCAGGAATTTGCAGAGACAATAATTAACAAGACTACAGCCGTTTGCCATTGAATCATGGTTGATGGTAGAAACCGAAAAAATTTGAATTTTAGCTACTGATACAAATTAATTTAGTAGTAACAAAATAAAAGGAAATATTAGCGGGTTTGTATAAAAATGGAAAAATTATAATAAGGCAAAAAAATTACCGAAATATATACTTTGCAGAGGGGAGCGAAACGTTTGCTACTATCCGCTAACGACTCATCTGAATAGTAAGCAATGATGTTAGATTACTAGTCTTGCTATTTAGCTATGGTGAAAAGGAAAATTGTGAGGAAAACTTTGACTGTCACCCATGGTGAAAAGATTTTTCATGTTTTTTGAACTGGTGATCACTGTAACCCAAAAACCGCTTGGTAGATTTCAATAAAATTTATACTGCTTTTGAAAAACATAAAAAACTCGTGTCTCATCGAAGGATTTTTTTTCAAAAATTTCGATTTTTTTAAACAATTACTTGTCGGTTTTTTTCCGAAAATCTGAAAAATATTTCCTGAGACCACCATATTGTTAATTTTGAAAAAGAAAAAAATCTTAGATCATACACAAGATTATCTATTGATAAAACTAATTTCTCTGTCCGATTGATTTTAGGACTTCTGATGATCACCGCAAGGGACTTCTAGAGAAACGGGCTCCACAAAATCAGCGATAACTTTTACAATTACTATTTTTTTTTGGAAAATTTGTTAAGTCAAGTCGAAACATGATGTAATAATGCTATGTTTTTATTTTTGTAAAATAAAGCAATTGACTACCCAAAAAGAAATTATTGAAAATCATTTTTTCGAGCCTCTAACTACTCCTAAACCCATAAGTTAGTGATATACGAAAAAAATTAACCAATGATACTTCGTTGCTGTCTGCAAAACAACAGATTTGACGAGTGTGCGGATATATGTGAAATTGTCGAGCAGATCTCGGCTGGCGAATACTCCCGGGACGTGGCAGCCGAAGTTCCTCTCACAATTTAGTTTTCCTCCATAGTTTTTGGTTAAGCCTAGCAATCTATCATCCTTGACTGTCACGTGAATTTTGCAACTGAATTCTGCACGATCATCTCACATTTATTCACACACTCGCGCAAGCAGTCGTTGCTCAGATAGCAACGAAGCAACATGAGCGAGACAGTGTTGATGTCTTTTCGTAATCACTTATCAATCTTATTACCAGCCGAAATCTGCACAATAATTTCATTCAGACGGCAACGAAGTATCATTGGTTAATTTTTTTCGTGTATCACTAACACAATCTTAGTTTTTTCGTAAACAAACTACTTCGTGTCCACAAGTGACGTCAACTCATCAGCTGATTTTTTCACCACCTTTGTATTCAGTACATCGTGAATACATAGAGTGATTTAAGGGTAATGCAGTTCTTTGATAACCATTACTTGTGATATGCTAATTTTTGTTCTATTTTCATTCAAATTCTCTTTTTTTTATTATTATTTTTTTTTTTTTTCCAGATAATTGCTTCTACAGACTTTGGCAAATTTAGCTATGAAGCGATATTGAGCTGAACAAAGCGTAAATTTCATCCACACGCTTTATTATAGTGGTCGTTCTGCAAGAAATGCATTTCGCGGATTGCGTGATTTTTTCAGTCAACACAGCCGAGTGAACCAACTGAGTAAACAATCAGCTGCTTGGTGAATAAATTCGAAGAAAATGAGCGCGTGTAAAAGGTAGCAATACGCAGTGCGTCTTCGTATAGGTCGTCCGGCCGTATATACTCGTATGTATTGCTGCTGCGGAACAATGTGCGGGCCAGGATGTGGCAACCTCCATTCATTGTCGTGCACAGCAATTGAGTTTTTCTTACTGTTAGTACTGTTTTTCGCGGATTTTAAAAAAATTCCTTGCACTTTTGGTAATACGCTTCACCGGCTGGAAAGATGAAGGATACATTTGATTAAAGGGTATGCTCCTTTTGCATGACTCGCTTACGAAGGTCCTGTTATGCTAGTTGCCCTACATAACCCTACATGACCTCGAAGCACTTCAATACTTGGCCGAGCTCCTCCTCCAATTTGCGATGTGCGTCTTGTTGTTGTTCCACAAATGGAGGGCCCTACAGTTTTAAGACGACTTCGAACGGCAAATGGCTTTATAAGGAGATTTGCCATTACTTGCCGAAACGCAACTTTTTCTATTATTTGATGTTCATGCACGGAGATTCAAATCTATGCACTCCTGAATGGTAGTCACACATCAACCCATTTGACTATGGCGGCCACTAGTAATCTAGAATCACATTCAATTCCTCTGGATCCCCGGCCATAAAAGTATCGACGGAAGTAAGGAAACTCATAGAAACAATAATATAATCACCATTAAAGTCTGAGTAGTTCTTGACGGTGGGAATGCATGCTTTTAAAGAACACCTTAAAAAGAAGACGACGCAAAAAAATAAATAAAAAATTTGCTGATCACAACCAATACTACAACGCCAAGTAGAGGCGCTTCTCAGTAAGAGGGTAACTCAAAAGGTTTAACACGTAACACAAACGGTCTGCGCCTCCCAAAAACCAAGCTGCCCACAAGTCACTGCATTCGACGACGTTAACTGCAAAAGACTCAGACTCCACCCCAAATATCAACATCTGCTCTTGATGCTACGTTCATCCGCTACAATATAAAATCCTCCTAGTCTTCATAAAAGCATTCGGTTTGGACAAAGTATTGTGAAGGCAGCAGAAAAGAACTTCAGCTCGAAACATCCACATTTCATAATATTCATCTATCTAAGCCTAAAATGAGTCTTGTCGATGGGCCGTCTAAGAAATAATAAATATTGATAGAGTACATGGAAAAGAAATTCTCTGAAACAGTTGATGGTTGGGATCTTAACCTCATCAATATGTACTTCTTTCTCATTAGAGGGTCAATAGTTTAAAACCGATGGATTTTCCTGCAGGGAATACATACGTTCCAATTGTGGACATAATACTCGTGAATGCATTTTACCGGTTTATACCGGTAAAATATTCAAATTGTAGTACAAAATTGAAGGTGGTTGTATATTACTTTGTATTACATACCGAGATACCTTAGCTTATCACACATGTGAAATTGGATTTTATCAGGTTTGACTACAAAAGGAACAATAAATAAATTTGTATTTTTACAAACAGATATACAAAATTGTTAATTAAATGCAATGCCACACCAGTTTCAGTGAAAAAATGTGCAGCAACAAAAGAAACAAAAATAAACAAAGAAAGAGTTGAGTAAAGAATTTAATACAGCGGAAATTAAGATGTGGCGCACGATGCAAATGTAAAAATTTGAATCATAATAAAAACACAGTAAGGCAGAACAAAGTCATATTCAATAAAGTAGAAATAATTTTGACATTTCTCTCGTGTGAGCTGCAACTGAAATGTCAATTCTTAATCCCTAAAAATTCGTAAGATTATTTTTTTAATTTCAGTTTTAAATTGAGATAATATTAATAAAATTAAGAAGAACTACGAACGAAGTGCTGGGTGTAGGTTTCATTACACGAAAATTTGCCGTTACCAAATAGAAAGAGAAAATCTCCTTTTCTTATATATGGATAGACTAAGTTTTAAATGGTGGTCTGATAAAACCTGAACCAGAATTTCTTGTGAATATAAAAAAAATGGAAGCAAATAATTTTTTATACATTGAACGGAAAGGAAATATCGCACAAAAAAGTTGAATAGCTAAGTTTTTGGGCTACGAATAAAAATAAAAAATACTAAAATAGTTTCATAAAAGAGTGTTCGATTTTAATTAGTACGTAACTTTTCTTAAGAAGTATACATTTCCATATTTACATTCAAATGAAAATGCAATAACAACTAAAATGAAGCTTATATTAAGATAATCTTAAATATTAGTTTGGGGAAATAATTCCATAATTTTCTCGGTAGATTGCTGTAGTGATCGATATCTCGTACAGTACCGATCAAACAATTTAAAGTTTATGCTCGCTGTCAAGGTGACATTTCATACCAAAAAAGTTCTTTTGTTGTTTGATATTTGTTCCATTCAGTTGTAAGTTGCAGGGTGTTAACAATGAAAGAGTACAACGAGAAAATTCGGTACTTTTTACAAGTTTTCTTTGGTAAAGGCGAGAATGCAAGCCAGCCAAGGCCGTTGAAATTGTGATTGGTGTTTATGGTGCCGATACTGTAACAGCTAATTAGCAGCTAAGCATAAATAATGATTGATAAATGGAAAACTTTGGGTAATTTTGGTGACTTCCGAAAAGTATTCATTATTATTTTACGGAATTTGGTTTTTAATAGTCCTTTTAAGCAAGTGGTAACCATCTTCGAAAATATTTTCTAAAATAAACTTCCTTAAATTTCTTTCATTTGACATCCATATTGAACTATTTTTAGTATTTATTACTAAATATTTAATTTATTGAAAACAAATTTGAAACAGATGGCAACTTCTTTATGTAGATACCCATATTTTTATATTTTCATTAGATTGTTTTTACTTGAACTTAATTTTTCAAAAGTAGCAACCTTCTTCAAAAATATTCTTAAAATTAAGTTCTCTTAAACAGTTTTTCATTTGAAACCTATTCCAAATTATTTTTATTATTTCTTAATAATTATTTAATTTATTTAAACTAATTTTTAAGCAGGTGGCAACACCTTTCTTTTGATTTGATATTTTTACATTTACATTATTTTATTGTTTCTACTTGAACTTAAATTTTCACAAAATTGGCAACCCTCTTCCAAAATATTCCTAAAATTAGGCTCTCTTAAATCTTGTTTCTTTTGACATCTGGGCTGAAATATTTAATTAAACTCGGTTGAGTAAGTATACGAAATTAAGGGTCCTATATGCTGCTACATATATTGAAAGACCCATTCGTTAAAGGTGATGGCACTAGACCAACAACAATGTTTTGTAGAGTAGAATTTCGCAACAAAATAAAGTGTAAAACAAAAAGAAAAGGACGGACTACGTTGCACTGCCGAGATGAAGTTGCAGCTAGCAGCATACGGCGTTGGCGCGATGGAACGGTTTTTCGTCATTTATTTCTCTGCTGACATCCGAATGTACACAGCGAAAGAAAAAAACAATTCAGCTGGTCTACTGATACCACCTTTAATAGACTCGTCTTGGTATGTTGTCATTGACTTGAACCTTTTTCACATTGCTATTGCAATCAAAAGATTCAGTCTTGAAATTGTAAAATAAAAAAATTTTGAAACGAAAAAGCAATTACTTGAAAAAGAGAATAATAATGTCGAACAATTTTTGTAGAACCACTCTGTAGAAGCACTTGTGTAGGACCACTCACGGCAATAATGTGTCAATGTTTTTTGCTCCATCTAGTCACAAGCCGCAAAGGGGGGAATGGGTAAGTGTGGGGTGCACGGAGCTTCAAAAACACTTTTTAACTGATGAACTTGACGAAATTCCTAAAAAAAATTTATGTAATGTGATTTTAGGCTCATGTTATGAAAATATGCAGGGATATTTAGGTGATTTTTTGATAAATAAATTTAATTTTCGATGAGAGAATAACAAAGGACAAGGATAGACCAGTGAGGAACGACAGCGCTTAAGGGGTTATATACAGTTAGAATTTTCAAAAAATGGATTTTTTTTTTGTTCTTAATGTGCATATATACAAGAATACGCACAGAAAATTTAATATCATTCGGGTGAATATTTTCGAAGTTACACGCAAATTTGAATTTTCTCACCGATAAATATTTCTCTTTTTTTTTAACAAACAATTTAAGGCCGAAATTTTGGTCAAAAATCGATTTTTTTTTTTTGAGAAACCGCCTTTTTGCTTTTTTCTTTGTTCAATTACTAGATTTAACGTTACTTTAACGAAATCTGTTCGGTTTTTTAATATCAGAGGATCCAGTTCAGAGTTATAGGGTCACCGCAAAACGTCTTTTTTGAGAGGAGCCTCCGGAGATCAGCTGCAGCTCCTTTCCAAATATATATTTTTACTAATACTAAGTCTTAAAATACAGTTAAAAGATAACGTAATATGTGTACAAATTTTTAGATCAATAAATTTAAAAGTCTTCTCAGAAAAAGGTCTGGAAAATTCGCTTTTTTTATATAACCCCAATAACCGTACTAAATTTTTTGGCAGAGTTATAACTTTGTGAATATTTGTTCGTATATGTAAGTGACAACGAAATTAGCAGTGATTGAGATTTGGTAGACATACTTTTTACAAAGTGTAAAGATATTTCTTTTGAAGATAATCACAAGAGGTTGTTTTTCAGTTGAAGGGTACATTATCGAACAAAGTATTTGAAGAAGAATTTGAAAAACAAGCAGTTATATAAAAAACTGCATAACGAAAAAAAAGTTGTATATGATTACTCAAGAATCCACTTACCCAGCTACGTATAGACGACAAAACTAAAGCTTCAATATTTGTGAATATACTCGTAATATGTAATTATTACAATAGTAAAGTAAGCATTGAGAGTGAATCGATGATTTGACTCTATTTCACATTACTAATATACTTATACATATGCATATATGTATGTATGTATGTATGCAAAGAAAGTGGATTTGTAGACGAGTTGTTCAAAATGACACTTCAAGTACAAAAAATACAAACGGATCAGTGTAAACAAATAAACAAATTGCTTATATCCGTTTCATCAAATAGTCAGTCCACTTTGTTTAATACATTTCGTTCTTAAAAAGAAGTGTGACGCTCGTGAATTTATGTAATTTATTAAAAAAAAACACAAGTGGTCATATTTTTAGAAAAAAAAACGAGACGGCATAAGTGAGCGTCTTCTTCTGGATAGAGTTGGAGACGGCTGTTATAATTTAACATAACCTATTCAGAACCGCGTATTGTCATAGTACAAGGTGGCACAAAGTTAATCATCTAAAAATGAATCAAAATATTTTCAGTACTCTTACGAGTATTCTTCATGATTGGCGCAATTACCGATTACGCGATTTTGACCGAGTTTAACAAAGCGCGCCAGTTGTTTCTTTTTCGTAATTGGCGCCAGTTGGACACACCAAGTGAAGTCAAGTCCTTCTCCACCAAATCAAGCCAACACAGAGGAGGACTTCCTCTGCTATCACCAGCACATACAATTTCCAGAGCCGTAACGTTTGTATTCATTCGGACGACATGACCTATCCAACGTAACCGCTGGATATTGATTCGCTGCGCTATGTCTATTGTCTATGTTGTTGTAAAGCTCATACAGCTAATACGTGCAAAGATGTAAAAGTCTTCTGCAGAATCGTGCTCTCAAACAGTCCAAGATACGCCTCATCGGATGCTGTCACCGTCCAAGCTTCTGCGCCATACGTTAGGACGGGCATGATAAGAACCTTACTTAGTATACAGTGTTAATTTGGTTCATCTACTGGATTTCATGGCTGCCATTATTATGGGTATTAATGCTGGTTTCTAGATAAACGAAGTCTCTTAGAACCTCGAAATCATAAATCTTACCAGCTCCTCGCGACCACATTTGAATAGTTTAGCCAGCAATCCGTCTGCTCTTGCGGCTTTGCTGTTCTTTAGCCCCGTTATCGCTATTCCCACCTCGACAAGATCGGATAGCGGCGCGACAGTTCCGTCGTCAACGATTGGTGTAGCGGGTTCTCTGTGATATGCGCAGTTGAGAGGTAGGTAGGTGAAATGGTTGAAGTGTCAGTCTGGCACTCCTCAAGTAGCTCTAAAGCGTCGTTTTGATACCATTATAAGACCTCCAACAGACAGATATCTACAGCCAGCCAGAGCTGTTGATTTAATGGAGAAGATTGATGAGATTTAGGTTGGCGTACTACCTCAGGCTGTCGAAGAAAGGAGCACCCAGTGACCTTAATCGTCTAGCTGCCAAACCCGGACATTTACAGAAAAAGTGCTCGCTCAACAATCTCCTTCTCTGAAAGGTCCTCACAGATTCTGCAATGTGGGTTAATGGGTAACCCTAGCTTTTCCGCATATGTGCCGATCGTCCAGTGACCGGTAAACACAGCTACAAGTTTGGAAATTGAATGGCGAGAGGTCCGAAAAACTTTCTGAGTCCTTGGTATATTGTACTGGGGTTAAAGCGATTTCGAAATAGCACATGAAGAAATAGAGCTCCATCTTTTCTTCGCTTTTCGGAGAAATATTTTGTGCAGTTCCCTTTTAACAACTGTCAGGGGGATGCCGATGACCGGATAGGAGGTCTCTGATACCAATTCAGTCCCCGCAAGCTCATCAGCAATTTCATTGCCCTCTATATTCCTTTGTCCTGGAACCCAGATCAGAGAAATGTTAACTGCACACCCAAGATATTTGATCTCCTCCGTACAGGAGCTTACTAGTCTCATTCGGCACCATGGCGTCGTCTGAACCTTGATCGCGGCTTGACTATCGGAGAAAATATCCTCGCTCCCGCGCTTCCTAAGCATTTTGCATGACTGCAGGATCGCAAAGACTACTGCTTGAGAAACACTAGCAGTATTCGGCAGTTTAAAGGAGATAGATAAATTGGCTGATTTAGAGAAAACTCCTGCTCCGACTCCCGATTCCATCTTGGACCCATCTGTGAAGACCGAGGTGCAAGTTTCGGTGCAGATTTTCCCCTCGATCTAATCCTCCCGATTTGTAAAGATTGCCCTAGCACGACCCTCAAACTCTAGTTTGCGGATAGAGAGATCTGTTTGAAGTTCGGAGAAATACGGTGTTAACTGTCCGAAAATGCTACGAAGTCCCTTGAGAGATTGCTTTCTGTGGACAATCTTCTTTAACCAGTGCAGTTGAGAGGAGTGTTCATTCCATAATTTAAGCACGATCTGAATGCCATTCACTAGAACGCCTTCTTTGTTCATACAGGAAAACGCACCGGTCTTGGAACCTTCTGCAAGCCGCTCAACTTTCTGGCAGAATTTTCGGGCCGTATTGGCCAGCATCTCAAACTCCTCACACTCAATCATTTCGGTCTCTTGTTTCTTCAGTATTGGAAATTATTTTGAGCTTTACGCGCTCCGTTCCTTGCCTGTTTGTATGCTACAGCTGTTTAGTTCACAAGTGTCAAATTTGATTGACGTACGACGATATTTCCAAAAATTATAGCATTTTCCGGTCGGTTCATTTATATTACGCCAGCTGGTATTTAGCCTACCGTGCAGTCACAGCGACATTCTCAACTATTATTTGAGTTAAAAAAAAAATTAAAAAAAAAGATTGTATGTCAATCGCTCACATGAAGCTAATTGTTTGCTTCACTATTTTGTTACAGAGTTGACTACGTAAAAGTGTCAATACAAAAAGTGGTTTAAATAATTAAGTTGAACAAAATGTATACCACCAGAAATTAGTTTGAATTTCTCAAAATATATATAGGCAACCCTCAAAGTGTGTATAAGTGCATGCATACATACATACATAACCTTATACAGGTGCCAATTAATTTTGAGTCGTGCTATTTTATTTAATTTATTATTTCTTTCCTTTTATATTCTACCTGTGTATGTATGTGTGCAATTGTCTTTTTTAATAACTCCCTAAATTAACAAGTCTGTCATTTCAAATATCAGCTTTGCAATTAACTCGCGGTCTTATAAATATTCGTAAATATTTACTGTCAGTAACTTAATTGCCAAAGGGACTTACATACATATAAACATGTGTGTATGTGTGTGTGCGCAATTAGTATTGTACAATTAGCACATTCAACACTGATAGACACCGGCAAGAAAATTTTATTGACGTGTTGAAATTTACTACGACAAGTAGCCAGCCATTATCACTGACTTAAAGACGAACTAAAAAGTACAATGTAAAGAGTAGAGTAGTATGCGCATGTGTGTGTGTGTGTATGTATAAGTACTAAGTAGCTTACTATGCAGTGCCAGATTTTCGGTATTGCCATAAATTTAAAGGCGTGGCACGTAAGCCATATTTTCGCTGCGTATCAACCCTGCCGCTATTTTTGGAGCGTAGCCTTGCCTAAGCGCTAGTAAATATTTAATTTCGCTTTTATTTTTTTGTAATTTATTTATCGTTGTAATTCGTATGCTAGTTATTTAATCCAATTTTTTGCGACTCTCTTCTTTTTTTTTGTTTTACAACTTTTTGATACAATCGTTAATTTGCCATGTTTTGCTTAATCCGTAAAGATGTTGGTGTTTTATTTTTATTTTATTTTATTTATTTAATTTTATTTTTTTTGTTTTGTTTTTTTTTCGATTTTTTTTTATTTTTTATTCAATATTCGTTTTTCTGTTTTTTTTTGTTTTTTTTTTGTGGCTTTGTACTGATTTTGTTTCGATTACTATGTGGTAATTTGTTGACATTTCGCGGCGCGTGAAGCCCACAATGAATGCTAATTAATCAGTGCTTTTCAAGATGCGCCGCACGTGATGCGAAGCGCGAGGCGTCATAAGCTTGCTGTTGACGGCTTGCAGCTTGCTGCTATTGCTACTGTTATTAGCTATATAAATACAGAAGTTCGTGCGACAAATATTTTTCCCATTGATTGACGTTTACATAAGTGACATGCGTATGTATGTGTGTGTTGCTGAATATTTCTATACATACACACTTAACTAAATCTTGTGTACATATTTACATGCATATCTACTTGCCCCAATATTATGTTTCGAATATTTTTCGGTATAAGCAAATTGCATGCCAATATAGGTCATTCATCGTACGAAAAAGGATATACATAAAAAGGATATACAACAAAACAAAATTTTCTGGGCAGTATCCCTTAAATTTTTTCTGTGGCCAAATAAACCATGGGCAAATAATTTTTTCAATTTTTTTTTTTTTAATACGACTCGTGTCGATTGGTGAAACGAAATGTTGAAGAAATTCAGCAGCGGTGATTCAAAGCACTTCTAAGACACCGTAACAGGTAACGAATCTTGGATCTTTGCATATAAGCCGAAGACAAAATAGCAAACGACAGTATGTGTATTCAAAGAAACTCATAACCCTCCGATAGGATAAACTGAGAATACTAACGAGCATTCTCACAGACCATTGCAGATTCCGCAGTCATCTGCTGAGGATTGGGATATGACCCACTGACTCTTGTCGTTTCTGTGACCAATACATGGATACTCCAATACAACCTCTCCTTGAGGAAGCCCAATTGCAGCCAGAAAGAACACATATACGCTCAGGCCAATCCAGCTCTGTATTAAGTTTCATAAGGCAATATCAAAGCGGAGGAGCTCGGCCAAATACCCAAATTGGGTGCAAGCGCCAATTATATATATATTAGGCCGGGTCGATTTGTGCGGAGGCAAAAAAATCATATTCTAGGGATCAAAATAAGAAACTTTGCCGAAGGAACCATACCTCTAAAACGAATTCTGATGTCCCCCAATTTGGGTCGAACTTTTTAGTTTCTTTTCTCATGTAAAGGCCAAAAATGATGATATTTTGATATGATCGTACGGGGAACCCCCCAGGAGAGTTCCAGGGGGTGTGCCACTGGCATGGGTGGATCCGCCGTCCAAAGTTAGTGGGGGTCGATCATACATTTGAATTCGATTGGAGCACTCTAAATGGGTCAAAGTGGGATTTTTCGTTGGACCCAAATTGGGGGACATTAGAATTCTTTTTAGAGGTATGGTTCCTTCGGCAAAGTTTCTTATTTTGATCCCTAGAATACGATTTTCACAGAGCAATGAGCGATTTTTAAATCGACCCGCCCTAATATATACATATATGTATATAAGTGAACTGTGTTTAGATAAGGTACTGTGATGACTAAAGGGCACAAAAGTCCATAAGGTCGAAGTGCAAACCTCAAATCAAATCTATCTATCTATGTCCAAGACGAGCTTAATTCAACAGAAGTTTTTCGCGGAAAAAGCACCTCAAAGCAAATGATCGCCTGTTTTTTCGGAAAATCTAGTTATGGAGCAATCGTACCACTAGAGAAATTTAAAGTTATCAATTCTGAGTGGTACGAGTACATAACCATTTATTTACAAGAAATTTTCGGAGGGTTAAGCAAAACCAAACTCCTTCTTCACCAAGAGAATGCGAACTCTCACGTATCGGTTCGCGCAAGAGAGTTTTTGAGCACTCAAAAGATCGAATTAATGGGTAATCCGCCTTACAACTCGCATTAAATTTTTTTAATAAGCTTAGGGTGGCAATATTTATGGAACAACATAACGACGCATACCACAAATAGGAGGAGGAGCTCGGCCAAACACCCAAAAAGGATGTAAGCCCCAATTATTTATTTTTTTTTTTATAGCGTATAAATTTTTGCACATTTTTGGGGGAAAATTAAATGACTGGATTAAATAATATCTGTGTATAAATATTAAATACCAAATTTACGGAAAGCGACATCAATAATAACACAATTCAAAGCAATGGGCGCACGACCAAATATTATATTTTTTAAAATTTAAAAAATAGTTATCTCATTCTTCTGGTCACATATCAAATTTAGGAGGTAGCATTAAGGAAAATTTGTTTGAGATATCCTAATACACATACATACATACACTCTTTTAAGAGGGTCACTCAATAAGTACCCACGTTTGTTGAATGTTCGATTTGTTGAGCGAATTCAACATTATCATCGTCGCCAGTACTCTACTTGTATTAAACAAAACCAGGAATAGATGGGTACATCTGTATAAATTCTGGAAAAACTGCCTGTCACAAAAAATGGAGCTGTACTGTTACCTAAAAGGTTTTTTGTTTCGTCAAAATGCGCCCCTAAACCTGGCTGTTCAAGTTATCGTCAGCCTGGCTAAAGAATGATAAAAAATTGGCTGTTTAAGTTATTCTCAGCCTGCCTAAAGAATGATAAACAAATTCATGGCAGACAAATTCTTAACGTTTAAAGATTTGTCCATACTGACAAGTTGAAGTCTTTTAACCTCTAACTCGTCAAGGCTAGACATTTGTTAAATTGTGTAAATAAATAAATAAAATATCTTAAACTATCATCCTCAAGGCAAACACAGTCGATTGTGGCCGGTTAGGTAACCAGTGAGCCACCTAATGTCAATTCAACCCAATAGTATGCCTTTTACCGTACGGATAATCAGATAACTCTAAGCGTTTAATGCTTCCCAGTAGTTACTGCACTTTGAGTTTCCCCACTTATAAATCCGGAGGATACCACAAGTTCCTGTTGCATGCGCCTGTTTATCGATTCTCTTCGAGCCTGCTTATCGGTGATTCCATTTCCATGAGCAGGTGCAAGCCTCAACGTAAACTTCCCATTCAGCTTAAATGAGAAGGTTACTATCGATGCAAAAAATGTCGACAAACTGATTTTTTTCTAAGACTTTGGAAAAATGTTCTCACACACTCACCCTCAAGGGTTTCCACACAGAAAAAAACTATGTTATCATTACTAACGCGGCTATTTATTGAATAACCTCTTGAAATTGCGTACAGACTCGTTTCAGAGCATTTAGTCACATATATTTAAGTAAATATTTTACGAATACAAAAAAAAAGGAAAAACAATTGAACATATCACACTTAGCCTAATTGAAAGCACTCCGAAGCGTCACATACATAGATCACATACGAAAATGTAAAAAATCAAAACTAATTTGATAGCCACCAGGCTATTGGACGTTGAGGCAAAACATTACATTTGCTATATCTATCAATGAATCGATTTTTTGCTCATTTTTTAAGATCCATAGCAGCGAACGTACTCATACATACAAGGCGAACCATTTGAGCTGTAACTTTGTAAAAAAAATATAAAAATTTTCTATTTTATAAATCTCATTTCTTTTTCTTAATATACCTTTTCTTTTCCTACTATCAAAGCCTTATCTTATTATTATTGTTAAGTTACATAAGATATTGGATTGATTTGTTAATGAACAGGTGTAAAAAATTTAGATTAAGAAACTTTCATGTTAAAATCAATCCAGTTGAATATAAAAATACTGAAGTACTATTAAAAAACCTACACTGTACTGCTGATATAAATAAAATGAAGTGAAATGAAGATGAAAGAAAATATGATACAAACGAACAAAATGTCTTGCTTTTGTTCGAAATTTCTAATTTCGATCGAAAATTATGGGTATAATTCGGTCGTCGAATAACGAAATTTGTACTAATATGAAGCCGTAGCATTATCTTCTATTCACGAAGAAGAGCTTATTGAAGCACATCAATATTGCAATATTGCGCAGTGTTGTACTTGAATTTTTTTGGACAGAATTTGGAGATGACTCCTCTGCTTCTACTTGATATAGTATAAAGATGGGTTGCTGAATTCAAACCTGGTCGTGCAAGCCTTGAAGACGAACTACGTCAAGGATGTCCAAAAACAGCAACAACACCCCACCCCCCTCGTAGAAAAATTACAGGATTTCGTATTGGAGAAACATCCAGTGACTGTAAGAGATTTAGTAGAAGCCCTATGCATCTCATTGGGCAGTGTAAGCAATATTTTAACTGAAGTATTGGATTTCAGAAAGCCGTGTGCATAATGGGTGCCGCATTCGCTAACAATAGAACAAATACACTTTCGAATGCGATTTACTTAGCAACATTTAGAGCGTTTTCGAAAGGATAAAGTAGATTTTATGCATGCAAGAAGAGACATGGGTTTGTCACCACGATCTTAAATCGAAACCAGAGGATAAAGAATGGTGTGAACCTGGTTCTTCGGCTCCGAAACGAGTTTATGTGCAAAAATCGGCCAAGAAGCTGTTAGCATTAGTTTTTTGGGATGCGACAGGAACTTAGTTTGTGGATTACTTGCAGACTGGTAAAACAATAAATTCTGATTATTATTGTAATCTTTTAAGCCAGCTGCAGAAAAAAAATTCGTGAAAAAAGACCCAGTGTGCAAAAAAAATTATTTTTCATCAGGACAATGCACCGATTCACAAGAGCATTTTGACAATGGCTAAAATCCATTAATCAAATTTCGAGCTGTTAGAGCATCCACCGTATTCACCAGATTTGACCTCTAGCGGCTTTCATCTGTTTCCAGACCTAAAAACAATCATACGTAGAGAGCGTTTTTCATCAAATGATGAGGCACAGCAGCTGTGGAAGCGTATTTTCCAGCCTTTCCAGATTCTCACTTCAGGGATGGAGTTCATAAGTTGGCTTCTCGTTGGAACAAGTGTATTCAGGGCGACTATACTAAATAATAATAGGACTATCAATAAGTTCGTGCGGTTTTACAACAGATGGCGTAACTTGATTATTATTCCATCGATCCACATTTCCAAACATTCATTGGAGAGCTACTGTCGTAAGGCACAAACGTCAGTATAAGTTTTTTATTTGAAGCGTAAACAACAATATTTTTACCACACTTGAAAATGTCGAATTTCGTGCCAAATAATGTGTTTTTGCGGGGAATTCTTCTTCATTATTTTAATATGAAGAAAAAAGCAGCCGAAAGTCATCGTATCTTGGTGGAAGTTTATGGTGAGCATGCTCTATTTGAGCGAACGTGCCAGAAGTGGTTTGCACGCTTTAAAAGTGGTGATTTTGGCTTGGAAGACGAAGAACGCGAGGGTGCGCCGCCAAAGTTCATGGATACCGAATTGGAGGAATTGCTCGATCAAGATCCGGCTCAAACGCAAGAAGAGGTTGCAAAAACTTTGGGAGTTGATCAATCAACCATTTCCAAACGTTTAAAAGCCATGGGAATGATCCGAAAGGTAGGCCATTGGGTGCCGTATGAATTGAAGCCAAGAGACGTTGAACGCCGTTTTATGGCATGCGAACAACTGCTTCAACGGCACAAAAGAAAGGGTTTTTTGCATCGAATTGTGACTGGCGATGAAAAGTGGGTCCATTACGACAATCCAAAACGTCGGGCAACGTATGGATACCCTGGCCATGCTTCAACATCGACGTCGGCGCAGAATATTCATGGCCTGAAGGTTATGCTGTGTATCTGGTGGGACCAGCTGGGTGTTGTGTATTATGAGCTACTGAAACCGAATGAAACGATTACGGGGGATGTCTACCGACGACAATTGATGCGTTTGAGCCGAGCACTGCGAGAAAAACGGCCGCAATACGCCGATAGACACGACAAAGTTATTTTGCAACATGACAATGCTCGGCCACATGTTGCACAAGTGGTCAAAACATTCTTAGAAACGCTCAAATGGGATGTCCTACCCCACCCGCCGTATAGTCCAGACCTTGCGCCATCCGATTACTATCTCTTCCGATCGATGCAACATGGCCTGGCTGACCAGCACTTCCGTAATTACGATGAAGTCAAAAAATGGATCGATTCGTGGATTGCGGCAAAACCGACCGAATTTTTCACAAAGGGAATCCGTGAATTGCCAGAAAGATGGGAAAAAGTAGTAGTAAGCGATGGACAATATTTTGAATATTAAATTTGTAACCATTTTACGTCAATAAAGTTTCAAATTTCGAAAAAAAACCGCACGAACTTATTGATAGTCCTATTAAAATTTGTTTCAAACGATAAAATTGTGCTTTTCTTATCGAATCACAAAACTTAGTATTGTGAAATAAATAAGTTTTGATTTCAGAACTCGAAAGTCACTTTGTTCAACCACTTCAAAGTAACCGCTTCAAAGTCTACTTCCCTACTAGTAGTTTCTAAGTACTCTGAAAATTTCTCAGCGACCCTTATCGAAAAAACCTCATAAACTCATTTTCGCTGCGATTAAGCTTTAAGATCCGGAAAAAAATTCGGTAATTGCGGAAGATCTCTCAAGTTTCTTCAACAACATAGTGTTGCGAAAACCAGGATGCTAATTAAGTGTATGCATACCTGGATGGTTCTTATAAAATATATAATATATATAATATCCTAACGGTAATTTGATTACTTTAAAAATAAATAAATAATTGGCGCAAACACTTCTGCTAGGTGTTTGACCGAGCTCCTCCTTCTATTTGTGGCGTGCGTCTTGTTACTTTTCCACAAATGGGCGAACTTACAGTTTTGGGCCGCCTCCGAACGGCAAATGGTTTCTTATGAGGAACTTTTTGCCAATACCAGCCGAGACGCGGCTGCTATTGGGAAAAACTTTTGATTACTTGATTACTTTGAGTTAGGTTATTTAGAAGAATTCCAGGCTATTGGCTTCAGCAAAGGGAAATTCTTCGTATTCATAGCGTTGCTTTTAATCGCTACTTTTCTAATACTGATTCAAGTAATCAGTACCTGCTTATCGATCTTTATTTACTATTTAATCAGTGATAATTTATGTAAGTCAATAAAAACGCTCAAAAACTTAATCGACAACGCTTTATTGATCATCCGTGATTATCATGTTCATCGTATCGACGACATATGTACCTACACCAAATTGATTGCTAAAAGCGCCAATTTATGACTCTTATAAATATTTACAAGCAATTCTTTGTGTTTTGTGAACGGCTGGAAAAAGAAGAACATTGTATGTAAATTTCTACATCGCTTCAATGGTGCTAATTGTTGGTGATAATTGAGTATCAAAAACATCTTGATTTAACTTTCAGTGAAAAAAAGTATATATGTATATATATATACTCGTTTCTGACGTATTTTTTTATTAATTTGTTTATTTAGTAAATTTTCGTGCGTTATTTATTGCCTGTGGAATTCTCACAGCATAGATAAGACGAAATTAACGAAAAATTTACATAATAAATAAATTATACGATGCAATAAAAAAGTTTCTCCAAGTTTTCTCCCCCCTTCTTTTTTTTTGTCTGTCAGCTGATTTCGCATTGGCACACCTTGACGTTTTTCATTTTTAAAGTATCTGTTCGTGAGTTTGCCTAAATAAAGATTGTGCGTATGATAATGACATATGTGGATGGAGACAAATAAGCTTCCTATTAGACGATAACGGCAAATAGTAACATGTAATTCATTTATATCGGACGGTCTTCGCTTATATTTACTATTCAATGTTAGTTTACTCTTTTACTTGTTTACTTTTTTCATCATCTGAGATTCTACCAGCGTATCACTAGTTTGTCCCTTTCGATAAAAGTCACCAATATACCTCTCAGGCTGCCAAAATTCTCAACATAAACGATGGAAGGTTATATAGGCCTTACACCAATACAGCTCTCGCTCCGTCTACAGATACTCAAGATAACAAGATTTCACCAAGGATAATAGATTGCAAGGTTTGGCCATACGAGACAAAATTGTGAGAGTAATTTCAGCTGCCACATCAACGGCGATTCGGCAGCAGCGTTCTGCCAGCTCATTTCACACATAGTGAAAACAGTTTTGAGGGTGTGATAATTAGCAGACCGTTATTCGGCTCTGAGCGAATTTAACAGAATCAGATGGTCGGCTGACGGGCTGACGTCACTTGAGTTAACAAAAAAACTGAGATTTTATTGGTGATATACGAAAAAATCAAACAGTGACACCTCGTTGCTATTAGAACAATGGCTGATTGGGTCAATGTATGAATACATGTGAAATGATCGTGCAGATTTCGCATGGTGAAAAGATTTTTAGAGGTGTATTACCTAGCAGAACGTTATTCGGATCAGAGCGAATTTGACAGATATGCCGACGTTATTCGTTTTGTGTTTCACTAAGCTAAAGCAAAACGGATGACGTAGAAACCAAAGTTCCCCTCAACAATTTTTTTTTCACCATGCCTAACAAGCAAACCTGGGATCTATCATCCTTGCAGAATTCGGTGGAGTCTCCCAAATGACATGACAACCGAAGCTCTCCTCACAATTTTCTTTTTCACCATTGATAAAGAACAAACCTGGTATATCTATCATCTTTGATTTCACATGTATTGTAAAGCTCGTTCAATCAGACGTGGCTCAGACATCAACCAAGAAAAAAATGAGCAAAAACTTTGTTGATGTTTTCGTATATCACCAATACAATCGCAGTCTTGCCGCAAACAAATCATCGTCACATCCCAAATGACGTTAGCACAGCAGCTCATTCTCTCAAATTTGCTGAGAGCCGGTTAACGGTCTGATATTTGCCACACCTTCTGAATTCTTTTCATCACACGATTTTGGTAGTCATCTTCTTATAAGTAGCTCCATATCCGATATAAAACTTCCTTTTCTAACGACTTCTCTATACCAACTTTTAGTTAAATTACCAATACTGCTAGTATCCCTCCTTTAGAATTATTGTAGTAAAATTCCGAGTTGGGCACAGATCTCTCGGAACATGCACACTGCCGTAGTGGTCGGATTTTCCTCCAACATTAAACACGTCCGTATGCATCAAGAATGGTGGGTTACGAGATTGCGACATCTGTGAAAGTATTTCTGGCGGTGACGTAATATTGAATAATCAAGAAAGAGAACGTCGTTGTTGGGAGAGTTCGTCGTTAAATGAATACAAATATTAGGTTATGCTCTCACTATCCATGAGAATTTAGAGAGAAGAGATTTATTGTGGGACTAATAGTTTGGGCATGAGTCTCCCGCTCTAAATCACGATGTGTTCAAACCATTCTGTCTCTTTGATACACGATGAGCAATTGTTGATGGTTACAAATCCCAAATCTGTCAGACAGCGTAAACGTCTAGGCAGCAAGAGCAAAACTTGCAAGAGCACGACATTGACTAAGAAAGTGTTCAACACCCACCTCTTCCTCGTTCCTGAAGCTGCAATCGAAGGAAACCCAATGTATGTATTTCCTTCTCTCACTCTTCCTTTGTATTTCCTTTAGACAGTACCTGGTGATGATGCCAACCACTGCACTTATGAAAGGCTGGTCTAAATGGATGAGGGAGGGACATACTAGGCATAAAATAAAATAAATAAAGAATTGGCGCGTACACTTCTGTTAGATGTTTGGTAGGGCTCCTCCTCTTAAATGTGGTGTGCGTCTTTATGTTGTTCCACAAATGAAGGGACCTACCGTGCCATAGTTGACTAATTTAAATTCAGTTCCCTTCTTCACCAGCTCTTCCGCGTGTGATTTCCAGATATATCTCTGTGTCCGGGAGGCACAAAATAACGTTCACGGTGTACCATTTAGCCAGCTGATTCAGAGTCGCTTTATCTTCAATTGCTAGTTTGGAAGAAGTATTGTTTCACTGTAGAGATTTTATGGCAGGTTGACTGACAGAGTAGGCAATGATCGGTTGTGCTGACCTCATTCACAATGCAGCCTCTTTTATAGCTCTATTAGCTCAACATAAAAGGCACTACAGTAGTAGGACTTTTGCGTGCATGTCAATGCCGATACTAATATTTAGTTATTATGACAGCAAATCCGCTGATTCTGTCAAATTCACTAAGAGCAAGATAACGGATTGCAATATCAGTTAAAAAGTTTGTTGAAAGTACTTGTATTGATATTGGCGAAGACGGTGCGGTAGGCCGCACAGTAGCCAGAGCAATTAATTCATGGCAAATAAAATACCCGGGAAGAGTAATTTCACGATATTCTGCAAAATTCCAGAGATTAAGATCGCTCTATTTAACACTATTGAACTATTTTTAATGGGTTCATCTCAAAGATAAAGCTAATGTGAATAAGCTAGAAAAAACTGAAGCTAAGAAAGATAATATTTAGCTCGAAATTGTCGAGACGGAACGCCGACTATGCGCAAATGTTTTCACAAATTTCATCAAAAGAATCAACATCCGGAAAATATCAGATAATTAATTTCCATTGAAAATACAAATGTATTTGGAGCTATTATCAAAGGAAAGCTAAGGAAAGATGAATGAGTTCCAGAAAAGTTCTTAGAGTTCAACAAAAAAGAGCGCACAGCTAGCAGTAGAATCTGAGAACAAATTGAGCAGAAAGAATGGAAGAGAACAAAGTAAAAAATTTATCAAAAATATGCGAAATATTTTTATAGTGAGTTATAATACAAATGAAAGCCATATATTTAATTTTTTTTTTTTATTTTTAGCTCGTCAGTCCATACTCGCAAGCGCCGAATAAAAAACCATATTAATAGGTGATTAATGGTATGGGAAGACCAGAAGCACTATGCTGACTTTCCCAGTTCGATGTTTTTCCCATATCAAGCGTCAGCCTATGTCTTTCATACACATACATATTCACACATGTGTAACGATATGTGCACAGCATGTGTATGTGTATGTAAATACAGCCCACCGCTCTTTATGATTATATCAATCGAAGAGCTTTTCAGCGCCAAGTGTTTGAAATTCAAATGGAAAAATAATCAAGCAATCAATCAATATTGTGCGACTATTTTGATTGATTGTGGCAATGATTGAACTTTATTGTTTTATTGCATTATTATGGTACGATTATTAGAAGTATTGCTGTTTGGATGGATTTATCGTCAGTAGCCATCTACAATTCGTAAATCTATCTCCGTCAAAAACTAAGGACCGGCGCGTAAAATTCTTAACTTTGCATTGTGATAAGAATTTATGTTGAACAAAAATAAACGCAGTTAATAAGTCAGAGTTTTCCACTGCCAATACATACAAGTGCTACATGCATACATACATACGAACCAAAAGGCCGGTGGCGAGCGAGCGTACTTGTGGCTAATAGTTGTTACTGCTTGTTAACAAATTACTAAGTGGAATCGCCACCAGTTGGCCAAGTAAACTCAGTTATCATATTGAATTTGTTGTGTATATTTGTGGATGACTAAGTGCCCTGTAGGGAAAAACTCAACATGTGAGTACATAGAATACTATCAGCTCAGCTAGGTTGTCTTCTATCTTTTTTTCATGCTAGCAAATGGAATTTTTAGTTAGCGATGTCCTACGCAATGTCAATTGTCGGGCCATGCATCAGCAAAATATTTGTTCATGCTAGCGAAAAAAAATTCTGGTCCCATATGTTTTTAAAGTAACTAATCATAAAAATTTTAGATCCGTTAAGAGGGAACGCCACTGTGGGGGGTCAAAAAATAGGGAATTTTTTTTTGTAAGTAGGAATGATTATTCGAGGATCGGACAAACGGCAATTTATTATATATGTATTAAACTATGTTGATGTAAATTTTTATTAAAAAATATTGAAAATTGACAAATTTATGTAAATAAACGTAATGAGTTTAAAAAAATGACGTCATCTGGTTGCAGCGATACAGCAATGAATAATCATCTGAAATCAAAAAACCAAAAATTTTATTAATCTACACAATAGTGGCTATCGTTGTACGTAGGCCTTTTTTTTTTGGTTTTTTTTTTTGTACAAGATGGTGGTGATTGGAATTTCGATGTGTGTTTTTCACCATTTTTTTTATTTTCAACAGGCCCAAAAAATTAGTTACTTTAAAAATTTTGAAAATCGGCTACGTACAACGATAGCCAATGCGATAAAAAAAATTTTGAGGAAAAGAAAATTAAAATCGGCTCATTAGTCTTCGAGAAATCGTTGCCACTGTATGAAAAAAAGTCGTTTCGAGAAAAACACGTTTGAAATAACGGGGCCGAACCGACGGGCGCTCACTTAAGTGCACATAGAGTCGGGAATAAAGCAAATTTCGCTTTTAATTTTTTACCACATTTTCTTGAGTAGTTATAACAACAATTTATGCAAAAAAAAAATCGATTTTTTTTTAATTTTCACAGTGGCGTTCCCCCTTAAAAAATAAAAAAAATATCCATTCTATTGGGTTGCTCGGAAAGTAATTTTGTTTTTTTGTGGTAAAAATGAAAGACGAACTTCGTGTAATGAATAAATATTTAATATAATTAAATTATATATTCGCCACTCTGATCCAACAGCTTTTGCCATCTTTCTGGTAGTAGCACAATTCTACTCTCGTAAAATTATTGGTCTTTGCTGGCAAAAAACTAAGCTTGGTGATTTTTGACGTGTTCATTTGAGGTAAAGGCTTTACCGTCCAAAAAATTTTGCAGTGACCGGAACAAATAATAATTCGAAGGGGCGAGGTCTGGAGAATATGGTGGGTGTGGCAGTATATCGCATCCAAGCTGTTAAAACTTTTGGCGAGTAACCAAACTTGTATGAGGTCTCGCATTATCTTGGTTGAACACTAAACCTTTTCTGTTGATTAATTCTGGCCTTTTCTGTTGAAGTGTACCACTCATTGTGTTGAGCTGATGACAGTAGACTTCCGAATTAATTGTTGTGTTATCCAGTAAAAGCTGAAAAAAAGTGACTCCTTCAAAATCCCACCAAACAAACAGCATCACCTTTTTTTATGGATATCGGCTTTTGAAATACTTTGAGCCGGTTCATCTTTTTTACTCCATGATCTCTTACATTTGAATTGTTATATACAACCCATTTTTCGCCCCTAGTAATGATGCGCTTCAAAAATGGATCATTTTCGTGACGTTTGAGGAGTGAAGCACAGACGTCAACGCGACGACACAAATTTCTCTCCGTGAGGACATGAGGAGCTCATATATCGAGCTTCGAGGTTAAACCCAAGCCTTTCAGGTGGTCATAACCAGTTGAATTTGCTAAATTTAACCTCTCATCGATCTCACGAGTTGCTATTCGCCGATTTGCATCAACTAATGCCTTTATCACGTATTTATCAGCTTCAACCGGCCTTCCAGAACGTAGTGCATCTTCGACATCAAAATTGCCGGATCGAAATTTTGGTTTTCTCTAAATCAGCCAATATTTCAGTCCCCTTCAAACTGCCGCAAACGAGCAGCATTTTTCAAGCAGAGGTCTTCGCGATCCTGCAAGCATACATAGGAATATAGAGGTAAATGAAACTGCCGATGAGCTTGCCAGGAAGGGGTCGACAGAACTAGTTTCAGTTGTCCCCTTCTCCTCACACATCAGTGGCCCCTTGACCGTTGTTGAAGGCAAACTGCACATGTTTTTTCTAAAAAAGCGCAAGTCAGATGGAGGTCTGTCTCATTGCGTACTATTTCAAAAGCACTATGGCCTCAATACGTTAGAAACAGAACGCTTAAGGTGATGGGGACTCCCCGCCATTCAATTGTCAAACTCATTATGGTGTTCACTGGTCTTTGGGTGACCGGTACTCATGCGTAGAAGCTGGGAATTCCGTACAACCCCTATTGCAGAAGCTGTGGGGATCCTGCAGGAAAAAAGAATGCTGAGGACTTTCTCTTCAAATGTCCCGCTATGGCGGATAGACGCTTGAGATTCCTCAGCGTGCCCTTTAGGGATGGCTTGAGGAAATTTTCCAGCCTAGATCCTTTTTCTCTCCTCCACTACATCAACAGCACTGGATGGCTGTAGATGGTTTTCTCCTCCCTAAATTTTTTCGCAGGTATTGGTCTACATTATGGTATCAAAACGGCACGTAAGTGCTACTTGAAGTGTACCTGGGGTACTCTTGCCATCTAACTTACCTACGTACCTATTTATCTGAACTAGAATGTTTCCGTACTAGTCTGACTTTTTCCTTCAGCGAGCATATAAACTTACCCACATATGGTTATGTGTATACTAAGTGCTTACAACTACACGGTTGTATCTCTCGAGTGCACTTATCATAAGTAATTGAAATTGCTACGCTATTTCTGCTTATAATAGCGTGACACTAATTAGCTCATCGTTTGTAAAACCCAAGGATTTCTTTAATTTCTTCCAGTATGTCATCGGCTAGTGAAAACCGTAGCAACAAAAACTTAGTTTCATCTTTTAAAATAAAGCCTTTATTTCAAGCAAATATTAACCACTTGATGTATTTCTGGTAAAATCGAGAGTGTAGGTGTGACGAAGAATGAGATAAAGCGCCATGTTCCAATTTATAGTCATAAGTGAATAAATAAATTGTTAAAAAAATAGTCCAGATATGAATAGGTTAATCTCTCATATATGGAGTTATTTCTTTTACATAAAAAGTTTGAGGGTTCAGGAACCATAAAGAAGCACAATTTTAAGTTGTACGAGTATTCACCCATACCCACAACCTACACCACATATTTCGGCTATATTTTCCATGTAGCTCCGCAAAACTGCATTAAAAATGCATCTAACACAACAAAGACGAACGGTACCCAAATACGAGCTATGGTCATATTGGAAAGAATAATGAAATGGCGCCTATCGTGGTACCGTTACTATGCTCTCAGCGAATTTGACAATGAGTGACGTCATATTAGCAAAATTGGTACTAGTATGGCCAGATTACCATTTTCGTTTTGATTTAGTTTTTTTTTTATTTTTTACTATTTAGGCTCGGAGTTTTAATACTTTCCTCGTGTCTTTCTTCTAATTAAAATGTAATGTTTATAATTTTATAAAATATACATTTCTTAAAAATTAGTTCAATAATTCACTCAGTTTTATTTAGCTTTACTTTTTTAACATCTGGTCGCTTCGACCGCGATTTATTGGTCCTGCTGGTGTTCTTCTTCTTTCAGCAGTCAAATCTCTCTCCCGATACTGCAGTGTTGCCTAGTTTGGATATAAAAACGCACTAAAATGCCCATTTAAAGAAAAAAAACAAATTTTTATTGAACCTCTTAAAGAACTTTGTATGCGTGTCAAATGGTCTTTGAAATGTGCGTTTTTTAAATAAATGTGTTATGGTTATGTAGAATTTTATTTATGAATTTTTTTTTAAGAGATACTCTTTTGAGAAGATAACGACTTTTTTGCTATATTTGAGGTTATGTAACAAGGTAAGTTACTGTAAGTAAGTTTTTGTAGAAATGTCGTTATGGTTTTTTCAGTATTTTCTGGTATTTTGCTCATTCTTACTATGAATACACCTCTATATCCCTATGTCCCACTAAGGATTGAGGACCGGAAGAAACTATTACACTTCTATGGTTTTTATTCGCATTCAGTAAATTCAAACGCTTTTTAAAATGTGTAAAAAGGTTTTCACTGTTAAGAAGAGTTGAGAGAAGAAGATTTAATATTCTTACATAACTTTAAAAGGAGCAACAAATTAAATTTTCACCTTCAAAATATCAAATTTTATAAGAACCAACAAATTTTCATTAACACTAAAATCCTCTCAGAGTGATCTTTTTTAACATTCTTTTGTTTAATAATATAGTTTTTTTTAACTTACAGTTTCAGTAGGTTTAAATTAAAAAAAAGAAACAAACACCAAACTAAAAAATTTTCACATTTTGGGTATGAAATTTATTGCGACGAGCAAATTTTTGGCAACACTGCATAACTCAGCTAATGTGACATCACGCACTCTCTGATGGGCGCAATCTTGCTTTCTACCATTCTTGAGCTATGGTAGTGATAGCCGAGCAACAGAAACAAAAGCAGTAGCTGTAGCACACATGGAAATTTTCAGTACTAATACTCCGACTACAGATACCACTTCAAAATTTTGTTTGCCTATTCCTTGAGCTAAAAGCAGTAACGAAAGGCAGCTAGAAGTGGAGCAAACGAGTTGCTACTGCGTTTTGCGCTACCTGCTCTACTACTCACCTGTTCAAGTTGAGCGCAGCAGCGAGAGAAGAGCAATACAAATACGAATACTGCTCATCATTATCATTACCATCAACATCGAGTACACAAAAGCGTTTGATACTAAATTGATTCAATTAAGTAAAATGCCGATTCTCAATCTTCTTCTTTTACTTAATTGGCGCGATAACCGCTTAAGCGATTGTGGCCGAATTCAACAAAGCGCGCCAGTTGTTTCTTTCTCGTGTTAATCTGCGCCAAGTTGTATACACCAAGTGAAGCCAAGTCCTTCTCAACCTGATCTTTTCAACGCAGAAGAGTTCTTCTTCTTCCTCTGCTACCACCAGCTAGTAGCGCATCGAATACCCTCATTGACGCGCGTACAAAAAACAAAGTGGCGTACACTCAAGTAAAAGTAAACAAGGTTTGCTATTATGTATTTTAGTTAATTTAATTATTTAACAGAAAATTTGTATTCTTTGCTCTCCACAAATGGAGCGCTCGAGTCTTCTTTGCTGCCTATGAATGGCAATTTGTTTTTATTGGAGGCTTCTTCATGTTTAATATCTGCCGTGGGGATCGCCCCGCTTCGCTCAATTTCAAGAAGGTGGCTGAAAAATATATTAGATAACACATAATTCCTCGAAAACAGTACCATTTCAGTATTTACAGGCCGGTAATCAGCCGCACTGGTAGCATTTTGAGTCTTCTGGAATGACATCAACTAGATCACGCAGCAACTTAAGATCCTTCGAGCGCAAACAAAAATTATGCACATACAAATTCGACTTGGGAATAGTTTCAAGGCAGTGAATACATTTCGTGAAAATCTGAATCTAACCGCTGAGTTTGCTAAATCTACGTTCGTTGTGTGATTTCAGGTAACAATTATTAACTTCGACACCTGAAAATCAATTTCGCTTGGGAGAGTTGAAGTATCTAACCTTTTTCTTGTATTTTTTGAAGACTTAAGCATAATATTTGAAGAATATTGTGTAAACGATTCAAGTCGATGGGAGTAAAATCAAAGAGGTTCCAGACTGTATTTTTTTTAAACCTGCTCGACTTTAAATCGTTTTTCTAAAACTCTGAACATCTGAATTTTCGAACTTGGTGTAAGCCATAACTCAAAATCTACTTCTATTTCTTTACATAATTCGCCAAGTATCCCAAGGAGCTTTTTTTTAATAATAATTAATTATATTCGCCTTCGACTCACCACTTCTCTGCTCGCCATCTCTGGGCTCTGCTCACTTGACAAAAAAAATTGCATGCGAAAGCTACAACAAAGTTATCGGACAAGATTCACCACCGACGAGCATGGTTATACCCATGGTGAGACAATTTTAGAGGTGTGCTCTTTAAAATACTGTTCTTCGGCTCTGAGCGAATTTAATAGAATCAGCTAATGGGCTGACTTGGGATGTGTTTACAAAAAAAACTGAGATTATTTGGTGATATACGAAAAAAATCAAAACAATTTTCGCTCATTTTACTTCGTTGCCAACAGAACCACGACTGATTGAACGTGTGGGAATTGATATAGGACTTTGTTAGTGATATAAAAAAAAGTAACACAGTTTTCGTTTCTATCTCAACAACCACTGATTGGGCGAGTGTGTGAAATTATCGAGCAGAATTCGGCTGCCAAATCTCTCAAGCAACGAGGCAGCCAAAGTTCCCCTCACAATTTCTTTTTCACCATAATTAACGAGCAAACCTTCTAAATCTATCATCCTTATTTGTACCTAATAAAATTTGTATAACTCATTATTTTCAATGCTGCCAACTCTATTTCAAGTGAGTTTCTTTAGACCGCTTTCATACAAAGAGACTTTTGTTGCTTCAACTTTCCGAATTCTGTTCTGATGTTCCTGTCGTGTTTACTCACCTTACAATTGTTGAAAATTTGTAATTTGAAGAGGTCGAGCCACGGAGCACCAGGAGATTTGGTGGCTCCTAAAACAATCAGGCTAAAGAGCCCATTGTATTTAAAGATCTGGAAAGGGGTGTAGATAGTCAAGGAAGGAAGGAGAAAAGTATCAGAGAAAGAGATAGGAAAGAATAGGGACAGATATAGAGATAGTTAGTCCTATGAGAATTTTCCAGATTCTTTGGCAAATCTGTAAATATCCTCCAGTTTTAGAGAACGAATATTACTCATTCTCATGACATCGGAACCCAATACTCGTAGCCTTGCTCTAGCAAAGGCAAGACTCAAGAGAAAATATTTAGTGCTATCCGGCTCCTTTAAGCATGACAGGCATACCGGGTTCTCGATGATTCCAATGGTGGTCATATGCTGACCCCATGGGTTGTGTCCTGTAATGATGCCGACCATCAACCGAATATCTTTCCTTCTAAGTTTTAGTAGAAAGTTTGACAGTTTTCTGTTCGGACTTGTAACAAAACACTTTGCAGTTTTGCAGCGTTCCAGACCGGACCATCGCTCTTTATGTAGATTGCCTACATAATCGCTGATCCAATTCTTGATTCCTGCGGGACTGATTCCGATTATTGGCTCTGGCCACTGTGGGGTCACCGCTGATCCACGGTTGGCCAATTCATGGACAATTTCGTTTCCTTGAACTCCGGAAAACCTTACAATTGTTAGTTTTTAGTCTACAGTCAACAACTACATTTCGAAGAACGAGAACACAAAGGGCGTTGAAAGAGCGCGAGCATCACAAGTAACGAGTTAAAGCAACAAATGTTCCCCTCTATGAAAGCGGTCTTACTAATACCCATTAAGTGCTTCCAGACAATTGTAAATTTTGTCGGCTCTTTTCCAGTGTCACCAACATATATTCATACCAGTTGCTTCATCTATTCGTCACTGGCTAAAGCTTGGTGTATTGTCATTATTAATTGGCCGATTATTTGTTATTAATTAATCGGTTTTTTAGCGCAAATCGGATTTTTACCTTTCAAGTGCTACGCAAAATTTAAAAATCGAAAAAATCCTCCCAGGGATACCAACTTTTCATTACAAATGCAGGTAGCAGAGTGGTTGTGATCAATGTACAGTTTATACAAGTAAAAATACTCTTCTTCTTACAATTTTTTGACGGGCCCTCCTAGGTGTGTAATAGTGTGAGTGCTTAGCCTTTTTGCTTCAGTGTATTGGCGGAGTTGGTATTCCAAATTTATACATAATTACATATAATTAATTTTATATATATGTATAATTGGCGCGTACACCCTTTTTGGGTGTGCCTTGATGTTGTTCCACAAATGAAGAGGTCTACAGATTCAAGCCGACTCCAAACGGCAGATATATATATATATATTTTATTTTTGTGAGGAGTTTTTTCATGGCAGAAACACACTCCGAGGTTTGCCATTGCCTGCCGAGGGGCGACCGCTACTAGAAAAAACTTTTTCTTAATTAGAATTTTTATGCTAACATTAAAAACGATAGAATATCGACACACAAAAAATACAAAATAAACTTTTGGACTTGAAAAATTTACAAAAACAAATATTTTTAATATGTTTCTTAATAATATAAAAATTTATTTTTATTAATCAACATCTAAATTTTCTATGATTATAAACATTTTATTTGCAACCAGAGCGTTTTGGAATGAGATGATCGGCATTTTTTTATGACCAGCTGAGAGTGTTTTTAATTATGGATCTGCACAATGGCTGCGATTGGCAATGATATTCTTTCTCTAACTTAAATTTGCCATGGCCTACCACGATAATTATTCCACCGAAAAATAACTATTCGTTTATATATTATATTAAATGCCTCCGCTTTACTGGTTGGTGGTGCGTGTAAACGTGATTGTAAAAAATTTAGTATATGCTTCGTATGTATGTATGTCCACTGACTTGAGATGGAAAGTATGTGAGCATTTGTAAACAACGTGATGTCTTTCCGTACATTTCCACGCACCGGTTGTTGGTGTGTTTATTTGTAGACTTCTACAGTTGCTTAGTAACTGGGTTTTATTGGTGAAACGACGAGACGCCTTAAATTTATTGATACACCCCTTTAGTAAAACGTTTAACTATTTTGCCTTGAAAAGTTTCACTTTATTACGAATACGTCGACTATACACACATAAATCTTTTTCCAACGACACAAACACACTTTTTCCTCACCAAAACATTTGAACCTAATCCACTCAACAGTAGAGGCTAAACAAAATGTACTTATGTATATGTATAAGTATGCATGTATGTAGGTATGTAGGCACATTTACTCGATCATCCGCTCTTAGCCTACTCATCGTATCTCAAGTAATATACTTTCCTTTCGTTCATAAAATGTCTTGTGTGAATTTATGTCAATATAAGAATCTGATTGTGCTTTATTTTTATTTATTTGTTTATTAGTCTGATTTATATTCTGTAGCCTTAGCAATTGAAATTACTATAGTAATCGAAAGTTATATATAGTTATAAGATACCCTTTACAATAGGCACCATAAATCCCTATGTATATTACATAAGAAACAGTTGTGGCCGTTCTTGTTGTATAAATTGAGGACGTATACAAGGTGGCGCAAAATTAATCACGCCAACGGAAGATTTATAATTTTTGCAAATTACGTCGTCCGTGAAACATATTTGTCACTTTCAAACTATAAGTAGACAACTGTAGCATACAAACAGGCTAGCAATGGAGCACGTAAAGGTCAAAATAAAAATTTCCGTCGCTCAAAATTATTTTTATTTACTTAGTAAGAAATTGAATAAAAAGAATGGTGGATGATTAATTTTGTGCCACCTTGTAGTTGATATACAAATACTGTTCAATAGTTTTCAATGATTTTTGCTTTATCAACAAAAGTCCAATTAAATGTGGAATATTCCTTACTTGTAATCGCTGCCTCGACAGCCCTTGCAGTAATCCAATTTTCTAAGCTATCGCTTGCTAACTTTATCTTTCTAACGCCTTTGCCGATATCCATTTTAAGGAACTGAATAATTGCTGCACAATTGATAATACTTTTAAATGTATTGACAACTGACAAAAAATCTGACAGAATCGCATCTTAGAGGCGGCAAAGTACTTATCGTCAAGATAAAACGATTTGCGAAATTAGTGCGCAAAATATTGATTATTTAAAAGTTACGTGACAGCTGTTCGTCATACTAAATATATAATCTTGACCTCGTAATCGAAATGGCGTTTCCTCAAGCAATTTTGAAAAAAGAGCTAACAGTAATGGGCCACTTAAAAATCCAAATCGAACACTTACTTTCTGCGAAGGCGCGCGGTTTTCTCCTACGCATACATAGCAATTTTGTTTGCTAATATAGGGTTATTCAATAGGTGCGCTTCAACTTTTTTCCGATAGGGAGGGCGAACGACGCAATATTTTTTATTTTTCGCTTGTTATTTGTAAACTTCTTTAGTATACATTTCATCATGGAACGCTACACACTTGAGCAACGATTGCAAATCGTGCAAATTTTTTATGAAAATAATCGTTCTGTTGCTGCTACTTTAAGAGCATTACGGCCATTTTACGGTCCATTTAACAAGCCGTCCCGTTTTGGGGTTATGTGAAGTCATTGGTCTACAGTAACAAGCCGGCGACGATTTGTGAGCTCAGAGCCAATATTGAACGCGAAATTGCTGGAATTTCGGCCGACTTATGCAAAAGAGCGGTCGAAAATTGGGTTCAACGATTGGACTTCGTAAAACGTGCACGCGGTGGTCATGCAAAAGAAATCGAATTTCATACTTAAATGTATATGTTCAAACTCGATAATAAAAAAAAAATTAGTTAAAAAAGTCAAATCGTTTGTGTTTTATTCAAAAAAGTTCAAAAGTTGAAGCGCTCTTACTGAAAAACCCCATAGAGCCGCCGCACAGTGGGAAATTGTGGCGATAAGTACAAAAAAGATTAAAGTATTGGAGTGATTCCATGTGAGGTGATCCAAATATGTTGGATATTGTCGTCAAGTTTTCTAAAGATTGGTTTATTTGTAGAATTAAATATAAGAATTAAATTGAAAAAAAATGTTATAATTTTGAGATTTATTGAATGTTCAAAATTTTGGTATAGATTTTTTTAATGTGAAATAGCTTCGTGAAGTTAAATAACATTTTTAAACTTTAAAATTATAAATAACTTTGTTAAAGTTTTTTGGGGGAAAAAACAATGTTTTCTTTGTAAATAACTTCTTTAAGTTTTCTGAGAAAAACATTTTTTTTTTGTTAAACATTTTTTGGGAAAAATTTGGTTTTGTTACTTAAAACGCATTTTGAAACATTTAAAAATAAAAAACTGTTTTGAAATGTTTTAGAAAAACATAATAGTTTTGTTAAAAATTTTTTTGAAAAAATTTGGTTTTGTTACATTTAAAACGCATTTTGAAACATTTAAAAAATAAATAACTTTTTTTTAAACACCTTTTTTGAAGTTTTTTGAGAAACATTTTTTGGAAAGAATTTGGTTTTGCTACATTTAAAACCATTTTGAAACATTTAAAAAATAAATAACTTTTTTAAGCTTTTCGAAAATAAAATAATATATTTTTTTGTTAAAAATTGTTCGGACAAAAATGTTGTCAACGTGTTTTAAAACAATTTAAATGTAAATAACTTATTTTTTAAATTTTGAAAGAGAAAATTTTTTTTTTTTTTGGAAAAAATTTTTGGGGAAAAAAATTTTGTTTTGCCTCACTGAAAACACATTTTAAAACACTTAAAATATAAGTTAAATATTTTTTATTTAAGTTTTTTGAAAAAAACTAAATTCTTTTATTAAAAAATTTTGGGAAAAAAATTTTGTTTTGTCCAACTGTAAACACCTTTTAAAACATTAAAAAATAATTAACTTATCTTTTAAATTTTTTGTGAAAAACAAAATTTGTTTTATTAAAATTTGTTAAAAAATGTTTGGGAAAAAAAGTTTCTTTTGCCACACTGAAATCACATTTTAAAACTTTTAAAAAATAATATATTTTTTTAAGTGATTTGAGAAAAAAAAATTTTTTTTAAACATTTTTTGGAAGAAATATTGTTTTGCTACATTTAAAACGCATTTTGAAACTTTAAAAAAATAAATAACTTTTCAAAGTTTTTTGAGAAAAAATAATTTTTCCTTTTAAAAAATATTCGGAAAAAAATTTTTTTATTACATTTAAAACGCGTTTTAAAACATTTGAAAAGTAAACCACTTTTCTTTTAAATATCTTATTGTTTAAATTTTTTGAGAGAAAAATACAATTTTTTTTAATAAAAATTTTTGGGCAAAAAATCTTGTTTTGCCACACTGAAATATTTAAAATATAATTAACTTCTTTTAAGTTTTTCGAGAAAAACAAATTTTTTTTTATTAAAAAATTTTCGGAAAAAGATATTGTTTTGCCACATTGAAAGTATATTTTAAAACATTTAAAAAATAATTAACTTTTTTTAAGAGTTTTGAAAAAAAAAAAATTTTTGCGCACCATTTTTCGGAAACACATTTTTTTCAGTGATCTTTGGAAAACACTCAACTCAGATTTAAAAAAAAAGGGAAAACAATTTCAAAAAATTTTTGAATAAAACACCCTGGTGACACTTTCAAAAATGGCCCAAAATTTTTTACTAACACAATACAATTTTTTCTTAAAAACAAGTTGTGTATAATTTTTAAAAAACCTAGTTTTTAAAAATATATTTTATCAAAAAAAAAAAAAAACACAAATTAAAATGTTTATAAAAATCGCTATACGATAATTTTGAACACTGATTAAATTCGTGTAGCAATAATAAAAAGTGATGTAAGATGCCAAATTTTCCCCCTGTGTCGGCCAGCTTAAGCTATTTCCACCTTTTTGATCAAAGTCGTATGTGTACCTAAGTGATATACCAAAATGTAGGAATTGATTTCTTCTTTCTTGTCCTTATCTCTCCTAAAACCAGTGTTAGCTTTTCAAATATTTTAGAAGATATCCAATTTCCACGTCACTGATTTCTTCCAACTCATTAAGAAATTGTCTACCTAATCTACCTATGAATCTACGTTCGCATACAGCAGGACATTGGCACAGAAGGTAAGATATGGTATTTTCCTCTTCCTTATTTATACAGCTTCTCATTTATACAAAAGTCAGGTGTCCGCACGTTCATCCTCTTTAGATGGCACACATTACAGGTAACCTATTCTTAAAGTTTATTGACTTGTGAAAAAAAGAGATTTAAAGGAACTCGAATGTTTTGACTAGATTTATTAAGGCAGTTTCCAGAATTCTAACTTTTTATGAATTTGTAAACTATATAAGAGTTGCGAGAATCACAGTAACTAAAGTCATTCAATATATATTTAATATAATATAATATACTTATTTGTATACAAATACATACATACTTCTACATACACATATAAACTTACAAAGTAATTTTCTTGTCGAAAGCAAATTATTTGCTTTATTAAAGTGAGCTCAAGCAGCTAGGAGATAAACAATTAATTGAATTAAATTTGTAATGCAGTTTTTATAAATTCGTCTTTGGAAAAAATTAGACATAGTAATGCACGTCTTGCTTGTCACTCGAAACTCAGTTTGATCCAATAAAAATCGCATGCACCGAAACAAATCGCTGCTACTAACAAACTTGTGCACGTATTTGTGTGTGTGTATGCGTACATATGTATATATACTTATGCACATATGCAAATAATTAATGCGTTTCTGGTTTACAAGTCAAAAGCTCGTAAAATATGTAGCTCTTAATATACAGTGTGTTACACAAATATTAATAAGGTAATAAATTTTAATTTAGTTCTGAATTTTTTTTTAAATATTTCAAAATAAAAAAATATTGTATGAATATTAAAAACCAATGTTACAGTTATCTAAATTCTGTTTGAAGTTGAACATAGATTTTGTTTATGAATAACTTTTTAATTTGGAATAATGAACCTTTAAAAATACTGAAACGAGTATAAATCAAATGTATGATAGCTAATAGGTAATTTTCCCTAGGCTTTTACGATCATAAAAGATACAAGGTGGCGCAAAATTATTCGTACAAGTTTGTTATTAAAGTAATGTTTTACTAAATAAAAGAAAATGATTTTGAGTATTGGAAATTTTTATTTTGACCATTATGCGCTCCATTGCTGTTCTGGATAACTCCTCCGGTACTAGGTGCTACGGCACTTTCGTTTAGTGATGAAGCTCGCTACTTAGGACTAATATTAGACAGAAAACTCAGATGAAAGTCGAATGTCGAAGGTAGAGTAAGAAGAGCTACAACAGCACTTTACTCTTGCAAAAAGTTTATCAAATTAAGTTGTGGTCTTTACCTTTTTATCGTACACTGGCTTTATACAGCGATAGTAAGACGGTGTACTATATAGTATGCTGACCGGCTTTAGATAAGAAATATTACTTACATATATCAGAAAGACTATGGAAGATCTACAAAAGATGATCAGTCATTGCATTTGCAGGTGCCTTAGGACTACACCTACAGAGGCACTAAATGTTATGCTCACTCTATTACCTATAGAGCAATTCGGCAAGCTAATACCTGCCAAGTCAGCTCTCAGATTAAGATAAATCCATCTACTCAGAACGAACAGTAGAGGGCACTCGTCAATCTTGATATTGTTTCACATAGGGCTGCCCTATCCGCCATAGCTGAATGGGTTGGTGCGTGACTACTATTTGAAAGGTTGCAAGTTCGAATCTCCATGCATGAAACATCAAATGTTACAGAAAGCTTTTTCTGCTAGCGGTCGCCTCGCAGGAGAAATTACAGAATCAAATTAACTATCACAAAAACAAAATTAACTTATCGTTGGCGTTTCTTTCAAAAATCCTAAAATATTCCACCAAAGCAATTTCTCTGAAGAAAAACCTTTCAAAACAGTCTGGACAGCTGATTGTTAATTTTGCAGCTAATCTGTCATATGTGAACGGGTAGATTAATTTTGTGCATTTATTGTTAATCACTGCATATGTGAACATGCCTAAAGTAATATAAGGAATTGATGTTGGGATACAATAGATAGCGTAGGGCGCAGTATTTCTCTTATTTCTCATGTTAGATTTTATTTTATCTATCCCAGTCTCAGTCTCACTCTCACTCTCTCTAACACACCATTCAGCTTGTACTGAGGAGCCATAAGATTGCCTATAATTACCGTTATACACCTTTACGAGTTTGTACATTCAGCAATGTACCTATAAATGAGGTGGCGCAAAATTAATCACTCTATTGGAAGACTTATAATTTTTGCAAATGGCGGTGTACCTCAATCATATTCGACACTGTGAACTAGACAGCTGCAGTATACATATAAGTACAAAAAGACAAGCAATGGAGCGCGTGAAAGTCATAATGAGGATTTCCATCACTCAATTAAATGTTTTTATTTAGTAAAAAAGTTATCGAAAAAAAAGATGAATTTCGCGCCACCTTGTATATACGGATTTTAATCACTCAAATTCGTTTTTTGTTTTATTTTATAAAAAGGTTATCGAAAATAAAATTAATTTTGCGTCACCTTGTATAAACGGTCAAACAAATTTTTTTCTTTATTAAATAAAAAAGTTATTCGAAAACAAAATTAATTCTGCGCTACCTTGTAAAGCGGATTTCAATAGCTCAAATTACACAGGCCAACAACCAAAAAACTTTTTCGATAATTTTAACTAAGGTTTTAAGGTTTTTTTATGCTGAAAACGAATATGAAATAGTATAACTTTTTTTATATTAATCGCAAAAATATTTAAAAAAATGGATTTTAAAGCTGAAGACTAGTACTTTGCGATGCCGTTGCGGAAAATTAAAACAAAACTTTACCTTGCCCAAAAAAAAATTAAAAAAATGGCCAAAATCTGCATTTTTTGACTTTTTAACCTCAAATTGCCAAAAATCCTGACGTGCTGGAGCATTTTCAAGGTCATATTCGTTGTCAGCATAAAAAAACCTTCAAGAAACACCTATAGCCGTTTTAAAAGCTGTGAAAAATCGAGATTTTGTTGGCCTGTGTTATTTTTTTTATTTAAAAAATAATTTCAAAATTTAAATTGGATGATTAATTTTGCACCACCTTTTATAAACAGTCAAACTATTATTTTTTCTTTATTTAGTAATAAAGTTATTCCAAAACAAAATCAATTTTGTGCTTCCTTGTATATGCGGACTTCAACCACTAATTTCCATTTCATTTTTTCTTAATTTTTTTTTTATTTAATAAAGAAGTCATTAAAAAATATTTTATTTTACGCCACCCTGTATCATATAAATGATCAACCAAATTTTTTTTCTTTATTAAATAAAAAAGTTATTCGACAACAAAAATTATTCTGCGCCACCTTGTACATACAGGTTTCAATCAGTCGAATTAATTTTTTTAAAAAAGGTTTTTCAAAAACCTAATTGAATGATTAATTTTGCACCACCTTGTATAAACGGATTTCAATCACTCAAACTAATTTTATTTCTATATTTAGTAAAAAAGTTTTTCGAAAACAAAATCAATTCTCTGCCGCCTTGTGTATGCGGATTTCAATCACTCAAATTCATTAAAAAAGTTATACTCAAGTTTATTTTTTTTTTTACAATATTTAGTCAAATTTTTTCAAAATTAATTTTGCGTCACCTTGTATAACGGGTTATATACATTTTTCAGTGTAGATATATATACCGCCTTATATACATACATATGTATATAAAAAATGTATCTATGTACAATATATAAAATTGGAAAATTTTCTCATCCGAAAATTTGTTTCTAACGCAAAGAAAGAACACTAATAATATTTCCTGATAAGCAACGCCGTGACACAAAAGAAATCTTACTTATTTCCTTTATCTTAATTCTCGCAAAAAGTGAAATTAATTGCGACAATTGCAAGTGTATTCACGAGAACTACAATCTATCACAGCAATTGTAAAGATAATTACATATTCATGCTGAAACTGTTATATGCTGATAATTCTTACAGCAACACTTAAAAAAAGTGCAGTGAAATTTTTTATTACATTAAAACTTTTTAATGAAATAGCAAAGACAAAAAATTAAAAAGCCCTAACAAATTTAAGTTTGCAGGAACACTTTGATGGCTCACAGTAGAGTGTGTTCGTTTTTCTTCACTTGCAATTTTTTTTTTTGCTGTTGAGAGGCATTTTTTTTAGCAAATAATCTACCTAATTAAAAAAAATTAACATAAACCTGTCAAAATAATGAATTGCGGACATAACAATAAAAATAAACATTGCAGGGCATAAGTCACTTGATCGGCTGGGAATAGACAATAAAGCGCGTTGTTGTCGTTACTCCCCCGTTTCTACTTTTTTTACAACCTTTTAACCACTTCCTCATGGCCGCACTCTGCTTTACAGTCACACTGCCGTGGAACTTCTCTTTAATGCGCCGAAATTTAAGCACTTAAATACAAAACAAACAACAACCAAAAAACACGAGATCAGGCACAATTCTTTATGTGCATGGAAAGGTTATAAAAGTTATTTATATTTGCTTATGGCGTATTTTGTGCCTGCTTCGAGTTACAAATTGTTTAAATTTTTTTTTGACAAATATCACTGCAACATTTGATTTCTATTATATTTTGAGCGCTTAATGAATTAGAAATTTATATTTTATTTTTTACTTTTTTATTTAAAATTTTCGAGTTAAAATTTTATTTAAATATTTTTGTTATAATTTTTTAAATATCGCAGCGGCATTTGAGTTCTACTATATTTTGAGCGCTTAATGAATTAAAATTTATATTTTGTTTTTTTTTTTCATTAAAATATTTGTGCCTTTTTCGAGATAAAATCTTTAAATATTTTTTTTTTTTTACTTTTTTATTTTATTTTTTAACAAATATCGCTGCAACATTTGATTTGAATTTTGGGAACTAAATGAATTAGAAATTTATATTTTATTTTATACTTTTTTAATTAAAATATTTGCGCCTTTTTCGAGTTAAAATTTTTTTTTAATATTTTTTTTTATATTCTTTTTTACTTTCATTTTTTAACAAATATCAATATGTTATTTCTATTTTGGGAACTTAGAGAATTAGAAACTTATATTTTATTTTATACTTTTTTAATTAAAATATTTGTGCCTTTTTCGAGTTAAAACTTTTTTTTATTGTATATTTTTTTTTAATTAAATTTTTTTACAAATATCGCTGCGACAATTCAGTTCTACTATATTTTAGGCACTTAATTAATTAAAATTTATATTTTATTTTTTTTCATTAAAATGTTTGTGCCTTTTTCGAGATAAAATTTTGTAAGTAATTATTTTTTTTTTTTTGCTTTTATATTATTTTTTAACAAATATCGCAGCGACATTTGATTTCTATTTTGGGCGCTTAATGAACTGCAAATTTATATTTTATTTTCTTATTTTATTTTTTTACAATAACAAATATCGCTGCAACATTTGAGTTCTACTACATTTTGAGCGCTTAATGAATTGGAAATTTATATTTTATTTTTTTTCATTAAAATATTTGTGCCTTTTTCGAGTTAAACTTTTTTTATATGTTTTTATTTTTTACTTTTTAATTTTTTTTTTTTTTTTAAATATCGATGCGACATTTGATTTCTTTTTTGATTTGAATTCGAAATTTGTATTTTATTTTATATTTTTTTATTAAAATATTTGTGCCATTCGAACTCAAAGAATTGTTTTTAATATCTTTTTTTTATTTTCTTAATTTTATTTTTTAGCGCTTAATGATTTGGTAGTTTACATTTTATTTTTTAATATATATATTTTTTGTTAATTAAATTTAATTAAAAATTAAGTCTCACATACTTGTATTTGTTGCCGCTTTCAAATTTCTGCTCCAACCGCGGGCTTTTATTACGTTCTGGCACGAATTGTGTCTTTAAATTTCACCTTCATAAACACACTGGCTAATTTTATAACTTGTTTCTTTGTTTTCGAATATTCAATTTCGAGTGTTTATTATTTTTTTTTTTTTAATTATCTTTCGGGCACACTTAGTGCAACGTTTTCCAAAACTAAAAAAAAATCAGAAACAACAAAATAAGTCACTAATGTGCACGCATCGGATACAAGCACTTATGTATACATCGATATTCGATATCTCACACGCAACCCCGTTCACTTTTTGCTTTTCTTCTTTTTCATGTATCGATCCTTTCAAGTAGGAATCGCAGCTAAGTCTCACACCGACTGACAATGCGCGCATACTGTTTCGATGCTTTATAGGCTCAATTGTTTCAACCAAGCAAACAAGCAGCTAACCTAACTAAGCACACCCATCAACCAATCTACCACCATCATGCATTGATCGGCACAATGCAGCAACAACGATCAACAAACGAAATCGCATACGAAAACAAATAATCATGAGAAGCACACAAAACAAAACGATTTGATTAAGCTGGCTACGACGGTAACGATATCAATACGAGGGTCTAGCTACTCTGAACATACATACATATGCACATACTCGTATGTAAGTACGCAATACTTATTTAAGTACAAGTACCTTTTGGCAATTTCCAATTCTTATTATATGGTGTATGCACATGTGTATGTGTGTGTAGGTATTTCTAAAAAATAGTGCCTCAATTTTTATACCCAGCGCAATGCAATCGTACAATTTGCATGAATAACAGAACGACAACGCGCGCATCTCAAACAACTTTCGTAATAAGCGCGTAAGGCGACATACATACATACATATATGGCCGGCCTCCTTCGACTTCGATTTAGCACCAAAAGTTCTCTCTGCCTCGATTGTTCCTTGCTCTCTAGTAGATATGCGGATAGGAATCTATGTTTGGATTAGGATTGGGCATTTTGCACTACCACTAAATTGCACTATCACTAATTTTTTAGTGGTACTTAAAATAAGGGTTTCATTTTCACTAAGTTATCAGTTTTTCAGAGTATTCATTATCCGCTTATTGCATTAATTACTTAGTGCTCTATGGCCAACCCTGAAGTTTTGTCCATTGTTACGAAAAGCTACAAAAACTCGACTTGAAAGTGATTAGGCATTGCCAAAAACTAATTTGAAGTTGTCAAACAATTAATTCCAAAAATAAAAAAATACTACATTGTAAGAATAGCAGCGCAGCCTAAGCGGCTTGCAGTATCTGTGGCATCATGGAGACTAAATTTTGTGCTCATCCTTTCCTCCTCAACTCTCTCCCTAGCTAAAGCTTATCTGCGTTGTGTGCTGTATCGCTGATTTTATTAATAATAATAATAACCAAATTTTTTTTCAACATTAAAGCTGTCGTCTCAGAAAAAAAAACTAAACTCCAGAGACTAAAAAATTCGCCCTCGTTTGGAACCGTCGCCCACTCCTTCGCATTACTTCAAAGTGGCGTTCCATCTTTCTCATTTCAGAGGCGTATAGGTCTCGCTTTTTTATCCGAAGAATTCTTTCCGCGAAACCACTGATGATCTCCCACGTTTCATCGCTGCTTAGCATCTTGTCGATTACATTTTCAGCGGTTATGTGACCGACTGCATTCTCCAGCGTTCAACGTTCTTATTCCCAATGCATGCATTGGATGAATGTGTATTCAGCGTCATCTTCAGCGGCAGCCCCGTATATGCATGTGGGGTGTTCGTAATTCCCTATTTTGAACAGGTATTTCAGGAAATACTCATGTCCCGATTGTATAAAAATTGACTTCACCGAAGTTCCTGCGGTTCCATGTGGCGACGTCTTTTATAAGCCTAGTCGTCCATCTGTAGCGTGTTTCGTTAATCCAGTGGCTTTGCCGTAGCCTTAGCATTTCATCCCTTATTTCACGCGCTGCAGGTTTGCTAACTCTTTCTTCCCTTTTCTTTAATGTCCACAACTTTTTCCTTTGAAAAGTTAGTAAATCTATCGGTATTGAACCGCTTATCACTTGAACAGCTGGCCCTGATACTGTGCGGTAGGCGGACATAGCTATCAAGGCTGCCGTTCGTTGTACCGATGTTAAGAGCTTGCATCGGTGCTTTACCTTTATTTCCCGCTTCGTTTGGGTTGGAGCTCCAATGTTTGCCATCAGTCTAAGTAATTTTAAGTAATACTTATACATTGCAAAAACTTCCTCTCTATTGTTCATTTTAAACTTTTTAAAGAATCTGTTACACTTATTCTTTAGACTTTTAAGCTCTACGCGTGAACCAAGGAAACTTGTACTGCCTTTTTCTAGTTAAATATCTAGATATTTATGTGATGTCTCTCGTCCCATTCCGGCCGCTTTTTTTTGAGAGCTCGATTCAAATGCCTTAGCTGGAATCGGTAACGATCGCCACGTGATGGTTTCAGTTGATTTAAGGAGTTCATAATAGATTACACCCTTCTGATTGCACCACCTGGTTTCGCATGGTTCACCTGGCAGGCTCCAACATTTTCGATGATTGGGGTTATCTTAATAGATCCATTTGTAGTCGCCAGTGACGATGCGATGCAGAAAACCTTTTCTTTTCTGCAGTTCAAGACGCATTTCACACAGCACCAAACGTCTCTCGATATCCCTCTCCTTCAATTGATGTATGTAGTACCCAGTTACCTGCTTTCTATACCATTCCCATCGCGTGCAAACATTTACCGACTGTTGATCTGCCAACATTCAACTCTTCAGACACATCATCAAAGGTTCGACATGCATCATCATCCAATAATTGAGTATCTTCGAATTTTTTCGGTGCCCCTTCGCGATCTTTATCACTCTCGTCAAAATTGTCACTTTGGAAGCATCGAAACCACTCTTTACCAATTGTATTTGATGGAGCTTGATTACCGTAAATATTGACCAATATAGGTACGACACGTTTCAGCTGCACTTTTCTTTAAAAGGCAATAATGAAGCATGACTTTCCGCAAATGCTGTTTTTTCGGTACGAGCGTAGACATTCTTGACGTCAGATAAAAAGGATCTTTACGCTTCAAACGAAAGTCAACTGCTGCGATCGAGACCTCACATATACACCTTAAAATCACCAGTATACTACTAGAGCGAACACAAAACTAGTATTAACACCTCTTATACGAGGGCGGAAACTTATTCCCATACCCAATACTTGAAATATAATCACATTACAAAATCAAGGTAACTAGCAGTAGAGGCTATCGGCCTGCCGTTGATTTTAATGCAAACGTTTTTGTCCCATTTTTTATGGTCACTAGAATGTTTCAAATGGGTCGTCAACAGAAGCCTGAACTCTTCAATCTGCGTTTAGTAGTTTTGAAACGTTCGGCCTTTGCTATTCACTCGTGAAGATATCGAACGACATTTTTTAAAGGCATTAGCGGAAATACAGCTTCAACTGCCGTATAGCACAGACAATGAGTCTACCAATTCAAAACGCTTGACCTAATTCAACAACCTTCCGTTTATACGAATCAGCTCTTGTGTTTTTCAATGGTCAAAAACTTTCTTCATTTGCGGATCACCTCGTAGATGAGGTGCTTTTTCGCTAGAAAATACGTATACTAACACAACAAAGTCTCAAACCTAGAAGCACAGCGATTTTCTATAATATTTCTAAACCCAATACAATTCATTAAAATAAGCGCTGGGTATACGAAGCTTAGTTTTTTCTGAATTGAGGTAATTCTTCGTATATTTTTAATTATTATTATTGTGTTGGACATTTCACGGCTCTTGAAAATATATCAAAAGCTACGTATCATAAATTTCCAAACACAGCTGTTTTGTTTCGCTTAGGCGTTTCGTTCAGCTTGTAAATCAAAAGTTGGTAATAATTAGAAAAATGCTAATTACAGTTATGTACTATATATATATACATATGTGGATATTAATTTATGAACTTTTTCAAAAAACCTTTAGTAACAAGAAAGTGAAATTGGTATGCCTTTTTGTAAGTTTAGGATTTATGCAAACTGTGTTTTGAGTTTTGGAAAGTGAAAAAGGTTAGCCAGGTCGGGGTTCGGAAGCGATCGAGCGAGCTTCTGAGGTTTACAAAATGTCAGCTCTCCAACTTGGTGGGTTTTCTCACCGGACGCTATGTGCGCTGTGTGCATGCTGCGGGACTTGGAATAACCTCGAGTCCTGTTTTTGCGTCGGATGTAGTGAAGGATGAGGTGGAATCATCTCAGCACCTACTCCTTAGCTGTCCTGCTCTCACGGGCGCTAAGATTTAGGTATCTTGGCTTCTGCTCCTATGTTACGTCTGCTGATATAGAAGGCCTTGACATTAAAAATCCGATGAACTTCATCAGCAGCACAAAGTGGTTGACACAACCGCAGCACACTCATCGTTTATAATCCACACACATTAAGGCACCAGATGATCTTTGTTTACCGTTTAAATTTTTTTTTTTGATTTGGACAATCTCTTGAAGTAGAATTTTTGAATGAATAAATTCAGGTACTTTTTTGACAGAAAGTGTTGTGTGTTTTTTGCCGAAAATAAGCATGCAACAAAATATTATTCCATCTAACGGTATTTCTCAGCAGTAAAACCTCAGCACGTGCAATACTGTGCTTGATTTATTGGTTCACTTGGATAGAGGCACTAACCAAATCAGAAAAAATAATAATAAATATAGGAAATTTGGGCTTTTCACATTTATTATTTAAAGCTTAATAGTTTTTGATGCTGTCTTGTTACTTACTGTGTAAATGCGTTTGATGGATGGATTTGTCCAAAACAAATTCTCCAGATTGCCAAATGATATTTCATACGACGCCATTTCAATGATTCGCTTTAAAGCATTTTTGTCTTTAAATTGTTGTCTATTCTCACAAACCTTACGAGCAAGCCATCCCCATAGATTTTCAATAATGTTTAGATCTGGGGAATACGGTGGTCATGCTAAGGTTCCAGCGTTTTGGAGCGCAATCTAAGTGTGAAGTGTGTACAGTTGCATTATCCTGTTCAAAGATTCAATTAATAGGTCCAAAGGTTTCACGCATCTCGGAAACGATGATTCCAACAGAGCTTTATAACTCTCTACCGCCACTTTGTAGTCTACAATTTTTAATTTGAGTGCGCCATAGTACAACTTCGCTCCCCATACCTTAACACCACCTTCACAGCTATGATGTCCACTCAAGTATCTTTCCTCCTTTCTTAAATCATGAAAATAGGAATTGTATCTCTCTGGCCCATTTGAACTTCGTTTCGTCACTAAATACAACTTTTTTCCATTCTCCGGGATTGTTATTTGTAACAGAACACCAAGCCAAGTGGTGCCTTGCACAATCAAGGCGTCGTTCTTTGCAAAATTTATTCAAAGGTGGTTTTTTTTTTTTTTGTAATTTTTTAGCTTCAGATGTGGCGCTTTTAGTATAGCCCTTCGAATAGTGAATTTGCTGGCTGCAACTTTTGCCATTTCTTTAAATTTTGCTAGTGGAAGTGATGCAATTCCAAGGAATTTGCGGGTTTCCTTCGGTGTTAAAGCCATCGCAGTTCTGCCTTTGTAGTTTCACCATAGAAGGCAGCTTGTTTCACGTAAAGATTCACAACGTTTGAACTTCAACCAATATTTTTGGCAATTTCGCGATTAAAAGTCCCTCTGATTTGATTTTAGAATATTTCAAAAGTGAACTTCTTAATCTAAAACTTTTCATTCGCTTAACAAATTTAGCGTGCTTAAATAAAATAATCGGAAGTTGCTTCGAAATAAGAATAATTCTCTCAGTATGCGAGGAATTCTTTCAGTTGTGCTATTCGTTTAAGTTTTAGGGAAAATATGAAAAGTGCAAAGTGTTTTAACGGAAGTTTTGTACTGATAAAAGTAGTGTGTGGCATTGAATAGCTGTAGCTATTGAAGTAGCGCACGACTTTTCCGTGTTAATTAATGAAATTGTGGGGTTTTCCCTTATTAAAGGGAGGTTAGTCATGCATTTATTTTATGCACTAAATACTTAGGGGCATTTCCACCAAGAAGGTTCGCCACAAAAAAATTTTAAAAATTATTAAAATTATTTTGTTGCAGTTGTAAACAAATTTAATGTAGGTATTCAGTTTCATTTTAGTTTATTTGAAGACTAAAACATAATAATAGTTTTTACAGACCCCGATTTTTTTGTTTTATTTTCTTAATATACTATTTACAACAGGAATACACACAGAATATTTAATATCACTCGGGTGAATATTTTCGAAGTTACACGCAAATTGGAAAAGACGTTTCAGACTTAGACTCAGTGCTTTTCAAACTTTAAACGCGTTTTTCTCAAGATGGTGTTTTCAAAGTCGTTGACCTACATTACTCGAAAACAGCTAAACCGATTAGTCTCAAATTTTAACACGAGCTTCTTAAATATATCTTTAGTAATTAATCGCAGAATTTTTCTCACCGATAAATATTTTTTATAAACAATTTAAGGCCGAAATTTTGGTCACAAATCAATTTTTTTTATTTTTTGCGAAACCGCCATTTTGTCAAAAAAATTTCTTTTGCTTATTCCTTCGATTAATTACTAGATTTAACATTACTCTAACGAAATCGGTTTGGTTTTTTTTTTTTAATTTCAGAGGATCCAGTTCAGAGATGTAGTGGTCACCGCAAAACGTCTCTTTTGAGAAGAGCTCCCGGAGATCAGCTGTTGCTCCCTTCCAAATAAATATTTTTACTAATATTAAATCTTTAAATACAGTTAAAAATTTTAAAATTTTGAATAAATTAAAAAAATGTCTCAGAAAAAATTCTGGAAAATTCGCTTTTTCGGTCTTCTAACTGTATATAGTCCCTTCAAGCTAATATGAGTTTAAATTCGTCATCATCATCTATTAGCGTTACAGCCCGTGGAGGGTTTTAGCTGCCCAGCGCTAGAGATTTCCAGTTTTTCACGCCTATGTTTTTCAGATGCTCAGTGACGTTATGCAGTCAAGTTCGTTTTGATCAGCCACGCGGTCATGAACATAAAGGATTGTGGTGCAGCAGAAGTTTTTGTGGCCTACCGTCATTCGTGACCTGCCCATCTAATGCATTGCGACTTAATAAATCTTACAATATTTTCGCCGTTGCAAAGACTTAGCATCTCTTTATTGTGACTGATTCAGTACTCGCCATCGTCTTTGCGTATTGCGCCAAATACTTTACGCAATATTTTGCGCTCAGATATTCTTAGGCGCTCTTCGTCTGAAAGATTCATGCTCGAAATTTCTGCGCCGTAGGTCAACACGGGTCGAATGAGCCATTTATAAAAAGCGAGCTTGCACCTATGTAAGAGAGATCTTGGTTTCAGAAGATTTATGTTAGCGTAGTATGCACGATTCGCCGCCATTATCCTGTCAGATATACAGTTCTGCGTGCTGTTGTCGTTACTTATGCATTAGTACGCCGAGATATGTAAATTTGGACAAAACTGTAGTCTTCGATATCAATAATGCCAGACCCTTTTTTCACGTTTGAGATCCTCATATATTTGGTTTTGTTTATGTTTATTTCCAGTCCTATCAATCTTATCTTATCGCATTTTTTTCAATCACTAGGAGGATGTCATCTATGTAGCGTCTACTACGTCTACGGGCGACAATGGCTATATCGACCGTATATGGTATAGTCAGACCGGACCTAGAAAATAGATGCCCCGATCACGTGAATTCTTTAATAGCATAATGCAAAACTAGATTGAAGATGGCTGTTGAAAGGTATCACCTGGTTTTACACCGCTGCTGATATTAAATGAGCTCGTCATATTTTGTGGCATAGAAACTCTTTCTTTCGCGCCTTTCAACGTAAATTAATTGAGCTTGAATTACCAAAGATAATTAAATAAATTAAAAAATAGAGATTAAAAATTCCTTCTCTAACACCGAAATTATCTAAGCGCGCGGACAATATACTAAGCGAAATTTCTCAATACTCGTATATGGGACAAATCAACTTCATATATGTAGATGCATAATATTTTCATGAGCTGCTTTGTAATGTATTTAAATCTGCGCACGAAGTAGTGGTAGGTTTCAATTAATTTGCCTACTTAGGCGAAAGTAGCTCTTGTTGGCAAAAGAAATTCTCCGAAACATAGCAACTGTAGAAGACATTGCAAGGCTTAAAAGTTTTCTTGCCTTGCCCCAGCCATCGCATCTCTTGAATGGCGAGTTGTCTGCCTTTACTCTAAGCCGTACAGAGGCTTAGCTAAGGGACTGGACATTCCAGGTGCATGCTCTCGAATCATAGTCCTAATTTCGTTTGCCGCCATAGTCACCAGAGTAGGGAGTTCTCAATCGAGGCGTTGCTTGTGTTTTCATTGGGGAAGGATTTGAAAGGGAAGGACATTGAGATATTGTATCAGGTTGGCGTTCGAATTGGTGGCTGCAAAAACCACTTCTGTTTTTTGCCCCGCGCAAATGAATTGGTTATTTGCAATTATCTTGAAAATGAAAAATTTCCCAAAATCAACTTTAGCACCAATTATAGGACTAATTAAGAGCTATAAGAAAAACCGTTTGTCACAAAAAAAAAAGTTTTAGATTACGGTTTTTTTCAGTTTGAATATGTACGATGGTCAAACAATTTCGCTTCTACGTTCCCTTTAATCCAATAAACCCGGGAAGTTCCGATAAACATTCCCACATGTTTTTTTAGCAAAGTCTTACTTGTGATGACTATATCAGAAAGAAAGGATATTTTTAAGTAAGTATTTGGTTTTGGGCCGCCGTACGCATATGGCGTGTGACACCATTCGAATTGCACATGTGCGTAAACCCAGGCACGAAACATTAAATAATAGAAAATCTCTTTCCTGATAGCGAACTGCGTGTGTATATGCGAAGTGTATTTCTGCCATAAAAGAGCTCCTCATCAAAAACTATTTGCCACTCGGAGACTTCATAAAGCTATAGATCCCTGCATCATATAACTACGTTTTTGAATGGGCAACAATTTGAAGACAAAAATGTTTTAATTCGAATTATTAAAACGGCCTCTTGTGAAATTTCATTAGGCAATCTGGAGAATTTGTATTGTACAAATCCATCCATCAACGCATTTACGAAGTAATTTATAAACAAGTCAGCAGCAAAAACTATTAAGCTTTAAATAATAAATGTGAAAAGTCCAAATTTCTTGCATTTATTTTTATTTTTTCTTATATGGTTAGGACCTCTATCCAAGTGAGCCAATAAATTAAGCACAGTGTTGCACGTGCTGAGTTTCTACTGCTGGGAAATACGGTTAGATGGAATAATAAAGGATGGTTAAATTTTAAGGGCCGATGTTGAATGTGAACCACACCTCAATGTCAAGTTTTTTTCTACATTTCATTTGACATTTTGCAATTTCAGACTAATTCACTTTGAACCATGGAAAGATACACAATCGAGCAATGCGTTAAAGTTATTCAGGCTTATTAGGAAAACGGGCGTTCAAATCAAAATGCATATCGCGCAATTCGTGAAGAAAATCATCTTCAGTGATGAGGCACATTTTCACCTCAGTGGATTCGTCAATAAGCAGAATTGCCACATTTGGGCGAATGATAATCCAAGAGTGATTGCCGAAAAACCAATGCGCCCACAAAGAGTGACTGTTTGGTGCGATTTATGGGCCGACGGCATCATTGGGTAGTATTTTTTCCAAAATGAGGCCGGTCAGGCAGTTACTGTGAATAGTGTTCGCTATCGTGAGATGATAACGAACTTTTTATGGCCCGAATTGGAAGGTATGAATGTGGACGATATGTGGTTTTAACAGGACGGTGCCACTTGTCACACAGCTAACGAAACAATGGCTCTTTTGAGCGAGAAATTTGATGGCCGAATAATCTCACGACGCGGCGATGTCATTTGGCCGCCAAGATCATGTGATTTGACACCGTTGGACTTCTTTCTTTGGGCTTATTTGAATAAAAAGGTCTACGTCGATAAGCCAGCAAAAATTCAAGAGCTAAAGGATGAGATAATTCGGCACATTAACGGCATAGAACCTCAATTATGCCTCAGCATCATCGAAAATTTGGACCATCGGATGGAGGTGTGCCGCCGAGGTCGCGGCAGCTATTTGGCCGATATTTTGTTCCATACATAATTGAGCTATACCAATATTTTGTTATAATAAAAAGAAATCATAATAATTTCCTAAAAAAATTGTATTTTATTCAAAATCAATACCGGCCCTTGAAACTTAACCACCCTTTATTTTGTTGCATGCTTATTTTCCAGCAAAGTACAGTCTTCACTTAAATTATCAGAAAATCATGGATTACTAGATCAAATATGTACGCTTGCTTTAATAACCATTTTCTTCCATAAAATATATTGCCTCAATCAAGTGAAGCGAACAGAATGTATATACATAAGTATTTGGGTATATGTCTTGGTATTTAAAAATTAAAATGACAATTACTTTCAAAATTTTAAGAAATCAGTGTTTGATTTTTCATAGGTCACTGCTATAATTTCGCACATAATTGTTTGTGTTTTTTTTAAATAGAATTTGAATATCTGGTGGGCAATCAATTTACTAGCAACAAAAATGTATTAGACTAAGCGTTTTTGGTAATCCGCTGTCTATAAATACTAGACAAAAGTAAATAACAACTAGACAAAAGTAAACTTTGGAATTCAATATGGGTATTCACATTTAGATCACTACTTCATTACTTGGAAGTTTTACGTATATTTGGCTTTTGCTAATCCAACGAAGCGTTAAGGCTGCCAGCTTCGCAATTTCAGCGGTGGTTGGCAAAATAACAATCAGCTGTTTGACCATTGTCATTTCGGGCGTAAACACAAAGGGAATTAATTTATTTAAATCGGTCAGTTGCTGGCGTATGCGAACGGTGTAGACATTATTGCAACGTCGCTGCCTAATTCAAAACAAGCTTTCTCAGGTTTAAAAGGAGCAGCAAGAAATATGGGCTTAGAAATAAATGAAGCCAAAACTTAAGCGCTTTTTTCAACTACTTCGGAATATGTCAATCACAATGTGTGTCAAATACTCAAAATCGGTAATTATGTTTTTGAAGTAATAAATTAATTTAAGTAGCTATGAGTAGCCATTAATGACGCCCACATGATTTCCTCAAACAGAATCCTTTTTGCTCACAGAATCCTTATGCCGAGCCATGGTGAACAGATATTTAGAAGTGCGCTCTCTAGCAGACCGTTATTCGGCTCTGAGCGTCTGTCTCTGAGATTGTGTTGGTGATATATGAAAAAAGTTTAAAATGTCAAGGAAGGAAGTGAGGGAAGAAAAAGTAGGTATGCAAGTAGTTTTTGTAGGGAAAATTCGGCGAAATTGAATAGAAAATATGCACTGATAGATCAATAAATGAACAATTAATTGAGAAACAAATGCTGATCAATTTAGAGGCAAATAAAACCGCAAATTCAAATTGATTGGCAATCTTTATTATTTTTGTGTAGAATCATTCATGACATTATTTTTTAATGATAATCCGATTCAAATGCTGGCCGCAACTGCGCCGTAATTCAGCCATCCGTAAACACCATTTTTGAATGACTCGCTGGAGGACTTCAGTCGGTATCTCGTGAATAACTTTAGTAATGTTGGCTTCCAATGCCTCAATCGAAGCTGGCTTATCTACAAAGCATTTAGACTTTGTATACCCCTATATCACACAAATAAAAGTCCAAAGGTGTGATATCACAGGATTTCGGTGGCCAATCCACTGGTCCTAGACGAGAGATAAATTGCGCACCGAAACGAGGACGCAGTAAATCCATTGTTTCACGGGTTGTATGGCAAATAGCGCCGTTTTTATGAAACCAAATGTTGCGGAGATCACGAGATCACAGGATTCAATTTCCGGCATCAAAAAGTGGCTTATCATGGCGAGATAGCGTTCGCCATGCATTGTCACAATATCGTCAGTCCCGTCTTTGAAGAAATATAGGCTGATGATTCCTTGAGCAGAAAGCCCGCACCAAACGGTTGTTCTCAATGGATGTAATGGATGTTATTGAATGCCTTCTCTCATAAGCGGTAATTTTGCTTATTGACGTAGACATTTAGCCAAAAAAGGACATCATTACACCTGAGTATCATGGGCCTGAGTACATGATGAACACTTTTCCCAGAGCGTCGATTCTGGTAAAAGAATTGTACGATTTGTAAACGTTGTTGAGGCGCAAGTCTTTCCATGAAGAAATGTCAATAAATACTGAAAAAAATTATGTATTTAGCTTGACAGTAGTCACGAGTGATCTATGCTAAAAAACTCTATCGGAAAGAGTACCTCCAATCTGATCACCCATCAGCTGGTGCGAAAGAATATTACTAAACTTACAGATTTAAAGTCGAAAAGGTCAGTCCACCTAACGCAATCGATGTGAATACCCCTAATGTTTGACATTTGTTGCTGATGCGACTTAAACGTAATGAATGTATTATACGAGTATTTGCGTTATTAAATTGTTAATATGCACACACGCATACATGCACATATATTTTATTTAACTTTAACTCAATGATATCCAATTCTGTGATAGCGCCCATAATATGGCTGTGATAATAATTAAAGCAAACAAAGCACTCAATTACAGGTACAAATCGTATCATAGATACGAGCGCTTGTATGCAGACAAAGTATTCCACGGGATGTGTGCCTGGCAAAAATGACTATTTAATAGGCATACGAGTAAACAGATACAGACAGGCGCAAGCGCCGGGTAAGAAGAAAACAAACAAAAAAACTTCAATCAAAACACAAATAACAAATTATAAATACAGTCCAATCGTGATAGTCCGACACATACGGGACCGACTCATTGTCGGATTATCAAATATTCCGGACTACCGAAGGTTCCATTTAATCAATGTTAATTCGATTTCCCGATTGACTTACGACAGATTTTATGATCTTTTCAATTTTATCTTTGCGCTTCACTATGTCATATATAGTAGCTCGCCCGACTCCGTAGATCCCACTTAGGTAAAGAGGTGTTTCACCACGCTCGTATCGCTGAATTATGGCCCATTTATCATCCAGCATAAGTGTTGTTTACGTTTGTTTGACGTCGATGCCATCACTAAGTAAAACCAAATCCAAACCAAAATGACGACACGAAAAGACAGAAAAAAATCACATCAACACCGTCAGAAATCGCGATAGAACAGGCGTCGTTCAAATTTAATGACAAATACGTTGTGACCGGGAAACAAAACACAATCCCCCTCTGCTGCTCTGCTACGGCTGATCAAAATAAATTAATGACAATTGCATCCATAGACGTTATGAGGTTGTCGGATTACCGAACGTGTCGGATTAAGAAATGTCGGACTATCACGATTGTACTGTAGTAGCATTTTTGTAAAGATGAAGCACAACATAGTGCAATCAACACGCTTATCAGAAATTTTGATTAAAAAATCTAAACATACTCGTAAAATGTATTATATAATATATATTATATTATAACCGTTATAAACGAAAAATTGGCAAATTGGAATTTTAGGCTCGTTATATTCCATGTTTGCCTAAATTACATGGAGCATAAAGACTGACACTATTTTAACAAAATACAGGGTGCATACGGTAGTGGAGGACAGTTATGCATTTACAAGTTTGGGGAAAAGAAATCCTTTATTTTCTCTAGATGACTGGGGTGATCGTGATCCCGTAGAGTACGGGCATTTCACACTAAAAAAAGTCTTTCGCTATGTTTTGTTTGTTGTGAGTTATAGGGTGTTAAAAATGGAAGTCAACAAAGCGAAAATTCAGTACATTTTGCCGTTTTTCTTTGATAAAGGCGAAAATGCAAACCAGGCCGCTGAAATTGTGAATGGTGTTTATGGAATGGAAACAAACACTCCGGACCTGAAAGCATTCGATGAGGTACCAGCTGGTGGTAGCAGAGGATGAGGAAGGTTTTCACACCAACCAAGAAGAAGAATAAGTTTATGGTGCCGATACTGCAACAGCTAATTATGAGCAATTTTTGTATCGTCGATTCCATTCAGGCATTTTTGATGTTAAAGAAAATGTCGATACTGTCAAATACGTCGATAAAATCACAGAAATAATCGAAGTTGACCGGCATGTTAGTAGTCGCAGCATCGCTCAGAAGCTAAATATCAACCATACAGTTTTAAACCATTTGTGCAAAAATTGTGAACAAAAATAATGCATTTCTTTCCGCATTTCCGCATATCATACCGATTTATATTAGAAATCTCTAATTTCCTCAAGTGGACGCGGTCATTCTTTGATATGGTTCGCCGTGAATTGGAAGCATCAGATGGCAATGCAAAATCTATTGCAAAACGCAAAAAACACAATGAACGCTCTAACACTGTCCGATCTGCAGAATTTATTCAACAAGTGCAAGCGATCAGTAACGAGGTTCCTTCAAAATCAATGAGTCACCTTGGATAGCGGTTCTGAGGTGGATGTCGAATATAGAATTAGAAAGTTAAGTCATCTTTCGGCATCCTCTCCCCATTGTGGCAAAACAACAGTGCCAGCCTTCCCACCAAGGTGCGCATCTTCGACTCTAACGTCAAGTCCTTTCTATTATATGGTTGCACCACCTGGAAAGTAACTGCGAAGATCACGAAGCGCCTGCAAACGTTCAAATATCTCGGCCTTCGTCAAATTTTGCGAATTTTCTGGCCCCGGAAAATAAACAACGTCGACTTGTTGTCGCAAGTTAACCAGGTCGACGTTGCATCAGAAATCAAAAAAAAGAAGTGGCAATGGATTGGCCACACGCTAAAGAAAAGTGAAGATAATGTTGCTAAACAAGCGCTATGCTGGAATCCATTTCAACAAACTGGTAGAGGAATTGGCAGATCATGTACCACCTGGCAGCGCTCAACACAAGCTGAAATGGAGTTTCCTTGGAATCGTGGAGGGAACTAAGATCCCTAGTACAAAACCGTGTCCTTTGGCGAAGAGGAGTGATTGACGCCATATGCTTCAAATGGGAGTTAAAGGATCACATATATATACACAGACATGTTATATCCGATATATATACAGTTATCCGATCAAAATGTCTTCTAAATAAAATTAAAATCCCTGAAGCGCGTAAGATGTTATGGTTTTTTCCCTACGAAAACAATTTTGATTAAAAGCAAAACACCAACCGTAGAAAACAGACTACAGATGGATATGTTCCACCCCTACAGAGGTTGCTGCTGCCATGCACACAAAGTCTGCAGCCACTGTTGTGGTTTTAGGTGTTGTAAGCAACAAAGGGCGTATCATGCCACACTTTTCTTCACTCAAGGCTTTACTCTTGGATTTCTATGTATGGAGCGTAATTGAGCGTTAAACCAATAGGAATGTACATAGCATCATTCCTTCTCTAAAGACTACAATTAATATCATCATCATTAGGATTCATAGCACTACGACCCGGTGTGAGCCTTAGCTTCCTCCAAAATTTTCTTCCATGCATCTCGGTCTATAGCCATACTGCGGTAGTTGGCCGCTCCTACGCTTCTTAGATCGTCCTCAACAACATCTAACCGCCTTTTTTGCGGTCGCTCTCTTCGCCTTTCCCCATACCTACATGCGTGCATCCAAAACTTCAAACAACCGAGGTATTCTTTCATCTGGCAAACGTGTCCTAGCCATCGAATGCGCTGCGGGTTAATAAATTGCAGGACGTTTCCAACTTTTAGGAATTAAGAACGCATAATGGATAAGGAGCTTTTGATTCGAGCATGCAATCTTTTCTGGACCCGGATCGAGTAAGTTATTGCAGCTAATGGAAGTTTCATTTAACGATTTTATAGATATAAATAAGTTATTGTTGCGAAAAAAGATTCGTGAAGTTTAATTAATCTTTCTTCAAAATACAAGCTTATTAGTTTTACTCTCAAGTTGTCCTCAAATAGCGTCGGACTCTGTGTACAAAATTGAATAATTTCCCATATCTTCCATACAGGAGACTAGGTCACGAAGTTTGACTACTAAGTAAAAACACTGATAGCGCCATAGATGAAGCACGCATGCCCCAAACGCCTACTGGTTCAAATGCATTTTTATAATTTTATTTCGACATTGTTCCTAGCGGATTCGGATTCCAAATGATATTCTAAGAAAAAAGTTCATTAGAGCTTCATTAGAGTCCACAGCTCTAAAGTCAATTTCGAGCTCCAAAACTTTAAAATAAGCACTTTTTAATTAATAAGAAAATCAAAAGTTATTTATGGCAATGAGGGCAGAAAGTAGAAAAAAATACAATTCTTGTTGAAAATAAAAGCACCTAACCACCATTTGACTGCGAAAAAAAAAGTGGATTAAAAAAAATCTTTAAATTCATTTTTAATATCTTGGTTTATTTTTTTCAAGTACTAGTTTGCCACACGATGTACAGAATACTAAATGTGACGCCTTTCGAAAACCGCCACTTTATTTTTGGCGATTTTAACAACCGGTTGACATCATCACTTGAAAATAACAAAACAAACAAAAGGAAGAGAAATTAAAGGTTTGTAACTCTTCAGTTGACGGCCACCGTAGCCGAATGGGTTGGTGCGTGACTACCATTCGGGAGTACGTAGGTTCGAATCTCCGTGCATGAACATCAAATAATATAACAGTTTTTTTCTAATAGTGGTCGTCTCTTGGCAGATAATGACACAGCTCCGAGTGTGTTAATACCGTGAAAAAGCACCTCATAAAAATCATTTGCCGTTCGGAGTCAGCTTAAAACTGTAGGTCCCTCCATTTGTGGAACTACAACAAGACGCACGCCACAAACAGGAGCAGAAGCTCGGCCAAACATTTAACAAAAATGTACGCACTAACTGTTTATTTTATTTATTTAAGTGGCTCAGTAAATAGCTTGGTCACATTGTGATTTTAAGATTTGTGAATTTTAAATTAAGCAAACTAATAAAAATGAACCGCGTGCCGCGTGTTAAATTTTTAAGACACGATTTATAAAAATACCTCCAAATGCAGTTTTTTCTTGTATTCCTGCCGATAACGTCATGTAAAGAATGAGTGTGTGTGTATAATTTTATGTATTTGACATTTTCTAATGCTTTCACTTAATCTTCCTCTTCACAAACAAGTAATTTCTCTTCCTATTATTTGCATACTCGCCACGTAAACGTCACAGCGAACTCGGAAGGCGCAATCAGGTATTCTATCATTCTTGGGATTGTCACTATTAAAATATTATAAAAGTATTTTTCGTGATAACCGCTTAAGCGATTTTGGCTGAGTTCAACAAAGCGCACCAGTCGTTTCTTTCTCGTCCTAACAGGCGCCAATTGGAAACACCAAGGGAAGCTAAATCTTAACCCACCTGATCTTTCCAACGCAGAGAAGGCATTCCTCTTCCTCTGCTACCACCAGCTGGTACCACATCGAATACTTTCAGAGCTGGAGCGTTTGTATTCATTCGGAAGACATGACCCAGCCAACGAAGCCGCTGGATCTTTATTCGCTGCGCTATGTCTATGTTGTCGTAAAGCTCATACAGCTCATCGTTCCATCGCCTGCAATATTCGCCGTTGCCAACGTGCAAAGGTCCGAAAATCTTACGCAGAATCTTTCTCTCGAATACTCCAAGCGTCGCTTCATCGGATGTTGTCATCGTCCAAGCTTCTGCGCCATACGTTAGGACGGACATGATGAGAGTCTTGTAGAGTGTTAGTTTTGTTCGTCGAGAGAGGACTTTACTGCTCAGTTGCCTACTTAGTCCAAAGTAGCACTTGTTGGCAAGAGAGATTCTACGTTGGATATCAAGGCTGACATTGTTATCGGTGTTAATGCTGGTTCCTAAATGAACGAAGTCTTTTACAACCTCGAAATTATAACTGTCTACAGTGACGTGGGTGCCGATACGCGAGTGCGCCGAATGTTTGTTTGAAGACAAGAAGTACTTCGTTTTGTCCTCGTTCACCACCAAACCCATTCGCTTTGCCTCTTTATCCAGTTTGGAGAAGGCAGAACTAACAGCGCGGTTATTAAGGCCGATAATATCGATATCATCGGCATACGCCATCAATTGTACGCTCTTATAAAATATTGTGCCTGAGCGATTAAGTTCTGCGGCTCTTACGATGCTCCCCAACATCAGGTTAAAGAAGTCACACGACAGCGAGTCACCCTGTCTGAAACCTCGTTTGGTGTCAAACGGCTCGGAGAGGTCCTTCCCAATTCTGACGGCGCTGCTGGTGTTGAGCAACGTCATCTTACATAGCCGTAAAATAAATAAAAAAATGTCAACTACTTTTTTGCTATTGTGTGTACATGAGGTCTCTCGTGCAAGTAATGATGATCATTTTGAACCCAGAATCATTAAAATCGGTTCATTTTTGACAAAGTTATGAGCAATTAAAAAAAAAAAACTTCTTATCCTCAAAGGGTCAAAATTGCCGATAAATCTTAAAAAAAAAAAATTTCCCGCGAACAAAAAAATACATGTCTCATTATTTTGACCAGGGAGTAGCATACCTACTTGAGTTACATAGAAATCGAAGAATATGTCCCGAATAGCCCGGTTGAATTGAAATGGAAAGCATCACAGTATATTCTTAAGATACTACACTTTTGAAATATTGAAAAAAATTCTTTGAAAATTCTATGTACGTATGTAGTCCCTTAAAACTACTATTGAAAAGCAAAACCAAAAATAAGTAGCATTTCTTTGGAACCAGCCTCCTACAATTTAACACAACTTCATGCACACATTGCATTCGCCTAGCAGCTTGCCTAATCAAAACTCAGCGCATCAATTCACTCACACGCATACTCGTACATATGCATGTATATGAGTGCGACACTTCCATGACTACCCAAACGTCGCCCAAACGTCCACTCATCTTTACTTGGTTACTTTAAATAGCACGTGATTAATTAAACTGTATGGAATTATGAAGCACCATTACTGCTTAAGTGGTCATCAAACACATTGACAAATTGCAGCTCTCAAACACTTCGCGCGCACCTTCTTCGTAGTGTTTTTCTAATTTTAGGCCTAGTACAATGCAAGCCTATGTAGTTCACTGAAATTAAATCAATAAATTAAAATCAATATTTTGCAATTTCTCTCCACTTAAGTATCCATCGCGTGACTTCACTTGAATTTGCGGAGCAATGGGAAAAATACAGGGTTCAAGTATGTACGTACACATGTATGTATGTATGTTTGTAACTGTTAGCGCAATGAAAATAAATGTTCAAATCCCCTTGCACTGCAGCGATCGCGCAAATTGCATATCCAGGCGCAGGCGCAGTCACACGCACCACACTGCAGTCTTTGTCACGTGCATTAAACGCCAAATACTCGCACAACTCTTACTTCTATGCACACCAGTCGAATTTAGCGAACGCGATGCTATGTGATGGACAGTGGAGCGAATTGCCGCCACACTGGTACGGAGTAATTAAGAAAGTCACTAAATAATGAGCAGAGTGAAGTTTTGGCATTGACAAGTAAAAATAAATATTACTGATCAAAAAAAGGTATGATGTGAACCCATCCAACGGCTTCTTGTGGCATTGAAAAACAATGACCTGGGAATTTATTTGGGTGCCAAATCAGGAATGTAGGCGGATGAACCATTAATTCACTGTGTTGAATACACAAAACTCTCCTTATTTGAATCAATGTGGAGAATATTTTATCTTATTCTCTTAACCCTTTGGGGACGAGTGTAGGCATAGGCGTTTTACCGTTCCGGACGTGTGTCCGCATTCAGCCGCCCAAATTAGTTCGTAGCTGCAAGGCTCGCGACGTCTGTCGCTCTTTACTGCGCATTCCAATACCTCTCTTTCTCAGCGACGCTCGCCCGTCGAGCGGCTCTGTCCCCAAATGGTTAACTGCTATTCTCTTTGCGACACCCCACGTTTGGTTAACTGTTTCTAAATCACGAAGGTTAAAACGCCTCCAGGTATTTCGTGGACGACCGGTTCGTCTGTGTTCTTAAGGGTCTCACTCCAACGCTGTTCTGCTTATGCTTTCCCTGTCCTTTCTGATGCATTGCTATTTACGACCTTTTATCACTTTTTGGATTGGTTCTTGCTCGGTGATCTTCCACAAGCCTGCATTTCGGATAGTGTTAGACCAAAAAACTTTACATAAAATCCGATGCCATTTGTTAGTGAAGCTTCTTAATTTTTGCATAATGCTTCTGTGATTAGTTTCCCCTTATTTTGTGAAGCCTTCTGGTAGACAAATGGGGGTGTACCATTCTGATTTCACTGCTAGCGATTTGCTTCTTTATTCCGGAACAAAGGCTTACATTTCCATTGAAAAGTTTTGGTGGGCAAACAACTCTTATTAGATTTGACTCGTCTTGAAAAGTGTATAGAGTCGATTGATGTTTGGATTCAGATTGATATGCGTAGATCCCTTTTAGAGGCCTTCTGTTGCAACACGACTAATGTTTTGTAACATTTATTCGCGCTATTCGACATGAGGGTTTCTTTGAGCGATTATCAAATTATGTGACGTCCAAGAGAGACAAATCTTTTTGGTGACAAATTATTCAGGCAGTATTGAAAGTTATTAAATGCAAGCGAATGTAACTAATCCCCAACATGACCGTCGGTTCTATTTGAATGAATGAATGAATGAGGTTTGCACTTTCGTGTCCTCTACTCATCACAATACCTCATCCAAGCCCAGTTATAGCGCTGCATTCCAGGAGAAGGTGCATTGGAGTCTCCTGGGATTGGTCACGGAAACGGCAAGAGTCCGTAGACCAAATCCCGATCATGTACAGATGTCTTCGCAGTCTGCAGGGGCCTGTGAGGATGCCCGTGAGCAGTCTTAGATTATCCTTGGGGAGGTTTAAAAGTTGTTTAAACCTCTTTTCGTTGTAGCCTCCCAGTAAGGATTTCGCCTGGCGTAGTCCCATAGCATGGTGCCAACAAACCTCCCTTAGCCCTAGCCCTTCCCTCCTGAGCTTCTCTTTGTTGGTGTGTTGTCCTAGGGCTCGGGTCCTTTAGAGGCGAGACCGTAACCTCTCTCGCCAATGCATCCGCTACATCATTCCCAGTTATACCCCTGTGCATTGGGACCCAAATAAGCCGGAAACAATTGCGCATTCCTAGTAACTTAAGTGTCTCAGTACACCAGTGAGAATTTGATTTCACAGGACGATAGGGCCATAAGTACCGCCTAACTTCCGCTCCTGTCTAAGTTTATCTCTGCACATATATAGATGGCACACATCTCCGCTTGGAAGATGCTTGGAAAACTACCCATCGGCACAGATCGTTTGGTTCTGGGGCCGTAAATTCAAACACCTATGCCTTCTGGAGCCTTCGAGCCATCTGAGTGTATCAGTGCAGAGTAGATTCCTCCAGTTTCTTTTCAAATGCAGGTCTACTCCAGTTCAACTTATTGTTTAGTTCAATTCTGAACTTCTACTTAACCGGAACGACCCGGATTTGTATCCGTCGAAGGACTGTTACCTTAGCACATTTCCCGTATATGTGTGGACAATTTTTATGCTGCTACAAAAACAACAACAATGCCCAACATGACAATCTTGTAACATTAGTTCACGCACAGCATTGATATTTTCTGGCACAACGAACAATTTTGAGCGACTGAATTCGGTAAACCAGCGAAGTAGGATGACTCACGAGAGGGATTCATCACCAAAGTCAAAGCAAGCCCACTCTTGGCACACTTTTGTTGGTTTAATCCGCCTCTTGAGTCATAGAAAATCAACGCGCGAAAATGTTCAAGATTCGATTTCATTTTGTAAAAAGAACAAACAGGACTCGTATGTTAAAACGCTCCAAATACCATTACCATTAAAACTGACAAACATATATAATATAAAAGCTTAAGTAGCAACCCTCGTAAAATATTTAATATATAGAAAATAAACAAAGATTTTTAGGAAGATGTGTAAAAAGATTAATTCAAACATATATTTTAAAAATTACAAATATACAAAATATCTAAATCTTAATAATTAAGTAGCAAGCAAATAACAAAAAAGCAAAAGGTAATGAAGATTTATTTTAGTTTTTTTATTCAAAACTACCCAAAATAATAACTTTTAAAAATTAAGTAACAAGCAAATAAAAAATTAGCAAAAGTTCATAGAAATTTCTTTGAAATAATGGTTTCAAAAATGGTTTTTAAAAACAAAAAATTGCGAAAAATAATTAATTTTTGATAATTAGGTAACAACCAAAAAACAAATACAACAAAAGTTTGTCAAAATTTATTACAGAAAATTATTAAAAATATATGTTTTTTAATTAAAAATTACACAAAATTATTAATTTTTTAAAATTAAGAAACAAACAAAAGTACAATAAACTTTATTGGAAAAAATTATTTAAAATTTGTCTTTTTTAATTAAAAAGTACACAAAATAGTTAATTTTTAATAATTAAGAAATAAGCAAATAATAAATACATTAAAATTCAACAAAATTTATTTGAAAAAATATTAAAAAAATGTATTTTAGTGCTTACACAAAATAATTAATTTTTAATAATTAAAAAACAAGCAAATAATAAATAAACAAAATTTCTTTGGAAAAATTATTTAAAAAAATGTTTTTTAAAAAATAAAAATTGCAAAAATAATTTATTTTTAATAATCAAGTAACATCAATTAACAAACAAACTAAAGCTCTTCAAAATATATTTGAAACAATTATTTAAAAAATGTTTTTTAAAAAATAAAAATTGCGGAAACCAATTCATTTTCAATAATTATCTAACAAGCAAATAATTAATAAAGAAAAGTCTATAAAAATGTATTTGAAAAAATTATTAAAAAAAAAAAATTTTTAAGTTTAAATGTTAACAAAATAATTAATTTTTATTAGTAATAATAATAATAATGAACAGTTTTTAAAATAATAAATAAACAAAAGCTCATCAAAACATATTTAATTAAAAACATTATATTTTAAAAACCAAAAAGTACACAAATAAGTTAAGTTTTAATAAAAAGTGTATCAAATATTTTCAAAATAAAATTTATAAAAATAAGAAACTTTCTGTGCTAAGGAAAAAAAATGCGTTTTGAAACTGGCATTGCACTTGAAAAGTGTTTCACATCGTTAACGGGGTAGCAGCTCAATTTGTTTACATAAAAAGCACAAAGGAACTTAATAACGAAATATTAGAACAACTCAATTGATCCTAACAAAAATCTACTATACTCTAAAGATATTTCCTTGTTAAAGAAACTCTTTATCATAAATATCTGTTTCATCGGCAATTTAGCACTAAAATATAAAAAGGGAGGACAGGAGTGTGTAGCGTCTCTGTTAAATATATACATCTTCCTAGAACACTAATGTTAGTCTACTCGAATAACATAGTTTATATTTCGTTTTTCTCTCACCGACCGCTCTTTGCTGGCCGCTTTCAAATATCGTGTAATCTCAGCTGCCGATGTTATCTTGTTGTATGCAGTAATATATGTAATATCATTGAAGAAAGTGTTGTTGTTTTGTAGTTATGAAGCTCGTGTTAGTCGATTCTAATATACTAATAATTAACATTTACATTCTATGTAACTTTCAGCCTTCTTTTTTCCAACATTTTGTTCTGGAGTGAGAGGGAAAGAGCTCTTGTTTTTTGTGCTTTTGCTATTTGAGAATGGAAAAATAAGTTTCAAAAAAGCTTAACAGCCGTTTTTATAAAAAAAAGCGCGACATGACCAGGTCTGCATGTGCGAAGTACAACAAAATGGATACGAGGAGAGCACAAAGTTTTAGTTTGCAACATTTGCTCTTAAAACGAAAAACGTTGTATTTTTTAAGCGCTAAATATTTTTTAAATTTACTTTATTTTTGTAAATAAGTTCATTACTCAAATCGTTCATCAAAATAAGGTGTGGTTAAGTTTCAAGGGCCGGAGTTGATTTTAAATAAAATACAATTTTTTTAAGAAATTATTTTCATTTCTCTTTATAGTGATACTGGTATGGCTCAATTACGTATAGAATAAAATATCGGCCAAATGACCGCCGCGGTCTCGGCAGCACACCTCCATCCGATGGTCCAAATTTTCGATGACGCTGAGACATAATTGAGGTTCTATGCCGTTAATGTGCCGAATTATCTCATCCTTTAGCTCTTGAATTGTTGCTGGCTTATCAACGTACACCTTTTCTTTCAAATAATCCCAAAGAAAGAAGTCCAACGGTGTCGTTGACGTTTAGGTGTGGTTCACATTCAGCATCGGCCCTTGAAATTTAACCATCCTTTACATAACTTTCTGCTATTTCTTCAGTATTATATCCTATTAAATTCAAGAGTTCACAAGTCTGTGTACTTCACCAGCGCTCGCTGAGTTGACGTAGAGCCCTCCTTACTATGATAGGAGTAGACCACAGGTTGTGAAGGAGATCCTCATACTCTCGTTAGGCGGGGAAACTACTTCATAGGTCTCCTGTCTAGCCAGCTCATCCAGCTCGAAGTCTTCTGTAACATCACTGTGAATAGGTACCCAGATGAGCCTTATTTGGGATCGAAAGTGAGGTCAGGCATTCCCCGATCAGTTTCGAGCGCACCATCATCGAGCTCAGTACCGTGGAGAAGATATTTACTTCTGTGATAGTTATTACACAAGTGAGCAGCCTATGAGCAAAACAGACTACAGTCGTCCGACAGCCTGAACTTAAGTCTGGATTTACCTACCTAATGAATAGTGAACAAAACAAAAATGTTTATTTTGAATTCAACGTTCCATACGATTTGACAGCACTGATTTATTTATTTGGCAGTTCTCAAACAAAAAATTTTAAGCGAATTATTGTGATCAAAGAAAAGAACACGAGACAAAACATAGCTAAAATATACAAATAAACAGTAAGCGATTCAATTCGGTAAGCAAATATAATACAAAAATACACTTAATGGCAGTCTCTTATGAGCTAAAGCTAAACAAAAAGTAGCTGGAATATCATTAACACACAATTTTTTTTGTTTGGGGCACAGATGACTTCTCTAGCGAGTGAAGAAGTGGTTAATCGAAGGTAGCTAGTACTGAGCTGTCAAGCAGCTCCTTAGAATCAGTTTGCACTGTAAAAAGGCCGAGAATTGTTTTTAAGAACTATGCCTTGGCAGTTGTTGAACTTCATAATTTTATATTATGCGAATACTAAAATCAAAAAAAAAATTTAAATCGAGAAAAATATGAATTAGTTATAAAAAATCACTAATGGCTGCATATGAAAATTAGTTAATTCGTGTCAAATTGATCATTTCTCCCACCGTTCTACCCGGAGCTGATGTTGACTCACGAGACCAACGGCTATTCGGTTCGTCATAGTATTGTTGTTGATACCACGAGTAAACAATTGATTTGATGCGCTCACGTGAGAGCAAATACTGGCTTTAATTATTTTTGCATGATTTTGCTTGGCAGCAAAAACAAAAAGTATAAAATAGCGAAGCAAAAATTCTTAGTACCAATAAAAAATGTGTGATCGAAATGCTTTAACAGCATAGTCATCGCGTCTCCGCAGACAAAGAGACAAACGAACGATGCTGGAGTAAGGCAAGCACGCTCCACTCCATACAGAAATCAGAAATAGCCCCGAAGCAATAGTAGCACTCCGGCTGATGGTGGTGACAGTAAGACTATTAAGCAGCCGACACCATCGCGATGGCCAAGGGGAGGGGAAGGCAAGTGGTAATGATTGCAAACGAACAAGCACGAGGCTTTGAAGTGCTGAGGCGAATAGCGGCCGCCAACAGCCAACAGCCTCTAGACGCCAGTCGCCAGCTGTTACGTGAGTGGACCAAAATTCCAGATACACCAGCACACAAAAAATATTCGTAGGAAATTGAAAGCGACTCTCGGGGAGTGGACGAAATGAAAGCAAGAAAAAAAATCAGCATCACAACAATGCACTGTGGAAGATGGTTGGGCGTACTCGTAACGGCTGAACGGTTACATTTCAGGGGTGTATGGGGATGGAGTGTCAAAAAGTTCAGAAGCTTCAAGGCAATTTAAAAAAATTTACACTTCAGACACTCATTGAAAGTAAACAGCGAGTACAACAATAACACAAACAGTTACAGGGAGCGCTTAACATAGGGTCATGATGAGAGCAGCCAGCAGCCGATGACGACGACAGAAACAAAAACAAAGCAAAGAAACTAAAACAAAAAACTACAGCAAAAACAAAAGCAGAAATTAAAACAAAATATCGAAAGCTGTAGCAACGCGCAGCGCAATATAATTTCGTTATTTTGTAGTATAAAAACAACATAGCAGCAGCAGTGTCAGAGAACAATGCGTTTGGAGAGAAGAATACCCACAGCGACAGCCACAGCAATAGCCACATACTGAGTGTGCGCCAAACAGTGATTGTGAACAGCGACAACGATTTCCAACCGACAACGATTGTGTTGACGATGCCACAAAGCAGACAAGCGTGATACACACAGCATAGCGCCCAGGCAGCAAGGTAGCTAGGCAGCTAGGCAGCTTACTAGCCACTCATATCCATCCATCCATCCATCTAACCAACCAACCAACCAACCGACCCAGCAGCCAGTCAACGGGCTTTAGACTAAACCTGAGAAACGCACTTACCAGCCATACAAACAATAAAACAACAAAAAACGAAAACGCTCACGACACACACTCTCACGGGCAACGCCGTTGTACTCGTGTACTCATGGAACAACAATGAGATATCCCGACAAAGGATAACAGCCCTTGGAACACGTAGCCACACAAAAGCGACCGAAGTTTAAACCTTTCACTCATACAACGACGAAATCACTTAACAGCTGGTGGTGCACTGTGTAACTTGGACGGTAAGTGATAAGTGAAAAAGCATAGTTAATTAATTTGCAGAGGTGCAAAGTAAAAGAAACTTAGTTTTAGTATAAGGGGTAGGGTAAAGTTCGACCCTTGATACAATATATTCTATTTTAGAAGATGGTTTTACTTTTTACATAAACCGCTTCTGTTGGCAAATACGCAATGTTGCCACTGTCGATACTGAACTTGGTGATTTTATTTTTATTATTTTAGGTATTTTTTTACAAAACAAGTAAATATTTTAATATTTCAAATGGATCACCTCATTTTGAATAAGTATTTAATATATTTAGGCGGTCGCCGTAGCCGAATGAGTTGGTGTGTGTCTACCAATCGGTAGAGACCGGGCTTGAAACCCCGAGCGTGAATGACCAAACAAAAGAAAAAATTTGTATAATAGTGGTCGCCCTTCGGTGAGTAATGACAAAGCGCCGAGTGTATTTCTGCCATGAAAAACTCTTCCTAAAAAATTATCTGTCGTTCGGAGGTGGCACAAAACTGTAGGTCCCTCCACTTATGGAAAAGCAACAAAATGCACACCACAAATAAGAAGATAAGCTCGACCAAACAACACCTAAACAAAAGGTATCGGCGAAAGTTTATATATACAAGGTGGTGCAAAATTAATCACCCTATGGGAAGATTTATAATTTTTTATAATTTTTTTATTATTATCATCAATCGAAATATTTTGGTTCTTATTTAGTAAAAAATCACATAAAAAAATCATATACATGAAAGTGCAAGTGCACATTATTATTATTAATTTTTTTTTTAAACGCAAAACTTGTTTTTTTTGTAGAATTTTTTTTTTTTTTATGTGTAGAGAAAATCCCAAGGCGAATCTATTAAAGGCGATGTTGGTAAATCAGCTTATTTGTTTAGTTTTTCTTGCCCATGTGGATGTCAGCACAGAATAAAGCAAGGCGAATTAATTTTTTGTTACTTTTCCAATACTTTGCCGTGACATTCAAACGTACAAGACATTTTTGTTGGTCTAATGCCATCACCTTTAATAAATGTGCTTTGAAAATCCGCATTATTATTAAACATCCAAGCTGTATAACGAACAAGTTTTATTAATTTAATAATTAATTCCATTGACTAGACTTTTTTGTTAAGCTACTCGTATGTTAGAGTTTATTTTTTAATTTTTTTGCTAACAAAACAAATTTTATTTTCCCGTTTAAAAAATTGATATCTAAAATATATACAACCCACAAAGAATTGTGACATGTTGACGGGTCGGTCTTATCGTAAAGTTCTTTCTTCGTTCGGTTCTGGGGGATACTCAAAGTAATTAGTTTGGCGTAGAATTTGATAACTCAGAAATTTCTGTACTGGTAAAATATGGCTTGAAAACTTTTAAGTCACGTATGTCAATTTGCTATCGGAAGTTGGTTCATATTGTAGGTTTATATGAATCTTTGAAATTTTGGAAGTGCCAAATTCCTTGTTTTTTAAATTTAAAGGTGAAGGTTTTTTGGACGAGCAAAATTATATGTTTAATGAATTAGCAAAAGTTTTACAGGTATAGATGGAAAAATTGTTAAAAACATCCACCACTATCAGCTGTCTAAAAGCAGAGCAAAAACATAGAAACACAAAAACCAGCAACTATTTGATAACATTCCGAAAAGCAGATTATAGACTAGGGTGGCTGGGGTACTTTCCTTTTTCTGGGGTGACACTTTCCTAAACCTTCTCATGTGACAAAAATATCATTGGTGCAGAGGGAAACACACATATCTTGTAACGAAAGTAATATTAGGAGCATCCTTGAGCTTCTTCCGTATCACTGCTTCGCAATTTTCAGATAACGGCTAAGTTGCCTCGATTCTGCGTTCTTCAACCCATTGAAAGATTCTACACAGATCAAAGGATCAGAAATCTACTAAAGCTTGCGAAACATTGCTAGACAAGCAGGAACTGTATTCTGCGCTTCAACTCACTTGTCACCATCAGAGACGGCTCCATATAGAGAGATCAGTACTCCATATACCTTATAAGACCGGGAAAATTTGTACTACATAACTTTATTTTCTACGAACACTATTTGACCATATAATACGAATCCATTGAGTAACTATTTTTCCAATTTATTGTGCTCCCTTCATAGATTCAGAATATTTCTCTGACTTCTTCAATTTTAGTATTTATTCTAGTTTATTGAATTGTGTTTCCTCCTCTGGTAAAATATGTTTAGCCAGGGATTTGTGCCTCTTATGCGTCAGACTATATTCCCGGTTTTGTAAGATGATAGTTCTGTCTACAATGTCCTGCTAGAATTTCTGTGATGATTCTAAAATTATTCTTATTTAATTTGATCCATTCTTTAAATCGGCTTAGCCTAAAACTACCTATCATTGATTTATAGTATTGCAATAGATTGTCCCAGGATGATCTTCTTTGTCTTTACTCTACTTCCTGAATAAATAGAAGCCACCCTTTCCTAGCCCACAAAACCGTTCTGGGTCCATAACTAAGAAGGCCACCCCTTTCCTGTATAATTTATCTGCCGGTCCTTTCCGTATCAAAATTTTTCTAAAGAATCTGAAAAAAATGTGTGAAATTTTGGTGGAAATTGAATGAGGGTTTAAAAATTTTACAGAAGGTTTGAAACTAGGATTTACCATATGTGACTTTTGCTATAGAATAAAATACATTTAAAACAAAAAAAGGATTGAAATTAATTTGAAAAAAACCAACAACAACAAAAAAACAAATATAGTCAAAACTTTTCATTTGGTTTGGTGGCCTTATAATTACATCACTCACTTAAGTTCGGTATGGTCCAAAAGAAAACCTATCAGTATAAATGATAAAATTTTTGCGCAAATGGCTTAAAACTTTTATAGTTGATCTTCAGCTCTTGGGTGATGCTACGACTACTAACATACCGATCAACTTCGATTATTTCTGCGAATTTATTGACATTTCGAAATTTAAAATTATAAATTATTTAATTTTACCTTATTTTTTTATTTGAGCTTAATCCATCTCGGCTACTGCCGGAGATTACACATCCCGGATACAATTGTGCTCTACTGGACCGTAGTCCAAGTTCTACGCCCATGCGATTGCTATTGCTTCAATATTTAAAAATCTTCGAACTATTGCACATATGTCCAGTATGGTCGACTTCTGCATGTCTTCTAAAAGGTGTTGTCAGTCATAGTTCTTCAAGTTTTTTAATAGATGCTTAGGCACATCCAGTGGAAGATTTATTATTCCGTGAAGCCAATATAAGTTAGACCTTTAATTGCCAATCGACTATTTTGTGCACTAAATTTGTATACTTTATTATATTATAAATTATTTTATTTTAACGTATTTTATTTTCTTTGTTAATTTTATTTTATCTTATTTTTTTAATTTTATTTTTTTGTTTGTTATTAATTATTTTATTCCACTTCTCATTTTATGTTATTTTATATTATTTAATTTTTTTTTTAATTTTTCTGAATTAACTTTGTCCTGCTCCGTCCCATTATCTCCATATTCCATGAGACGAGAATTGTGAAAATGACAATAACAACAAAAAAATTAACTAAAATTGCACCAGTATCAGGAGCAGGAGCAGGCATAGCGCAGGAAGAGCACTATAAAAGGAGAGCATAAAAAAGGAGAAGAAGAGGAAGCATAAGTGGGAGCACAATTACAGCGCAGAGGCAATGGTGGTGGTGGCGACGGCATCGGCGTCGGCGGCAACCACGATTCAATCGAAATCCTTGTAAGCGAACAAATCTTAACGCAATTAGAGAAGACGAACGCTTGGTCGCGCCGACACGGAAAATGGTGATGCTGCGATTTTCTATTTAACTTTGCTACATTGAAACATTTGATGTGCAAGTAACAAGCAGAAAAAGTGGAAAAAGCTGAGCACAAATAAGAAAGAAAAAAGAGAGTAAAGAAAAGTTAAAAGTTAAATTTAAGTAAATTTGTTTTCGAAAACAAGGCAAGGCAAACAAAGTAAGAAATGGAAAAGTTTACCAAGTGAATTGAATGGAAAATTAAGACGAGAACGGTAAAAAAAGTTAAGAAAAAAAACGGAACCTGAACTGTAAGCAAACAAATTTATTATAAAAAAAAGTCTGCGAAATTATTTGTTCAAAGTGTTTGTAAAAATAGTGGAAAAATGTGGCTTTAATTGCGGCAAAAAAAAATGCTGTAAAATGAATTTGGCAATACGGCAATAATTGTGCAAAAATGCGAAAACAAAGTGACTGACATACAAATGGCGAAAATAACGAAGCTGATATTGGCGTTAATGAGTTGGAAGTAAAGAGGTGAAAATACAAAGACCATAAATGTAGTATGACATGCAAAAAAAACAGCAACAATGCACTCAATATTAGTAGGTTGCTAATAAAAACCCAGATCTCTATATTTGATGCGAAAAAGTCAAAACGAAGCACCCACACATACACACATTTACGCACACACCATATACACTATTCAATACAACACTTATTTTGTTAGCTCTTAAAAAATGTAATATGAGTGGATACTGGAAAATTCCCCACAGCATCAAAATGAGAAAAATGCGTGCAAAAAGTGAAAGGGCATCAACGCCCAAAAAGATGCTACACATTTTCTCGCAATATTTTTTTTTTGTTTTTTGTTTTTGTTTTTGCTCAACGTGTGTATGTACGCACATTTACTCGTTCCGAAGCAGCCACTGCGCCATTGCCGCTGCCGCTGCGACTTCTGTTGTTTGTGCTTATGCTCTGGCTCGTTGCCATTTTCCCGCTGTGGCGGTTTCTGTTAAAGTTAAAGCACCCGCCGTTGTTACCGTTACAGTTGCCATTAGCCATTTGCCACTTTCCATTCGATACAATGTAGTTGTTTTTGCTTTTGTATGTTGTGTGTAGCGTTGCCGTTGCCGTTGCTGTTGCTGTTGCCATTTCCGCCTTGCAATAGAGACACAATTCGGTCGTTCGACGCGTACCACTGCTCTCGGCTCGTTGGGGGCCGTTAATCATGGCCTAGCACAGCAGGCAGCAAGGCAGCATCTATTATACACACATACGTGCATACATAACTGCAGAAGGCAGACAATAAGGCTGGGTGGTGGCTGGAGGGCTGGCAAGCAGTATATGGATGTGGATGTATTTGGGTTTGAAGGAGTCTAGCAGGCCGAAAGAACGGGGTTGGAGTTTGTTGATGTTACTCGATCTGGTAAGAAGCGTTTGTCTACACAGCCTGCAGCACTGTCAGTAGTGCGCGGTTGGCACCAGCGTTGCCACGGCTGTAAATTTTTGGCGCTCCAAAAAAACTTGGACAAAGAAAAAACGAAAAAGATTTATTAAACTAAAGTTATTTACGCCCCCTTTAAGTGCACAATCTGTGTTCACTCTTCGAGTAACTGTATCTTTTTTGTCGAACATTATAGGTTACTGCACAATTCAATATGAGTCTCGCTTACGTACTTTATTTTCAAATTTTTGCTTAACTCCGCAAAGTAAGAAAAAATTCAATACTAATGCAAATATCCCTTTTTAAACACCTTCCGCCAAAGAAATTTACTTTTATTTACTTTACTTAATTTGCTTACATTACTTGCTTTACTTGCGTTACTTACTTCACTTACTTTATTGACTTTGCTTACTTAAGTTACTTTACTGACTTTACTGATTTTTCTTACTTTACTTACTTTACTGACTTTTCTTACTTTAATTTACTCACTTTATTTACTTCACTTACCTTACTTACTTTACTGACTTTACTTACTTTATTTACTTCACTTACTTTACATACTTTACTGACTTTTCTTACTTACCAATTGGGTCCAAAAGTAAATGCGTTACCTCCGCCCAGTTGTTTACTTACTTACTTATTGGCCGTAACAATCCGTTACCGAATAATGCGTCCCCAGGTGACTCTGTTTTCCGCATACCTTATCAAATTTCTTAAGCGAAGAGAAGCTATGTCATCTTCTATTTGATCCTTCCATTGAACACGAGGATGTCCTCTTCTGCGTCGACTGCCAATTACCGTCTCAAACACCTTCTTCGCCGCAGCAGTTCCTTCCATACGGACGACATGAACCAGACACCTAGTCGCTGCAACGTCACTCGTTTTACTATGTCAAAATCTCCATAAAACTCATGTAGCTGTAGCTGGTTAATCACTCATTGGTTCATTCGAGTGTAGTAACGGTCATTTTCGTGAGCAGGACCAAAAATTTTGCAAAATACTTTCCTTTCAAAAACTCTAAGAGCGGCTGCATCTGATAGTTTGACTGTCCAGACTTTAGGTGTTGTTTTCCGTTTGCACTGAGGTGGGCATAGTAAGAGACTTCTAACGTAAGGGTTTTAAGCCGGCAGAAGTCATCTCAACACTAATGCATGCATATGTATTACTCAGCGTCAACGAAAAAGGCTCTGTTCACAGAAGTTCTATAAAGTTTAGAAAAGTTTTTCATGGGCATTTTGGGTGTTTGGCCGAGCTCATCTTCCTATTTGGCGTGTGCGTCTTGACGGCGAACAAATTGTGACTTTTTTGTCATTTAGGTACATTTAACTTAAGATCTCAGCAGGGTTTGTGTCTATACACCGAAAGCAGTGGGCTAAGTGAAGGGTCTGTCTTTTAGCAGGTAGGCCTACATATAATATTATCGTGTGCGTTAAAAACAACTTTCCCAGAACATAGCTAGCGCGGAGCCATACTAATCAGGAGTTACAAAACTTCTAATAAAATGTTGCAAGATAGTTCGGATGAGATCTTCCTTTTTTACTGAAGCCACATCATACGTGTTAAGGACTGTACAATGAAGAGTACGGGGCGAACATCTAGCATATTAAAGAGGAAGATTGTCCTATCCTTTTGTTTATTGTCATCTGAAAAACAAAAGCTGATAGCACTGGCGTAGACGAAATTCTTTGTAAGTGAAAGTAAGATCAGACGACCATTAGGCCTTGTGACATCTTCTGTAACTGGTAATACCGACCTAGTACGTTACGGAGCGCAAATTTGATGTTTGCTTTGTAGCCTGAACAGCTCTCGTCTCATCAAAAGTCTTATAGCTTACTAGATCAAGCTGCGTGCGACAGAAAGCATTGTAAAACTTAATAGCGGGAGGGGAGAGTGCTGACAAAGAGCTCAAGTTTCACGAGGACAGTAAACTAACAGAGTGGTATATGAGCCAATAGGTGAAAATATGTGTTGAGAGGGCCTGCAGTGGTGACGGTGCGGGAATTTGCGATCTTCCATGCGTTGACAAAATTAAAGTGAAGAAGAGCCTCGGTCTGAGAAATTATTATAGCTTACATTTTATTGAAAGAATGCTGAGTTATATTATCTATGAGTGTCGCATTTAGTATAAATTACCAAGTCGATGATGAATTCCATGTAATGAAGTGCCACAATTCGCGAACTGTTAAACTCCTTATCCTTATCCTATATATCCGGCATACCGATAGTCCTTGAGATTGCTAACTAATTAAAGCTTTTTCATATTTCAAAATTTCCTTCGAAAGACAAGAAACATGGCTTACGAACAGAAACAGAACGTATAGGAAGAACTAATATATTCCGTTGCTGCGTGAGGTTAAATTGCAGGTGCAGAAAAGTGCACCAACGTCATAGGGTAATGTCACGTGGGCGAGCTAATTTTACTTCCGTATGTGGCGGCCGCCGTAGCCAAATGAGTTCGTGCGTGTCTACAATTCGGCTGTGCGTAGGTTATTTTTTAATTTTTTTTATGTGTTTTCTTAATGAAATTCTGACAATTCCGAATTCCGGTTGAGTTGAAGACCGCAAGACATTCAATTAATGATTTTTAAGATATTGTTTATTTAGTTTTTGGCCACCAAACTGTAAATATTATTAACATTAAGTTGTGCTCAACGCCGGAAATTAGATGAAACACACAATTTTATATTACTTTATTTATTTGGTTGATATTTCGACATTATTCTGAAGTTACCTTTAGGATCTTACGGCTGAGACCGTAGACCAGGCTCGAGCTAAACTTCTTCTTCTTCTTGATTGGCGCAATAACCGCTTACGCGATTGTGACCGAGTTTAACAAAGCGCGCCAGTCGTTTCTTTCACGTGCTTACCGCCGCCAGTTGGACACACCAAGTGAACCAAGTCTTCTCCACCTGAGAAGGAGGCAGAATCTTTCTCTCAAGCTCTCCAAGATACGCTTTAGATCAGATATTAGCTTAGATTTAGAATTCAGAGACATTTTAATCAGGCCAAGCTACACGAACACGGACATTTATCTTCAGGGTTTGGCTGATCTCATCCACAATGTACAGAATGCAGAGATGTGGCTAACATCAGACCGTTAATCGGCTCTCAATGATTTTGACGGAGTCAGCTGATTTGCTTACGTCACTGGGGTTGTGATGGCGATTTGTTCATGAAAAAACTGGCATTAAAATAAGAAATATAAGTAAATTGGGGCATACACTTCTGTTAGGTGTTTGGCTGAGCTGAGATTGTATTGGTGATATACGAAAAAATCAATAAATCCCTCGCTCATGTTATTTCGCCTAAACAACGACTGATTAGATAAGTGTGTGAATACAGAATTCTGCTGCCGAGCACCCAAATACGTGGCAGTTGAAGTTACTCCAACAATTTTGCTTCGGAAAGTCAAAAGCCTTGTAATCTATCACCATTGGACCCAATTGATACAAAAATTCGCACGTAATCGGACCACTCAGACCATGGAGAGAAAATGACTCAGGGTTATCGAAAAATCACTGATATTTTCGAGCTATCTGCGTAAAACTCTCCTTGTCTCTCTCCTTCGTCTAATTTTCCATGACTAAATTTCGCTCATAACACACAATAAGGCGTTAAATTTAAAATGATTTACCGTCATAGGACGCCCTATTCTATGCTGTAATTTATTTCGAAAAAAATTTAATTCAACCGAAACGGCATCTCTATGTTAGCTGGTGGACGCACGCACACGCATGCCTGTTAGCACACCAGCTCTGTGACAAGTTTCATATAGCAACAAAACCCTCTCTCTCGGTATTGTACCAACGCATATGTATAAGCTTATGTGTGTGTGTACATGGTGGCAACCGCAAGGACATTGGGACAGCGACAACTAACTAACTACTAACTGTTAACTGCCAACAGGCAGAAACCATAAGCCAAGCAACCACAACTTCAATAGCACTGGCGGCAATGGCAGCGGTAGCAGTAGTAGCCAGTGTGAGTGGCACAGCCTCAGCCGCAGTCACAGCCACAACGGCGGCCTCAGCAGGCACTAAGTCATGTAATGGCATTTTTGGGTCAAATCGACAATCGGCGCACCAAAACAAATTTTTAGTCTGCATATAAGGTATGTCTGCACACACACCCACACACATGGACGTACGTAAACATACATACATACACATGTGGATAGGCACTTGTGTGATGAATATAAGCTTCGGAATAAATTTGCATGAGCGCGCAAGGACCTCATTAAATGTTCAAATGACTACATTTGCATATGTGTGCTGGGTTTATATTATAGTTAATGTTAATGCTAATGTATGTGTGTGTGTGTATGTGATGGCATGAAGTTGGCTCGTTGATTTTGTGCGTATTTCAAATGTTTTCATACACTATGTACTTATAAATTGAGTGATTTTTAAGGGAAACCAAATGATGTTACCTCAACAACCTGTTAAGCCTGACAAATGTAAGAATTGTGTTTAATAATGTGGAATGTGGTGTATATAATTTGCGTGCGCTCTCACATCCAGGGGTAATAGGCGCACTGACTATTGATCAGAATCGAAATTGCTTTTATAAAAATAATAAAAAATAATTACATTTCTCAATTAATTTTAAATTTCAAACATAAATTACATTTCCTGATTGGGTATTCTTCTTCTTTATTATGCCTATTCGATTCCGAATTATAAGCACTCATACAGATTCCCTTTCTAAAACAAATAAACATAAATACATCTCTCTGTCTTACAACATTGCATAGCTCTCCAAATCCTCTCGTACCAGTCCAGTGACGTTTTTTTTGTCAGGATAACTAGCAAGTACAGCGCTCAGACACAATTAAGTCCATTGCACTCGGATTCACTTTTAATTTTCTTTAAATCTACCCGACCTACAAAGAAATCTGAGCAGATCTTGTGGTGCCAAGGAGCCAAGGTGGTCGCTTCTTAACACATCAGTGCCAAAGACCTCGAGCCTGATTCGAGCGAAGGTGAGACAGACGCACAGAAAGTGGTCCGTTAGCTCATCTTCCCCTCCACATGCTGGGCAAAGCATCCTGTCTGAGATGCCTACCAACCAACCGTCTGCAGTCCCTTCTGCTTAATGACTGAAGGATTTGCGACAGTCGGTCGGACATTACAGGTAACATCAGTTTAGTCCATCTGCAGCCTCTCTCAGCCTACCAAGCTCGCTTCAGAGTTGTAGTAACCCATTTGCTAACCGTGGCTTTGATGGCTGCAGAAGGGAGTGGCAGAATGGGCTCCGGGCTAAAAAAGTTGGTCTCAGATCCCACCACGTATATATGACGATTTGCATTCAAAACATTTTTTCTCCCAATGCCACGATTAGCTTCTATTTTTCCTTCAAAAATAAGTTGTAAGTGATGATACTTCGGATTTCTCATAATATGGCCAAGGTACACTGTTTAATAGTTTTTAGAAGTTCTTGGTCTCGTATTCGAAATAATACTTCATTGTAAGAAACATAATCAGTCCAGGGAATTTTCAATATTCGTCTGAAGAGCCACATTTCAAATGCTTCTAGCCTGTTCTAATCTGCTGTCCTTAGCGTCCCTGTTCTCACTGCGTACAACAATATTTACCAAACATAACATTTGGCAAAGCGCATTTTAGGCTTTAAGTTGAAGTCATGACTGGTAAGGACTTTTTTGTACTATGTGCTATTTCTATCCTTATTTTAATATCTGGCCTTATGGAATTTTTAGGCGTTCAGTTGATTAGTTTTTAGCTTGTGTGTGCTGTTGTGGAATTTGGGATATGGCCACCAGTCCAGAGCTGTATGGAAGTTCAACTTATATCTAGTACCACGGGGAACAGGAGCCCTCGAAGCTTACTCCGACCTGTTCTTGAGGTAAGCCCCCCGGGGAGTATCGTGGTGGTTGTGGTTTAACACCCAAATGCGGGTAGAACCTTTTTGGCTCGATGTGGAGTTGCATTGCAACCGGTCGCCGGACCCTTAGTACGGCAGAGGTTTAGATAGGCTTCGAACCCCACCAAGGTAGTTAGTGTGTCCATTCCGCACTGCCAATTGGTCTCGTTAAAATGCTTTTGCGTTTTTGTGGCGGTGATCAACGCATTGATTTGATCCGTTGTGCTTTTGAACACCGTTGAGTCAGCCTGTCGGCGGGAGGTACTCACGTAAAACACACCGGACGCTGAGCAACATACACTTAGATGCGCTTACGTTAAACTTGATGTCATATTCTTCTCTTTCGATATAGAGGTTCGATTTTCATGTTGTTGTTGTTGTTGTTCTAGCAGCTTACTAAATCCTGTCAGTGCGATGTAGTTACCGGCCGTCTTTGTCTAACTCATCTAACGACATCATTTCGACAGGTTTGGTCGAGAGGGAGAGGGGTATGAAGTGAGTAGTTTTAATGGGGCATGTAAAAATGTGTGCGATACCCACACACCTATGCTTGATTCATCTATAGCCATATTCGCCACATTCGCCTTAACAATTAGGTGGCAACATCACACACAAAGAATTTCCGTTAAAGCTTTTTTTATTCCTTTCAACACAGTTTGTTCCATATCCGTAAACAATTCTCTAACTAATATTGTTTTAGTTTAAATTGGTATTTAAAATTAGATGGCAACGTTTTTTTTTCAATATTCTATATTTTAACTTTATACTGATATACATATTTTAAAAAATTAATAAGCTAATATATTTTTATAAAAAAATTTTTAGTTTTCAAAAAATAGGTGGCAACACCAATTAAATTTTATTTTATTTGTTTTATTAAAGCTTGCTTAAGCACCTTTTATTTGATACCTATATATTGATATGCAACTTAAATTTCTGATAAATTGCTATTTTTACAATAAAATTCAGGTGGTAACGCTACCAAAAAAATTAAATTTGGAATATATTTTTCTTAAAAATATTTGCCTTTATACTCATGCTGCAATATTTATCGTAATTTTTTAATAAATTACTTTTTTATATAGACAAACAGGTGGCAGCACCCATGTAGTTGTTGTTGTAACATCATAAACATTCACTATATACATACATACATATATTTGGCGAGTGCTGGTTTCCTTGGCCGAAAATAGTTCCGGGTCGTTACGGTAACAAGAACCGACTGCCGTGGAAATGTGGCAACATCCATCTAAAATATATGGTAAACACAAACCATCCGCAGCTCATCGAAGTTTTAACGATGTAAAATATGTTCAAATCGTGGCAGTAGTTTATGAGTGGTGCTCTTTCAGGGAAATTTTCTATATATAGAAGTGCAGATAAAATATTTTTATATGAGAAAAGTGCACATATAGGCAGAAAAAATAGAAAAAATAGCGACCTCACTAGTTTTTCCGACTTCAAATTTTTTTTTTGTTATCATAGAAACGGTAGTTACGAGTATTATTGATAATTTGTTTAGTTTGATCCGAGCTGCCGCCGTAAATTTAAAAATATCAAATCAATTCCGGAACAAAGGCTGAACACTTGGAAACAACAAACAGTACATTTTCAGGATTTTCTCTTTGATCCGAGCTACCGCCGTAAATTTAAAAACATCGAATCAATTGCGGAACTAAGTCTGAACACTTGAAAACAACAAACAGTACATTTTCAGGATTTTCTGTTTTGAAAAATTACACAGCACATCACAGACGTTTGGAAAACAGCACGGCCCCACAAAAACCAGTACGAAGTTATGGGTACATTGGATTAGACTGAAAAGTCAACATTTTTTAATTTATCGTAACACACCAGCCACCCACATTTACGCGTACAAAATAGTCCTAGGCAGAAGTAGAAAGCGACGCAAAATAAATTGTTAAAAATACAAATAAAATACAAAAATTAATCCACACCAAAGAAAACAAAAGATTTAATCTAAAAGAATAACGCGAAAACTTATCGCTCACTTTAGCAACTCTGCAGCCACAAATCACCGGTGGGGTAGTGGTGGTGGGGGTAGTGGTTATGGTGTGGCGGCTAAGTAGAAAAAGTGTTAAGAAGAAAAATTGCAAAAAAGTTTTAGCACCAACAGCCGCAGCATAGAATCATGAAGCAAAATAATTTCACGCACACACTCCCCTCGTTATTATTCGCTGCCATGTCAACCAGCCCACATAAATACTTTTACATACACCCATACATATTTTCACGCTGTACACAATGGGCAAACACATATTCTCATATATACATAACCAGCCGTATGGATACATACACACCTGCATGTGCCCCATCCTTGGCACAAACTCTTCGCCTACATATACTACATAGATACGCATGTGCAAGTGTGGGCGTCGAAAGCACTGCCCCATACAAACATGCATTTGCACTGCATATCTGTACTCAACGAAGAGATATGAATTCTCAAAAGATGAAAAACAGTATAGCTAATAAAATTAAATGGAGTGTGGTAGCATTTCCGCAGATGCAGTTGGAATTGCAATGTTCGCGTTCGTGCATCCTGCGCATCCTGAGCAACTGATGTAGGAAATGCAGTAATCAAGCCACGTGTGGCACTGGGTCATGGCTATCAAATATGAAGGGCCACTAAAATAGTGTAACAAATAGGTATTGCTATTGTAGTAGTCTTACCGAGACCTACCGCGATTGTTCTGCCACTATGCGTTGGCTGATTGGTTGGTTTAAGTGGTGGTTCATCCAGAATAGAACTAGCGTTTCCGCACCATTTTGTTGACCTCGCTACCAATTTTATTGATAGTTATTTACAGCATGACTATATGAGGTTTAAGTACCTTATTAGGTTACTGACGTCTAAGCCAGGCAGTTGTTCGAGAGACTCGAACAGTGGTTTGCCCAGGGTTGTCATTCCCTCCTTCCGTAAGGCAGTGCGCTCACAGAGGAAATGGAAAATTGTTTCGTTTTTCTCTGGTTGTTTAAAACTGTGACAGTGTGTAGTGAGGAATACCCATTTTGGCTGCTTATTCCCTGATAGACCAAAAGTTAGTTATCACCGCCGTGAGTCGACAGGCATCCCTTGTCAGCATTGACGTTTGTTTGTGGTTGTAGGTGGGCCGTAACGTTCTGCTAACTTTGCATGTTGTCTGGTCTCTCCATTTGATCTGTATTCATTTAAGATCTGGTAGATCCGATGGTGTAAGGCAATAATGAGACGGGTTTTAGGTGGCTTAGTTGGAATCGGCCAGTTAAGATATACGAGTGTATAAATGCCTGTTATATCAGAGTATGTCCTGAATAATTAGAAGTTTAGCCTTGTATCATATTCAGAACGTAATTAAGCCGGTCGTATGCGGATTTAACATCACAGCTTTAGCTTTTTAATTGCAATGGGCGGTGGTTGTTCACTAATAATGGTGTTTACGGGGCTAGAACTCGTGAAGCTCGTGATTGTCTCTCGTTGAATATCGTTCTAGGAAAATCGATGCTCTGCTAGTGTTGTTGTTTTTATTCTTTATTTTGCTGCTATTATTGTTAATAATTCTTGTAACGACATAAAACCATTCACTATGGCTTTCAGCGCCATTCGGCAGGCAGGTGGAAGTTGCAGTCGATCTCTAAACCAACTCACTTAGACCATTGCCGATCCACTGATATACCACTGTAGCATATTACCCGCTACTCCTCATTCAATATTTGAGTATATTGACCTAGGAGGCAGTGGCCTGTCATCAAAAAAACCGTTGCTCCAGGCCGGGCTTTCAACTATTTTTAACTCGACTTTAAAGTGTTTTTCTCGAGGTTTTTGATTTTATTTGAAATCAGTTTACGCCATAACTCAAAATCTATTGAATCAATGGATCTAAAATTATGTATAGCTTGTGTACACATAACTCCTGGGAACTTTTTTTTCTAATAATCATTTTTGATTTCCAAGATGTACGAAAAATTTAAAAATCCAAAAAACTTCTTAGAGGGTTTCCTCTAGAAACATCTCCTTTAATAAATGCATTTTACTTTTTTTCAAATGATTTTATGGTTAGTTAAGATCTACTCGGTGTTTGAGCATTCGAAATTAGTCGGTGAATACCTGACTTCGCTCTCGATTGCATCCGAATACTGCGGTATAAGGCTCATTTGGGTTCCAGGTCACAGCGACGTAGAGGACTGGGCTGATGAGCTGGCTAGAGGTAACCCTAGACACAGTTTCATCCCAAAACCAGAGAATTGGGGTTCCCTTAAGAGCCTGTGGTATACTCCTTGAAAGATGGTCCTGGCATCAACTCAATGAGTGTTGGGCTAGTGCACAAACTTGCAAAGCGCGAGGTCCGTCTGGCCACGGCTAGATCGGGGGTGCTCAAGGGCAGTTCTAAGGCTAACAAAGCCGGAGCTCTTGACTTTGGTAAAACATTGTCCGTTAGGTGTTCGTGCTGTGAGATTTGGGATTGCTTTAAGTTCTTTCTGTAGTAGCTGTCTGGAGAATGAGATGGAATCATCTCAACACTGTCTTCTGAACTGCGCTGCTCTCGTGGAGCAAATATTTAGACATCTGGGCCCTCAGTATATTGAAGCGGTTCAATAACACGAACGTAATTAGCCACGTTTGGTCGTCATCCTCTACTCCAAAGCCACTTCTTTTCATTTTTACACCTGTTTGGTGTTTTTCCTTCTGCCATTTGCCATTGCCTTCCGAGAGGCGACCGATATTAAAAAAATACCTTTTTCTATCATTTTTCTATTTCATGCACGGAGCCTCGAACTTACTAGGTAGGTAGGGTGGCTTTCGCAACGACACTTAGACCTTTCGTAGGTCTATTGCGACACCACTGGACCTTATCCATACCCTATGGGTTCCTTTTCAAACCATCCGGTAAACGACCAAAGCTTCGTTAGGTTTAGATGCGCTATGTCCGCTACATTAGTTAAAAATTCCGTATAAAGAGTGCGGAGCCTCCTTATAGCTAAGCTTTCACACTCACATAAAAGGTGCCTGACTGTTTCCTCTTCTTCTGTATTAAGACAGCTTCTACAGAAATCGAAGTACAGGAGTCCTAACCTTCTAGCGTAGCTGCCTATTAAACAGCGACTAGTTAATACCCCTATCATTTTTCTTATAGCTTTTCTGTTAAATTTTAACAAGCTCTTTGATCGACCGCTGTTCCACTTCGGCCAAACCTACTAACCCTAATGGAAGTCACACATCAACCTATTCGTCTACAGTGGCCGCCGTACTATCGAAAAAAAGTCTTATAAACATGACCCCTATTAGGAAGTTTTATGAGATATAATATTTGAATCTCTTCTGATTGTACACTCCCAATAAGATATGCCTTACCTTGTATCTACATTGTGGTACCAACCTGAGTTTCGTAGTCTTAGCTCCTCCTTGATAGGCTGCTGTGCCTCGCTAATGGTTATGGCTTTGTGCCGTGAGGCCTTGATGCTTTAATTTCAAATCACTCACAAAGCAATACGTATGCAACCTTAAATTTGGCTGAAATGTTTAGCAAATATGTCATATATGTATATGTGTATGTATCATCTGTATTCATCTGTATTCATTTGTAGGTCTGCATGGCAGGCAATCGTGCGCACGCGACATTCATAGAAATTTCAGTTGGCTTTACTAGACTTCCTGACAATAAAACAAACTACACTCCAATAGCCTAAGTGCTCACCGAAGCCTGTAATATTAAATAAATACACTTATTGTAAGGCCCTCAATAATTCAATGAATAAATAAATACTTGAGTTCACTCAGAGGCGCCGATTAACTCCCTATAATCCTCTTACAAATCAGCATCCTTCCAAAAACTAAGCAAATGTTATGCGTCCTGTACTTTTCAATCCATCCGCAAATGTTAAAAATTTAATCAAAATAATACTTTTGACCGCTGTAAATGGCATTAACGGTCAAACTTCCTCACACAAGAGGAAGCTAAGAAATACCAGACCCCATTTTTTTTTTGTGCACAATCCTAAGGGAAATGCGCAAGGGGCGAAGACATTTAGATTATAGCACATTTTGTACTCTTTCGGTTGGCCAAACTTACTTGTAGGTGTATAATTTATTTTATATTTTCTCAAACCGGCCATCTTCAAAATGTTTTTCATATTTTTCATCTACCCACAAGTTGTATGTACACGCATACATACACACACACATAAAGGTCCCAATTTGTTTTATTTAAAAAGGCATTTGTGGTTTTTATTCGAATGGCCAAGTGACTGTGATAAGAACAAATAAATGTACATTTTTTGATGTTGTTGTAAATGTTTTTGGCTATCTTACATTTTATGTGTGGGAGTGGTATGATATTAGCCCTGTAGGAAAAATAACATATGTGTTAGCGCATGCAGGGTCTTAAGTGTACAAATATAAGAAAGTTACCTGTATTTGCTTTGCGAAACTGATACTATATGTAAATATACCAAAAGACTTCGATGGCTGGGACGGGTAATTCGAATGCATGACAACAGAATTGCAAAGCAGATTTTTAACTCTCGCTTTATGGGCAGCAGAAAAAGCGGGCGACCACCAAGAAGGTGGGCAGATGATGTGGAAGACGACCTGCGTAGCATAAACGCACGAACGCACGCACGAAAAAGCCAAGCAATGAACCGAGACGTGTGGAGCGCAAAAATAAAGGAAGCATTGGCTCACCCCGAGCTGCAAATGCTTGATGATGATGATGATGCACCCAAAAGTAACTGGAATTTGTTAATAAAACGAAAAGGGTTAAACTATTCTTTGATACTTATTTTATTCGCTTTAAACTACAATAACAACTGTGTTCCAGGACACGGCGGTGTTCAAGGAAATGAAAATGCCGTTAAATTGGTCAACTGCGGTTTGATTGTTCTGTGGTTACTCTACAGTGACCAGAACCATTAATTACAGTCAGTGCTGCCTGAATCATGAATTGGATCAGCGATTATGTATGCAATTTGCATAAAGGGCGATGGTCCAGAACGTTGCAGAACTGCAAAGTGTTTTGTGAAAATCCCGAACAGAAAACTGGCGAACTTTTTCTCACACTGGAAAGCAAAGACATTCGATTGATGGTCGGTATTATTACAAGAAGAAATCCATGGGGTCAGCATATGACCATTGGCATGATTGGGGACCCGATTTGCCTGTCTTGCTTAGAGGACTGGATGGCACTGAGCATTTTCTCTGCGACTGTCCTGCCTTTGCTACGTATTTTGGATTTCGATGTCATGAGAATGAGTGAAATTCGCTCTCTCAAATTGTAGGATATTATCAGATTTGCCAAAGAATTAGGAAAATTCCCACAAGAATAGCTATCTCTATCTCTGTCTCCATTCTATACTATCCTATCTCTTTCTCTCTGTCATTTCTCTCCTTTCCTCCTTGACTTTCAACTCTTTTACTTTCCAGAGCTTCGAATACAATAGGCCTTTTAGCCTGAGTGTTTTAGGAGTTACCATTCTCTCGGTGCTCTTTGACTCGCCTTTTTCATATTTCCATATCTGTGTTCACCAATATATGGGGTGAGTAGGGGCTTTTTGAAGCTTTTGAAACAGTCGGTGTAAAATTGATTCAAAATAAGTAAACAGCTTTTAACAAAAACTTAATTCATCTCTGCTTTCGTTATTATATACAGGGTAACGCAAAATTAATCGCACTTTTGGAAGATTTATAATTTTTGCAAATATCGTCGCACGTCAACCATACATATTTACACTGCTGTGCATACAAATAGCCAAGCAATGGAGCGCATAAAGGTCAAAATAAGGATTTCCATCACTCGTAATAATTAATTTTAGTTATAATTTTTTTTACATAGTAAAAAAGTAATGCAAAAATAGTTGTGGATGATTAATTTTGAGCCACCTTCTAAATATGCTTATAATATATCTCCCATTCAATAGTGTTTTTCAAGAGTTTCTTCAGCATTTTTTTTTTGCTTAATTATAACTAAAGGGTCTTTCAAAAGACGCGCCTAGATGTTGTTTTAAAATAAAATATGTAAAAATTTAGATTCTTTCATGTCCCACTATTTTCATTAAATTATCATTTAGATGTGCACCATGAACAGTTCTACCGGTAAAATTCGCCAAACAGTAGATTCATGAATTCCATGAAATTGTTGAGATCGTCGAGATATCGATGCAGAAAATTCTTCAGCTACACTTTGCGCACAGTCGCAATATTCTCAACAGAACGTCCCGTTTTTGATCTGTCAGTCCTTTTTCTATACTCACCAGAAGCGTTTCTTAAAATTGTATCACCAACCTTTGAATTTCCGACTCATTGGAACGATTATTTCCACCAAAAATATCATGAATTATGCAATATGTAAGTTTCAATAATATATCTTGCCACTTGACAAATGTGAATATGAAAAAAAGAAGGTACCGTCTAGAAATTATACGCTACTGACAACTAGGCGTCACTTTTGAACCATCCTTTAGTTTCTTACATTACGCTCTTCATACATATCCAATATCCCTTTTTACAAATTTCCAATACACCTAGTCCAATATCTATAAATATACAATACAATTATATCTCATCGGACAGCCAGGCGGCCATCAAATCAATGAAGGCAATTTTACTACGCCTTATTCAAGGCCAGTCTTATATGGGCTCCGGGACGTAGAGATATTGAAGGAAATTGCAATCATCTCAAAACACTTTCCGCTACGAAATGGTAATCTGAGCCGTAAGAATATATAAAAGTTGACGGTACAATATCGAGTGAAGGCAGAGCATGCCGAGTGAAATGTGCGTGCATTAAGTTTGTTGTTAGTCAAATAGTCGCTTACAAAATAAGAGAATCAATGTGAGAATCAGTGCTTTGAAAAAAACAATACATTTTTCCTCACCATTCCGGGGCTTGCGGCTAAAGCTCCCTGTATTCACTGGTTCGCTTGGCAGAATGAATTTACTGTAGGTTTCATCAGAATAAGCAAAATCTTGACCGTTTTCCTTGATTTAAGATTTGCTTTACATGATTTTTCATTTTTTACTCATCTGCGGAGCGCCAATCAGGGATTGCTTTCGTTCGTTTATATACCGTATTTTGATAGGTCCATACCTCGCCACCGGTAATGATGATGTCGACACCATTTTGTCCCAAAGAAACCCACCTCATCTTCAAAATTTCGCGTATAAAGTTCTGCACTGATTTGAGCTAGCTATTATTGTTGATACAGTAGATGTTGGTGGTGATGGTGTAAGTTATGATCTTTGTAGTGGTGCTGTTATAGATGGGTTGTGGGTGTAGCTATTATAAGTACCGCTCCACATGGGTCCATTGCCGTGGACATAGATAGGATACGGTCGATGGTCTTCTGCACTTCTGTCAACGTTGAGTGGCTGAAGGCACCGCCATCGCCAGCGCTGAAATTCCTTTAATTGTTAACTATCTTCCGTTTAGTCTGACTTTTAAGGGCAACCGGAAATCTATGGATAAAATCGTGTAAAGAATTTCTCAATTATTCTTCTATGTGTGTTACTAAACGACGAATTCGTTACCGAAAATGATTTTTTTTTCTGCTCCCTTGCGGGTTCCAGTCCATTTCCATTCCATTGCCATTCTCGTGAAGGTATCTGGTGGTTTTCTCAATGCGTGGCCTATCCATCGCCACTTTCTGCGTTTGATTTGCCTAAGGATAGGTTCCTCGTTCGTTAATCTCCACATTGCATCGATACTGCAGATGATGCGGAGGCATTTGTTGATGAGGGTGTTAGAGACCAGCCATGTTTCTCTTTCGTACATCAATGCGGACTTTACGCATGAGCCGAATATTCGTAGTTTAGTGAACCTGGAGATTTGCGAACTCCCCCATACTGTATGCATTCGCCCGAATACCGCCCCTGCTTTGTTTAGCCTACAGTTGACATCTTCATCTGCTCACCAGTTTGACGTGATGATGAACCGAGCACGTACCGGGCTCGTAATCCCCTTTTAGCATTCAAGCCCACTTCTTTGCGGAGGTTCATACGCATTTAATTTATTGGCCACTTCATCCAATTGGGCATCAGATGAGAATTTTTCAGCTCCGAAAAAATTTATATTACTCTTCATTGTTTTGCCTACGATAGGTAATGCTTTTTTCATACATTATAGCCAAATAAGAATCAACTATTTTCATCTGCTTTTACATTTGAATTGCGGAACATAAATAGATGAATGATACAACTCTGGCACGAAACGGACGTTCGCTTTGCAATAGAGAATGATGGCGTCACACCAACTGCAATCTCGAGTACAATTTTCTTAATCTAACTTTTCCGATAAAATCACAGAAATAATCAAAGCTGACCGGCATGTTAATAGTCGGAGTATCGCCCGGAAGCTAAAGATCGACCATAAAACAGTTTTAAACCATTTGCGCAAAAATTGTACGTAAAAATAATGGATTTACTTTTCCCCAACCTAATATATTAAACTTAAAAGGTTTGCATAAAGATGTTTTGAAATATTATCGACAGAATCAAAATATGTATTGAGATTTTTGGAGCTATTTTTTACTTTTCTTTTAAGATATTTTTAAGGAAAACTGGAATAACCAAGGTGAATCTATTAACGGTAACGGTAATTGGTAACGGTAAATCAGCTGATTTGTTATTTTTTTATTTCGCCGCGCACATGTTGTGTCAGCCCAGAATGAAACAAGGCGAATTCATTATTTTATTCTCCACTTTACCAATACACAAGACATTGTTGTTGGTCTAGTGCCACCACCTTTAATAAAAGCGCATTGGGAATAACTTAGCCAAATCTTGACTGATGTAGACATTTAAGTAATCATTGGCAGAGGTATTTTTTGATTCTAATAACTTCTTGGAACATTAACTCTCACGTTCCAAATTTTTTTTTCGCAATTATCATAACTTTGGTTCTGTTGATAAAGTACATATTTGACGATTTGTATGCAAGCCCTCTACCTTTAAACTCTTCTATTGTCCGAGGAGGTTATTTGAAAAAAAAGATTTAGTTTAACTTTATTTATATGGTATTTATTTTTCAAGGTATTAACAAATCGCTCCAGCACAAATAAATCTTAATATTATTCCAAAAAAAATTTTGGCGGAAGCCTTAACCGCATAGGGACCCATATATGGTATTGCAGTTTTGATTAAATTTTATTTCCAAATTAAGTAGTCTAAAATAATTCAAACTATTTTGATCCATCAAATATGTATTTAGCAATAACAAAACGCAACAAATTGTATACGATTTTATGGCATTTCAAAATAACCTCACTTTGAGAAAGCAGAATTTAATTTCATTTCATTCATTTATCAAAAATCAAATCAAATATCAAAAAACGATAACAGACTAAAATTTAAGTACTTTTTGATAATCAAAAAAAATTATTTGCATGTACTCGATATACTCGACTTTCTCGACAGATAATAATTTTTTCGCTTTTCAACTGTTCCCTAAAACCAAAAAAAAAAAAAACAAAACACAAAAAAAACATTTTTCATGATTTGTCTTTTAAAATGTCTTCTCGATAATTTAGTAAATAAAATTTCCACCGCAAAACAATTTTTTTCAACGCTTTATTAATTCATGCAGGTTAACATTCCATTTGTAGAACGTAGACGTACACCCCAAATAGTAGGAGGAGCTCAGCCAAACACCTAACAGAAGTGTACGCGTCAATTATTTTTTTTTAAGGGTTAATATATAATAAATTGTGTAGTTCCGATGGAAAACAGTTCGAATTTTGGTCTTTGCTGTTATTTTATGGAGCCTGATACACCCTAATGCATATAAATTTACCAATTCGCATCAACGGCTTGCAAGGAAAAGCGAAGGCACTGGAACTAGGCATGATGAATTTCCCTGCAGGCACGTATTTATGTCTCTGCACAGTTGCTGTTCGCATTCCTGCTGGTGTATAATAATTTTTTATTAAAACCATTTCTTCTATACACGCATTTGTATTTATTTAGCTGAAACAGCAAGAGTGCTTTGCGAGTGGAAGTGGCGGAAGCGGTTGAAATGGCAGAAATGGCTGCAACAGCAACAACATCCAAATAACAACTCGGAATTTTTATCGTTCAATTCCACATTTAAGCAGCAATTTATATTCTCTTTTTAGTTCGAATCATATTTTTGTCTTGAGATTGCCCATGCCGACGCCCCCTTGCAATGCTGGCGCGCTATGTTTTCCTTGACTTGCAGCGGATTCGTATGTGCGCTTGTATTTCTTACGATTTTGGATGTGTATGTGTACATGTATGTGTTTGTGTGTGTGTGTGTGTACATTTCATTTTCGCATTTTCACTTAACCATTCAATGAGTTAACATGTCGAGCACTCAGCCAGCCAAGCCAGTAGTAACTGAACCATGCAATCATTCGACCGAACTACCGACCGATCGACCAACCAGCCAGCCATTCAAGCGTTCGTTCGGCTGATTGTGCCGTCCGTCAAAAAGTCCTTATTTGTGTCGTCCGCCTTTCATTATGAGTTTTATCTTGCTCGATGTTTTTTGTTTCACTTAGTTATTTTCTCTCCTTTGCATTACAAGTAAGTGTGTATGTCTGTGTATCTGTGTATTTGTGTTGGCGCTGTTTTCAGCTCTTCTGTGCGATATTTATGCAATATTAGTGGTTGGTATTTGTAAATTCTGCTGCTTTTTAAATCAGACAAGAAATGAAAACAAGCAACCCAACCGACAGAATACAGCAAATAGGTCCATACATATTAACAGCCTATAAGTATTTGCAACTACTTATGTATGTGTGAGTGCATCCAGCTTTGTAGATATATATGTGCACATCCAAGTATGCATCATGTGAGTCTCAAAGTGGATCTTCTCATGTGCATACGTACATGCATACACACATACATACATACATATCTACATATCTACCCACTTCTGTCTCACTTTCATGCATTGTCATAAATTATTCAAAAGTAAACATCAACAACACGGGTGACAAATAATAGCAACAGCTTAGAAGGGTGCGCGTGTCTACCAAGAATCATAAGTGGGCATATATATGTCTACATGCAGTAGATGGTATGTGTATGTGTGTGCTGCACATAGCTGCATTAAAAGCTCGCATAGGCTCCATGTCAGTGGGCCCTCTGAGCGCCTAATTGTGTTGCTGCACATCTGGCCGCCTTTACGGTGATTTGGCAGTGTCCTGTGTCCTGCAATAGAGTACAAAAAAATATGCCTTTTATAAAAAATGGTGAAGCGCATATAAACTTAACGAATTTAGTTACAATCTTCTTCCCCACCCGGTTAATAATGGGTATACAATATTTTTCAAAATAGCTGAAAATGCATTTGTAGGACTACCACTTACCACCAGAGCAAATTCTCCCAGAATAACCATCAGGTTACGCGTTAAGTTATTGAGGTCCATTTCAGCGGTTGCCCGCTAGGATATAATTACGCGAGCATCTACGAGCCATGCGTTATCATATTAAATAATCACTTGGACTGTGGACATTTTGCTCCTGGTTTTGTAGAAGGCAAACCCAAATACTGTAAGAAATCCGAAGGAATAAGTATCTTGTATGTTATCTCTAAGCGAGGAAATATGATAATATCTGAATAGATTATGATTTTCATATCTTTGTCCCAAAATTTCTGCCTGTAATAGAATTTTGTAGCCTCCGTCAAAAAGAATAAATCTAGAGTGGTAAATTGAGTACCTCCTTTGATGTGATAGAGAAGACTCCTGTGATGGCAAGCTAGATTTAAGGCTTCAGCTGCAAATCACTAAGCACCTGCGCACTAATCTATGTACTGCAACAGCTCACACACGCAAATGCAACAAATTGATCCTGGAAAAGTGTATAAATAGACTATTTTTAGTTACCGACGCCAAGTTTTACCAAAAGCCCCAAGAGAAGTAGAGCAAGAGGATAACGCTTGGTTAATTTTTATTAAGACGTACTTTTGCCACAAAATTTGGCGTCCAAAATAACCTCTAGATACTTAATCTGAGGAGAAATTATATCTGAGCACATACAAAGGCTTCTTTCTTTAAATGCAAGAAAAATAAATTACAACTTTATTAAACCACCTCGATTCTTGTGCCATACTTTTAACTCTATTTCTAACAAATTTGATAAACCAGATTCGTTTTTTACCGTTAAGGAAACGATATAAACGGTACTCTAACTTTTTACTCAAGTGATGAATGTTTTCGGCCTGAAGAGTTTCAAATCTTGACACTTAGCCAAGACCCGCCGTACATCATTTCGTCTATTGGACGAGAGGAAGGTTTATATAAATGTTTGGAAATGATGATGATGCATTCACAATCTCTACTTCCTCTCCATTTAGTAGCGCATTAGATAAAGATAAAAAAATAATAATAAATTCAAACCGACAAAGGTAAAGAGCAGAATAGAACTACAAACAAATATAGAGATAGAAGGTTCGTTAGGTTTTTGAGGTGATCGGCTCCGTTGAAACCATTACACGTTCTTATGAAGTGTGGGATGGTATTTATCCCAACACGGGGTAGTTCCATAACAGAGTCAAAAGCGTGTTTCCTAACAACTTTACTCTTCTCCTAGCTAAGGCTGGAAAATTACTATTTCTTCGTCTTCCTCGTCTCTACAACTTCTGCAGTATACATGAAAAAACACTCCTAGCCTAGAAGAGTGCCTCCCTAACAGGCAATGGCCGGTGACACAAGCCACGACCTTCGAGATGTTCTGGCTTGAGAGGTTGAGGAATTCTCCTGAGATTTTCTTATCTAGGCCAAATTAGCCAAGCTGGAACACAAGTATTTTTTTCTCTCCATGACGTATTGCTCTCCTGGAGAATATTAAATTTTATCACTAATTTGCAAGTTGCCATAGGGATTCCAATATTGCCTCTGTTTTCAAGAAGGAGAAGTTTAGTTCCCTTTTTGGCTAGCCTATCGACCTTGGAATTTTCTTCAATATATCTATGTCCCGGAACCCATATATGGCTGGCCTTGAAAATGGTGGTAATATCATTTAGAGCTGCCAGGTATTCCTGAGCAACCTTTAATCTTAGTATAACTGCCTCCATTGATTTGATGACTTCTGCCTGGCATACACTACAGTAGTCCGGAAGTCGTACAGATAATTCCAGTCCCAATTCTTTTGAAAAAACTCCATAGCCTACTTTATTTTCTAGCTTGGATCCATCCGTGAAAAAAATGTATGTCCCCTCTTTTCTATGGTCTTTGAGTTTTCCCACTCTCTTTTTGACGAGATGTTAGTCTTGAAGAGCGCCATACTATTAAGTCTAATCGCTTAGGCTGCAGCCACGTGTTGTCCAACCAGATTTAGAGCAGGATAGAGATAGAAAGCGAATAGAAAAATAAATATGAATATAAAGAGGCAAAGAATTGTGGTTTATGCGCAGCAGAAAGAAGAAGTTGGGGCTGATTTCATTTGCTTTCAGGCAAAGAAATTTGAAAATTAATCGTTTTTATGTATTTTGTTTTGTCGAGAAATGAAGTAAAAGATGAACTTCCAATATAATAAAACTTAAGCTCGAAAATTTTGTTAAATATACAATAGTAATTTTTGGTTGAATTTGAACGCCTGGGTGAAATTTAGTTTAACCGCGTAACAAAAATATAATAATATCAAATTTTGAATTGTGAATTTTTAATCTAATAATTTTTTTTTTGGACGCTTATTATTAAACACATAAAACAGAGTTTGAAAGGTAATAGTCATTTGAAATTCTATTAAATGTTTACTAATTTATTCATTTATTTGATAAATTTCTATTTTTGGGAATAAAATGATAATTAATTTTACTCTCTCTTTTATAACTTTCTTAATGGCTTAATAATTTTGCTGCCTGCTGATGGAAAATAAAACACTTCTTTGCTTTATATTGCATCCCTTTGAGGTCACAAGATGATGTAAGCCCTGTGTTTGTAGTTGTGTGTGCTTCTTTAGTGCTTGTTGTTCTGTTGGCACGCTGGCGTTGCTATTGGGATGCTTTGTGGCAACAGCCACAACACCAACGACACTCACTACTTCATTTCACTTGCACACAACACACACACAAAATATGTATAATAATATATCAGCACCCTTTTGAACTGGTGCTGTGACGTCGGATATGCATCTACATCTACATATACATACATACATCTACATATACACACATACATATATCTGTGTGGTGTATTTGCATACCTCGTAGGAAAAATTAACCATTACCTAGCAATAGACTTGATCCTATAACGAAATTTGCTTGTGTAAGATATTTTAAAATGTCACGTGCACGCCTCGTCCCGCTCGCTCTATACTAATTACAAAACGAAAAAACGGTTCTGGTACATTTAGCTTAGGTTATGAAACTATAAATTTTCTTCATTATAGCATATTTTCCTGACTGGCGGGCGCATACTCATACGTTTTTACGCTGCCGAAGAAGCAGCAAAGCTGAAAAGAAATTTTTATCGCTGTATTACAAAAAAAAGAGAAGAAAAGAAAACAACAACAACAAAGCAGCAATCTCATCCAGAAAGTCAACGTCGGTGGTAACAAAACCCACTTAATTGTGCTTGACAACATCGTTAGTGAAGCTGCCAAGCCACTTTTTATGGCTACACACAGCACATATCCTGCCACATACGAGTTACCAACAAACTCATTCACCTTTATGTCGCTCTCACTTGTGAATTGCAAATAAATACACGCAGACAAACAAAGTTGTCATATGTGCATATGTATAGGTGCACACACACGCACACACACATACCTTTTGCATATGAGGCTTAGTAATTTCCGCTCAAAACCTTTAGCAGAACTGCACCAAGATAATATCCACGATTCGTGCACCTTTCAGCACCTTTCACCGACCTCAATCCACAAAATAAATTGCTACATGACGTCTTTGTTGTACTAAATACCGATTTGTATGTGTAAACAAAGATATTTATGCATGTACACATTGCCAGTACGAAGACAAAACAGTGTATTTGCTACCATGGCGCTTTTCTTCTCAGTAAATTGCTTGTGTTCGCACTGGTCGACGTTTCTATAGGTGTAAAAGTGTTAGTATACGAATATCTGGTTGCCTCGATTATTCTGCCCTATTTTGAAAAAAAATTAATTACAATCTACATAAATTACACCAAATGATTTTCCCTAATCCCATATCGCACCCAATCTGGGAATAATTTCGGGAGCTAAGTATTTATTTGGGTGCAGTGGCGCTTATACCGAAAGCGGTTAAGAGCGCTCCGAAGAATTGTCCGAAGAATTGAAGGCCAATCAGTGACTCCGCTTGCCACTAGAAAAACCTACGCTGCTTTTCCCGGAGCGCTTGTCGATTGCTCAAGATGCTCACAGTAAAGGCTGGTCAATAGAGGTTAAGTTGAAGCGGTTGTCCTATGAAGCACACTCAAGCTTATAGCCTATTGTGATGCTGTAGGAGAACTTTCCCTATCTCTACTAAAACAGAGAATACTTTTCAGAAATTTTTGAATATTCTTGTTGCAAAACTGAGATCTTCTAATTTTAAATTTTTTAGTAAACCTACGTCTGGATAGAGCAGGACAAACACACAGAAGTTACTAAATCGGCCCTTCTCGCTCATCTAGACAGCTTCTGCAGAAGTCATGTGTCTGCCTTGATATAATGGAAATCAGTGTGCTAAGACTGTGCTCATTTTGCCTCAGATGTGATTCTGCAGGTAGTTTCATTACGCCATCTTTCGTTCGCTGCCTTAATGATTTCCTCAAACATATAGTAAATAGCTTACATGTTTGTAAGGGTATGTCATTGTCTATGTCCTCATCGGTCAATTTGGTGCCGAGTCTCGCTAGTTCATCGGCTCTACAGTTTCCCTCAATGTCGTAGTGTCCCATACTACCTTTAGGTTGGATGACTCAGCCATCTCGTTACGAGATATGCGGCATTTCATGGCTACCTGGGAGGTGGAATACTGCTTTGTGCGGGATTTTATCGCACTGTGTATACCATTTTTAGGTATCGCATCACATTATACCAGTGTCGCGGCTTTCATCGGTTCAATCAGAAAGACACTGCATTAGTCGGGGAGAAAACTGAAAGAGATGCGGAATATACATCTCCGCCCACCCTGCCCTCGAGCTTTGAGCCATCTGTGTATAAATGGATGGATTCGCCCAGTCTTACGTCGTCCAATTCCCACTCTTCCCTTGAAGGTAGGAGGATCGTGAACGTTGTAATGGCAAGTGTAGGTGGGAGGGCATAGTCCACCTTTCCGGGAAGCTCCAAAATGCGAACCGAGGTTTTACCGTAACCGTAGTCCGTGCTCCATGTCATTGGAATTTAAAGTTAGAATAATAGAGACGTATGTTACATATAAAGAGTTGACAATCGGATGTATCCTACAATAACCTGCTACCTTAGCCTAAACTCTTGTCCGAAGTCGAACTAGTAAATCATATTTACTGAAATCTCTATGTCAGAATTGTGGCACAGAGTAGATAAACTGTTCTATCCGGAGAAGAGTAAACGGGGATACTTCACAATTAAGTATTTCCTAATAAAGTTGTGGAAGAACTTGAATGGAGGGTTTATCTTGCTCATTGCCTTATTTTCCAATATTTTTATTGCTATCTTATTCATCTCCAATGCTAAAATATAGCCAGAGGTTATCGCCTTGGATATTAATAAATAAAATAAAAGTTTCTGGATACTTTGTATTCTCTGCAGCAGAAGGTTGTATTTCTCTATTACCTGAATTATCTGAAGCAGACGTACCCAAACTCTGGCTATTAAATGGGTTTGGAGCTATTCAATTCACAATGAAATACAAGCTTCCTAAACTCCAGCTTCACTTAATCAGTGTGGTTTCATTAGTATTCTCTGACAGGGTTTAGTAACTGTATTTGATAATAGACATAAGGCCTTCTTAGGAGCGCTATATTTTGTGGAAAGACCAAAAGAAGCTTAATTATTTAAACCTGTTGTAGGAACCAGAATTAATACCGATAACAATGCCTTTGAAAGCCAACCGAGAATGCCTCTTGCCAACAAGTGCTACTTTGGACTAAGTAGGCAATTGAGTATTATAGTCCTATCTCGACGAACAAATCTAGCACTTTATAAGGCTCTCATCGTGCCCGTCCTAACGGGTGGCGCAGAAGCGTGGACGATGACAACATCCGATGAGGCGTCATTTGGAATGTTTGAGAGAAAAATTATGCGGAAGATTTTTGAACCTTTGCACTTGACGGTGTCGGCGAGTAGTCGATAGAACAATGAGCTGTATGAGCTTCACGTCGAAATAGACATCGTGGAGCAAATAAAGATCCAGAGGCTTCGTTGGCTGACTCATGTCGTCCGAACAGAAGCAAACGCTCCGGCTCTGAAAGTATTCGATGCGGTACCAGCTGATGGTAGCAGAGGAAGAGGAGGGCCTCCTCTGCCTTGGAATAGTCAGGGGGATTAGGACTTGGCTTCACTTGGTATTTCCAATTGGCGCCGCTGAGCTTGAGAATGAAACGACTGGGCCAGTCGGCCAGGCTGTGTTAAATTCGGCCAAAATCGCGTAAGCAGTTATCGCGCTAATCAAAAAGAAGAATGTGAAGAGTAACTGACGTAGAGCTTTGGTGGATAGTTTCTTTACCGATGGGTCCAAGAATTAAATAGGGTCTGGAGCTGGATGGTACTTAAACAAGAGTAATAAGTATCACTAAGCTATGGTAAGGGGAACTGCTTTCCATACGGAAATTTTTTGTCATCCTGAAAGTAGCCGAATGGATAATCAAGAGGAGATGGAGCGGAAAATAGATTGGAGTTTTCAGTGACAGTCAGGTTGCACTGAAGGCAAGACAGAACAGGCTTATACTTATGTGGGTTCCAGGACACACTGGTGTCCAAGGAAAGGGAATAGGTTCCGATATTGTGAGAATGAGTAATATTCGTTCTCTAAAACTGGAGGACTATTATTATTAGTATTATTATTTATTAGAATAATATAAAATATTACATTAACTTAAAAAAAAGAGCACACTAGATGCTTGGGCCTTCGGTACTAAAACTGGATGATATTTACAGATATATCAAGGAATCTGGAAAATTTTCACTGGACTAACTATCTCTATCTCGGTCTTTATTCTTTCCTATCTCTTTCTTTGATACTTTTCTCCTTTCCTCCTTGACTATCTACCCCCTTTCCAGAGCTCTAAATACAATGGGCTGAGTGTTTTAGGAGCCACCAAATCTCTTGGTGCTCCTTGGTCCGACCAATTCAAATTTCAATTTTAAAAACTGACGTAGAGCGTATTGCTTAACCGCCTCCCTACGATTTACTTAACGGTAGTACCGGGAGGGGATCGGTGCATTGACCGTGGGAGGTTTAGCGCCAGTTAAAGTCTCGCACTGGCGAGGTAAAGGCTTTTGATGCTTCCTCTTTTAGAAGGAAAAAAAAAACAGCAAAAAAAACCAAAAAAAATCCATTAACGCCTTTGATGGAATGCCTTGAATAGCCATATTTCCCGGTCAATCAAAAGTATTGTAGCATTGTATTTTGACCACCCTGTCTACTTTTTTTAGCCATTATTCAAACGTTAGGCATCATCCAGGGCAATTGTTCTTCTTCCACCACCGGAACTCACTTTTTATTCGGGTATGTTCTGGCAGTGAACACTTGAAAACTAAAGCTTACAATTCAAAGTGCTCATAAACGTTTGGCAAGTTAACAATCAAGATAAATAAACATTAGTTCTGGTTTAGAAAAGCAATTATTGTTAATTTAGATTTGAGCTGCAGTTAAAACCTGCAGATGTATTTAGCAAGCGGGCCATATATACAAAAGTGTATGTGCATAAATTTACTAGTTCAACTCAAGTCATATATACATACCGTTATTTGTTAGTATGTACCGTGTGTCTATAAATATTCTGTGCACATACAAACATATGTCTAGGCACACATGAGCAGCATTATATTCATTGGCTTTTGCGGTTGATATCAACTCGAAATTCATTTGCCAAATGCCGAACATTACTTCACACTGTCCCATGAAATCTCGAATGCATTCTCACGTTACATGTACGCACAAGCGAATGCACGGGAATATTGCAGTAAAATACATTTATTGCACACGTTTGTGTCATTTGTGTACTTCTCTCCGGATTTGGATCCTTTAGGGCTGGTTTTTATGCGCTGTCAGCTATTCAAGCGATGCAACATCATTTGTATGTAAAATTGCATTTTAAATAGTTTTTTTTTCTGCAGTACTTTTGCTAAAAGCTAAAATTTGAACAATGTCAACGAAGCCACAACGAACGACCGAATGGTGGTCGAATGAATGAACTGACTGATGGGCAATGTGATGGACAGGTATTTTGCTTTATTTGAGCATCCTTGTATGTATGTGCATATCTAAATATATTTGTACATACACCTATTGAAGCTTTCTTGCATTAACTGTACGCACACTCGCTCACATTAGTTTGAATGAAAGCTGCAAATATACGTTTGTATGCGCACATCTGTGAGTAGTTTGTGTGAAATCACTTTTCTTTAATGTGAAACGGAAATGTTTGCATTTCCTAGTGCTGTAATATTTATGCTTCTACAAATACACATGAATGACATTTGAATATATCCTTATGTGCACATTTCTCAAGAAAAAAAAAAAACTAAAACACGTCAGAAGCAATTTTATCAGCTTTTATGGCCTTTTATGAAATGATTGAAAATGGATTTTTTGATACGCACACTTGCATACACACACAGCCATACAAATGTAGGTATGCACGTGCGCATATGAAATTCTTATGTGACACAAAATATAAAAGAGAAGAAAATGCAAAACCCAATGTATACTTTCGAAAGGTTTCAATTTAAAATATGTTTGCGGGGTAGGTACTCACGTGCTTTTAGGAGCTTAGGTAAGCAAATTTTTATGGTGAACACCTTTGCGAGGAATGCGCGGCAAAGTAGGAGTGGCTCACAGGTTACCTCATCCGTTATGACCGACTGCTTTGGCATCTGCGGCGAAAGAGGCAGCCCACGAGTTAGAATGCTAACTACGTATGTATGCCTGGAGAACAATTTCAAGTAAGTGTTGGCTGGAAATTCTTCTTCTTCTTGATTGGTGTGATAACCGCTTACGCAATTTTCGCCGAATTTCTCGTTTCTTTCTCCTACTAACCAGCTGGTACCTAGCGAATACTTTCAGAGCCGGAAAGTTTCTATCCATTCGGACGACATGACCCAGCCAACGAAGCTGGGGAATCTTTATCCGCTCTGCTATGTCTATTTCTATCGTTGGCTGGAACAAGATTGATATACTTTAAGAAGACGCTACCAGTCTGTGAGTCAGTATGGTTTGTTTTTAAACAAATAAGTAAAATAGTAATCTATACTATAAAGGTGAATGTCTGTACGTTGTCCGCGCATCACTACAAAACAACAACACCAAATGACGTAAAAATTTGTATACATTCATATTTTCACCCAATCAAGGTTATAGGCATGTTTTTATGATGGAACTCCCTTCCCACAGCCCCCAGGCCGCGCCACCACTCTCATTCGTCACTAATAATAGAATATTTGCTTAAATTTAATCTAAAAAATCTTAGTTTTTCCTATTTCTCACTATTTATAGCACACTCTAGACTTCATAATCCGCATAAGCTGTTCAACTATGACCCAAATGCAAAGTTAAAAAACGGTTTGAGATAGAAAAATGTTAAAAATAATTTTGCTTGATATTTTTCTGATTGGTGGTTTTGATTTTATTCAACGAGTCATAGCAACGGATGCCGGGTATTGTAATATTATGGTTATTAAAAAAAAATTATTTTCTATGAAATTATTGTATGTAATTCTTTTATATACATATCCTAAATCCCTCAAAACTACTCCTACGCGAGCGGGGCCGCGGGTTAAAGCTATTAATAAAATAAAAAATAAAAATATTTTATAAAAATGTATAGCCATGATTGTTCAAAATTTGTCTTGAATATTTTCGAATATTCGCTTAAGAGTCTGAATGTGGCTTAGCATTTCTGCTTCCTACCTTGTATAGACCTATCCATCCCCAGACTGGGTTTTGAAGGTTGTGCCAGGGATACATTTCCAAACAGGCTGGACTAGAAATAGGGGTGAGTCTGCACGGTCATAGGTACCCCTATTCTCACTGATGGAACCAAGATGGAATCTGAAGTTGGAACAGAGTTTCTATCTAAATCAGCCTATATTTCAGTCTCCTTCAGTTTTTTTCTTGCAGAGGTCTTCGCGATCCTGCAGACGTGCAAAAAGCTTAGGTATCGCTGTTGGGAGGGAGACAAAAATATCTTTTCTGATAGTCAAGCTGCGATCAAGGTTCTGTCATCGCCATGTTTCAGCTCTCTTCTTGTTAGCTCTTGTAAGGAGGAGATCAAACGTCTCCTACGTACAGGAAACATTTCTCTTATCTGGGTTCCAAGGCATAGGAATCGAGATTGCCGATGAGATTGTCAGGAAAGGGTCGGTAGAACCGATTTCAGTTGTCCCCATCTCAGACATCGGTGATCCTTAACCGTTATTAAAAGGGAACTGCATAATTTCTTTCATAAAAAATCGCAAGACAGATGGTTCTATCTTATCGTGTGCTATCTCAAAAATACTTTGGCATCAGTACAACAGAAGCAGGGCACTTAAAGTAGTGGGTGATCGGAACTCATTGTAAGATAAACCAGGTTCTCTGACGCGGCTGAAGCGGTCAATGAGAAGTGGGCTTTGCTAACATTTCAATTTCTATCAAGGTTATTTCCATGCAAATAGACTTAGGATATCTACAATCTCTCACCGTCGACGACATCCATGAAGAGATCACAGGAGATGTTGGATGTAAATACTGTTGTTAATCAATCATATTAGGTTTCAATATCACTTGAGGGCGTCGAGAAACCATTTATGGCCAACACTGTAGCGACGTCATTTCTGAGCTTTCGATAGGAAAATCTTTCCTCAGTAAAAAAACAGTTGACTGGACGCTGCTATTTTTGTTCTTTATTAAGAAAAATATGTTTTTTTTTGGAATATTCAAATTGTTAGTAAAAAATATGCGTATATTTTGGCCTGTGCCCCAAAATCATTATATTAGCTTTTCCTCCAAAACATTTACTGCCTGTCAAAGCCCATCTGCTGTTAAAAACAACTTCTCACTCATTTCATGTTTCACATGATTTCACACTGGGAACCGTACGCCTTACTAATTGAATGATAGATAGATTGAAGTTGTTGCCGCAACATTCCGGTTATAAATAAAAGCACATTATGCTTCGTGTACACAAATGAGCCCAAAACTATAGCTGCAGTCTGGCCATCACTACAGTTGAACAAGGCTCCTTCTATAGGCTTTATTCCAAGAAGATTTTCAGGTTCCATATTTGCTAAGACTGGAGCCCACAAGACACTACAACCTAAAAAAGATAGTTAAGCTCCACTACCTACTCGTTCAGCTTGAAGCTTTGAACTGTAGTATAAATGGCTACCTAGTGGTGGGGTGTGATAATTCTCTCTACATTATTTTTTGAATTATTTGTGTTAAAATTGATTTCAGGAGGCGAGGTTAGAGTACTGAAGCTTTGAACTGTAGTATAAATGGCTACCTAGTGGTGGGGTGTGATAATTCTCTCTACATTATTTTTTGAATTATTTGTGTTAAAATTGATTTCAGGAGGCGAGGTTAGAGTACAAAGACATGTGCTGTTCAGAAGAAAGCTAAAAAATTTGAATATGTAAAAGTGTCGGTGAGATGTTTCTCTCTCTCTCTTAGGGAGGTGAAAATTGCCTTCTGATTTCCAGCAAAAGTTTAGAAAATGCAAGTGCATGCAAGTCAACTACTTGGACTTGATGAAAAAATGAAGCAAACTGCCATATAATAACTCATTTTGAGCAAATCATAAAAAATGTGACATCACGATGATCTTACAGACGATATTACTCAATCATTTCGCGTACAGAAAATTAATTGTACCGCTTTTTCATGCTGCCAAAGGGTTATTTGGCGAATAATGATGTTAGTTCATTGATGCATTTTTGTCTTGTTAATCCACGAACATATTTACGGTTAATTCCATTTTTACGCCGAGATGAATTTCGAAAGTTGTTGTAAATAACACTAACATCACTCACAACCCAAAACACTCAGAGTGCGTTTATGGTAAAATAGGTCACACTTTTAAATAGAAGCGTCTAATGGTGCCTGAAAACACCAGAAGTGTCCAAGTTCAGAAATGTAAATAGCAACCCTCGGATATTATTTTTTTTTAATTTGATTTTTATTATATTTTTCTTATATTTTTTTATTATATTTTCTTTTGAGATAGAACCTACATTTTTGAAATTCTTCAAAAAACAAATTTCAAAAGAAAACAAAATTATGTCCTTATAGGGGAACACGATGCAGTGTCGTTAATTCAACTTTACTTCCAAATTAACCCCTTTCCGTATAGTAGATAGTAGCTGCATATAATATGCAACCACTAGCATCTTTTTAAATCAAAAGCAGTATTTGTTTTAATTAAGGCACAGTTGCAAAACTGGAATTAACAAACTTCTATGCACGCACTGCGTTCCCCCTAAGCTGCATCGCCACGTACAAAGAATGATCCTAAATGCTGTATAAACGTGTGTATGTATGAATGCATATATTTATGTATACAGATATGTATGTGTGTATGTATGTATGTATGTCTCTCTGTATGAATGTTTGTATGCACTGTACTTAAGACATGCTAATCTATGCAGATACCTTCTTGCGTGCACATGTAAAACACTCCTGGCTACGGTATAATGCGGTCGCATTCGACCAACCACTGCCGAGGCTACTTAAGCTGGTGCAACTAATCTCGGTCGCACAGTCTGCTCTCAAACTCGCAACCGAGAAGGTGTCACCACAGTCAGCCAGCCAGCCAGTCAGCCAACCAACCAGCCAACCACAACATTACCTACTCATCCTAAATCCGTATATATACACACATACACAAACACACACCCACAAATAGACAACCAACTGCTTTCAATTGCAAATACTAATTGCACTATAGAAGAGCAGCAGCAGCAGAATGAAACAACTTTTATAAATTACAACAAAAGCAAAAAACAAAACTTTCTTTAATTAAGTGTAACTTTTTGTTTTATTCTGCTTTTCGTTCCACTTCCACTGCAGCAACAACATTAAACAAAAACAAAAGAGAAAATTGACTTGAAGAATTGCTAAAGGAGCAGCATTAACAAGAGTTAGCAGGAGCAGCACCAGAAGAAGAAGAAGCGAATAAAAAAAGAAGAAGCAAAAAACTAAAAATTAAATTTCTGATCGAGACGACCGCATTATATAAATTATATAATATTTGAAATCAAAGTATATCGACCGCAACATGTCGATAAAAGCGAGGAGAACGAAGCTGACGTTGCACACAACATCGGTCAAAATGAAGCTGACTTGACCAAAACGGCAACAAGGCGAACACGACGGCACAGCAATTGGAGCGGCAGCAGCAACATCATTATCGGCTGCAATAATAACGCATTGGAGTTGGGGCAGTGGCGTCGGACTTGGTTGTGGTGCAACAAGCCACACTGGCTGTGGCGCCGCTGTCGGTCGTTGGCTCGCCCAATGATGCGCACCGTCACCGCATCGCCACACATCAATAGCCAACGGCTGCAAGCCATCAGACAACTAAATATTTACTTTACTCTCTTGCGTGTATACTGTATGCTTGTACTTAATTACTTTACGCCCAGAATAATAAGAAACGATGCGCCATCATCATCAGTTAAGGTTACGTATACGCCCCATTGCACCAACAGGAGGAGGAGGAGGAGGAGCAGCAGCTGCAGCTGCAGCAGTATTACCAGCGATAGCCATAGGTGCAGTAGATGCAGGTGCCGGAGCAACAGTGCGGTTAAATCAAACATCAACGCCAAAGTCAACAGCAATGAATTTGTGTTTGTAAAAGCAATCAACAGCAGGAGCTGGAGCAGGAGTAGATTTGGTCGACAATCGACAAGCAACTGCCAATACAAAAACAATAGCAAATACATGAAAGAGAATAAGAGTAAGCAACGCAAAGTACTCGCATTGTTGTTGGCGTGCAGGCAGCATTTACTCTTTGATATCGCTTATATAAAATGGCTGCTTTTCGAGCATTTTGCGAATCACTTCATTAACATGCAAATTGGGACAACACTTTTTGCCACAAAAACCACAATAACAACAGCAGCAAAGACTGCAGCAAAATCCAAAACAATAGAAGCAGCCACAACAACAACAACAACAAACAAAACAACAGCAACCATACTCACTTTCACTTCAATCACTTGCACAAACACAACTGCGAAAGCAAATACAAACGCAAACACAACGAGTAGTTCAGCAATCAAAAGTTATAGCCGAACAAGAAAAAGAAGAAGAAGAGGAATTAGCACAAGCAGATATAGTAGTTGGTGCAGCAGTGGTGGCGACAACGTACACTTTAGCCAATTGGCGCTTACGTTGACAAAGCCACAATTCATACGACTACAAGGAATTTGCATTATAAGACTGATATCATTAAAGAGATTTCTTCAAATTCCTAAGCAACAATCAAATATATTTCTTAAGCGTATAAAAAACTGCCTGAGCGCCTTCATCCCTGCTGTCAGCTGCCGCTCAGCAACGATACGAGATGCGCATGTGAAAACGCCAACGGCAAGCAGTACAGCAGAAACAACAGCAGCAACAACGAAAACAGCACCACCTACAACAGCAATAAAAGGAGCAGTACCAGCGCTGGCAACGGCAACTGCGACAAAAGCGAGAATAGCGAAAGTGTTCGAATTGTCACCTCAGCCGCATATGTCAACTTCACTTCCAGCGCTTTTGCAACAGCCGCTGCAGCCCTTACAGGCACAATTAGAATTATCGCCACCGCCGCCACCGCCACCGCAACCCCAACCACAACTAATGCATCAGTTGCGGCTGCAACAACAGCAATTGAAATTTTGCTGCGGTTTCTTGTATCGCCGCGTATTAGTGTTAGTGAAGTGCTTGTATCAGCGCGCCCGTCTAACGGATTATTTTGGTGGCCGTTGGCATTGGCGTTGTCGGCCATTGCCGTTGTTGCATCGCACGCTCACCGTGTTGATTTTGTTATCCTCCTTGTGGCATGGCACTGAGTGTTTTCATGGCAGCGTCAAGTTAAGTGCCAACACAGTGAAGACGAAATATGGCCTGCTGCGCGGCATTGTGGTGCGCTCCAGTCCATTGGTAGAAGCTTATCTGGGCATACCGTATGCCTCGCCGCCCGTTGGAAGCTTAAGGTAGGTGACAAACTTCTTTTTTTTTTTGACACCATTTTAATAGAAAAAATGTATGTTTGAGTGGATGCATGCACATCAGGATGGCTATTAAGCGTAGAAAACCAAAATGTTTCTTATTTTGTATACTCAATTTATTGTAATTCTTCGTAGAGTGTGCCACAAAACTCTTCGTAAATTTTGTTGCAAAAGTGGACTCAATTAGGAAATAATTGAATCGGAAACCACATTAGATTAGACCGGTTCGATTTTCGAATCTAAAAAAAATTTTTAAATATATGAATAACATCGAAATGAAAGTATTAGTTGCCAGCGCTAAGCTCTTTTTCGCAAAAAAGCAAAAAATGTGCATTTACTAACAAAAATCATTTCACTTAACTCTTCATTCCTTAAAATTTGGGCCGAAAAGCAAGTCAAAGAGAACGAAACTAAGGAAATTTGGTTTTTTGTTTTTTGATAACCTTTGATCCTATTAACTGTTTTTCAGTCCATCGGATATTAAAACAACGAATCTCTAAATACAATTAGTGCACATTTTCGACTACATACCCAAAAAAAAAATTCTAAAAAATCTAATCACAATTTTTTAAATTTTTGATGAAATTTTTAATAATTCAATTGGATTTAAACTCTACTGGGCTACTGCATGTCAAAAAAAAAACAAAACAAGCTACAAAACCTGATTAATAGTATTTTTTAATTCTGATACAATTATGTAAATTTCATTGAAATAAATTACATTGGATTTAAATTCTACTGGACTATAAAAATGCATGCCCAAACTAAACAAAAAATAACTGCAAAATTATTTTTTATTTTTTTTTTTTAATTTTTACAAAGTTTTCTAAATTTTATTTAAATATTTAAATAAGGCTTAAATTTGAATTGACTATAAAACAGCATGCCCAAAAAAATCTGGTTAAATTTTTGAAATTTTGATGAAAGTTTTTTAATTTTATTTAAGTAAATTAAATTAGATTTAAAATCTACTGTATCATGACACTGCACGCCATAAAAAAAGCTACAAAATCTGATTTTTTTTAAATTTTGGTGAAATTTTGTGAATTTTGTTTAAATAAATTTGTTTAAACTATTTATCTCCCTCTCTGTTAATAAAGCCAGATGCTGAGCATTATTTCATGAGTTTTGATACTTTTTTCGACCGCATCACAGTGGTCGAAATGAGCGATCTAGCGGGATTTTATTAACACTTAAAGTTGTGAAATGCCGCCAAAATTGTTTTTCTTTTCCTCACCAATAATGCCCTACCACCTTAGCTCCATCCATTTTGTTTTGCTTTGCATATTCGTACAGCTGTGAGCTTTCAAACTTAACAAGTGTTGTCTCAAGTGCAGGCCAAAACTTTCTCGCCCTTTTACACTGCATATCGAAACGCGCTGCATTAGAAAAAAATGCATTTTAGTTTAATCAAAGTGTTTTTAGATAAAGTCAAAGTATTTTAATTTAAAGTCAAAATGGGGTTTTGTATTATTACGCCGAAATATGGGTATGAAATTAGAAAATTTCAACAGCAACTTAGTAGAGAAGTGGAAAAGTAGCCATAGATTTCGCCAAAAAATGTTGTTATTTGATTCGACAATTAGTCTTGCTCGAAAAAAAATAAGGAGTTTACAAGTTGCATACCCAAAACAAGGTCGAGAAGTTTCTTTTATTACTAACCAAGCCTCCACTGATGAGCTTATTTTAGCTGCCTATATAAAGCAGGAAAACGAAATGCGTCCATGGTTGTGTCAAAGATGAACGCTAATGAAGGTGTGGTTAAAAAAATTAAGACTTGCCTTTGTTAAAATGGCCAAGTTACCATTAAGTATACACCAGAAGAAGTATTGAGTCCCTATACACATAGATGGCGGAAAGCATTCGTGCAAGTTAATGCCAGCCGCTGTTAAAGTGCTAAATGCAAACATCTATTTAACAGATCATGCACTGCTGGTCGCAAAAAAAGTGCTATCCAAATAGTACACATGTCAAAGATACTTCTCCGAAAGTCCCTTTTCAAATTCGAGATGCAAAAATAAAACAAAATAATTTAAGTATCCAAAAACTTGTAAAAACACTTACGGCTCCGCTCTCTTTGGAAGGCACACAATTCACTTTGGCGGCCTTCATAGATATAGAAGGTGCTTTTAATAGCATCAGGGCGGAATCAATTGCCACTACGTTAGATAGACTAGAGGTGAAAAGATAATACGGTCGCAAGAGAGGCAAAGTCAGTAAATTCGTCCACAGTGTGGTGTCCTTTCGCCACTACATTGGCTAGTTGCTATTGACGAAGTTTTGATAATGCTAAATACGGGTGGGGTTAAGGTAGTAGCATACGCCGATGCTTTGGTCCTAATAGTATCGGGACCATTTCTCTCAGTCATGGCTGAGATTTTGGAAAGGCTGTACTCAGTCGCTGGGCTACCACTTGCGGCCTCCGAGTCAACTCTGACAAAACTGAGCTGGTGCTATTTACCTTTCGACTTCCCAAATTAAACAACCACGTTCTCCCACTCTCATCGGAAGTTGGATATCTTGGAGTGATACTTGATTTCAAACTCCATTGGAAGCTACACATTGAAAATCGGGTTAACGGAAGTTGGCCTCTGGAGGCAATCTCTCAAGGGACATGGTAGCATTTTCGGGCAGTTAACACCGCATTTCTCCGAACTTCGAACAGATCTCTCTATCTGCAAACTAGAGTTTGAGGGTCGTGCTATGGCATTCTTTCCAAGTAGGCAGGATTGGATCGAGGGGAAAATCGGCACCAAAACTTGCAATCAGACAATTTATCAATCTCCTTCAAACTGCCGAATACTGCTAGTGTTTTTCAAGCAGAAGTCTTTGCGATCTTGCAGGCATGCAAAATGCTTAGGAAGCGCGGGAGCGAGGATATTAATATTTTCTCCGATAGTCAAGCCGCGATCAAGGCTCTGACGACACCATGGTGCAGATCCAAATTAGTCAATTCCTGTAAGGAGGGGATCAAATCTCTTGGGAGTGCAGTTAACATTTCTCTAATCAGGGTTGCAGTACATAGGAACATAGAGGGAAATGAAATTGCTGATGAGCTTGCCAGGAAGGGGACTGAATTGGCCTCATGGGGAATCTCACAAATTATTGCTCAGAAAAGCCCAGAAAAATGGAGCTCCTTTTCTGTATGTGCTATTTCGAAAACCTTTGGCACCAGTACAATATACGGAGGACTCGGAAAGAGCTTTGGACTCCTCGCCATTCAATATCCAAACTCGTAGCTGTGTTTACCGTCACTGAACGATCGGCACACACGCGGAAAAGATCATTTAACCCCCATTGCAGAAGCTGTGGGGACCTTTCTGAGAAGTAGACTATTGAGCACTTTCTCTGTAAATGACCGGGCTTGGCACCTAGTCGATTAAGATCACTGGGTGCTCCTTTCTTCGGCAGCCTGGGACAGTGCGCCAACCTAAATCCCATCAACCTTCACTATTATACAACAATTATGTATCAACAGCTCTGGCTGGCTATAGATATCTTCCTGTTGGAGGTGTCATGATGGTATCAAAATGGCGCTTTAATGCTACTTGAGGAGTGCCAGACTGGTACTTCAACCATTTCATCTACCTACCTACCTACATATGGCTCTTCTAGCTGATATTCCAATGGCTGATTTTGGGACAGACATAATTCAGAGCTTGGATTAAAGGATATGAGGATGGCGACCACCGAGTGGCGGTTTTCGTTTATCTTAACCACTTCAAGCTGCTGAAAAATTTCACTAGATGTGTGATATTTAAGCCCGCAATATCCACTGAAGTAGCAAAAAAGTGAGAGCCCACATGTATAACCTTGGCCTGAGGAGAGCAGAGCAGTTGAGAAGATGGTGCTGAGATGATTCCACCTCGATCTCCAGACAGCTTCTGCAGCTTGACGCAATGCCACGCCTCACCACATGGACACATAACGGATAGTGTCCGGTGAGGAAACCTAAAAAAATCGATAGCTGCGACTTTGTTAGCCTTAAAAGTTCTCTCGAGCGCCCCGATCTACCCGCGGCCAGAAGGACCACTCGACTTTACATGCTTGCGCATAAGCCTAGCGCTCGCTGAATTGGCGCGAGTTCTATTTTCCAATAGCAGACCACAGGTTCTTATGGGAACTTTAATCCTCTCATAATTCGATGGACTTAAGCTTTAGACTTGTTGGCGGGGTCACAAGAAGATGTGGTGTATTATATAAGTAGATTTTCTGTACCTCAAATACGGCTTTTGCTTGTTAATGCACCCATTTAGGTGAAAATGTGTCTCATGTCGCATAATGAAAAAACACGCAATACACGCAATGCACTTGCTGTAGAACGACCATTTTCATGAAACGTTTGGATTACTTTTACGCCTTGTTCAACTGAGTATAGCTCCGTGACTAAGTTTGGCAATGCCTGTAGTTCCACATGTCTGAAATATAAAAATAAAATAATAAATTAAAATCAACCCTTGAATTTCCGTGTAGTACGGCGCTCATTATATCTCATCCCCTAGATGCTACTCAATGACTAAGTTTGGCAAAGCCTGTAGTTCCACTAATCTAACAAAAAAATAAAATACAAAAAAATAAATAAAAAAAATTTTAATTAACCCTAGAATCTCCCTGTAGTATTCAGCTATAGTTTTAGTGCCCAGTTATATCTCATCCCTGTAAGTACCACATGAATCTATTTGACTCAATTACAATTACCTTAAATTCTTTGAATCATTATTTCGATTAATCACTACATCAACTGATATTGCTTTGATTTTTATATTTGTCTAGTTCACTCAGTAGAATATACAAAAAGGTGTTTTATAGAAATAATTGCCCTACTTACCTACACTTCCGAGCTCTGCCTGGGAATGAATGTCTCGCTTGAATGAATGTCTCGGCACTTGAAGTGTAACCAACTTCAGACCGCTCGCGCAGCTGATGTACGGGAATCAGCTGTCTGTTAGTTGGTTAAATGACAGTTCAGAGTATTGTTTACAAGCGCGCGGAAGCATTTTGCCGAGAGTAATCGCGAAACAAGAAAATCAGTAATGGATTGCAATATATTTGGCTGAAAAACCACATCTAGCGATTGTTCGTGAGCTCAAGCACCTCAAAGTAAATAAAGTTTTTGTTTATCGCACCATTACTCGTTATAATGATACTGGTAGCATCGCGAAACGTCATGTAAGTGGGCATCAAAAGACTGAAACGTCACGTGAAATGGTTCAAAAAGTGAAGAAGCGTTCGCTCAAGCCGCCGCCAACGAAATGCCAATCAAATGGCGAAAGAACTGAAAATATCTGACCGTAGCATCTACCGCATACTGAAAAATGATCTCAAAGTCAAACCTTACAAGATCCAAAAGGCGCATGCTCTCACACCAAAGCAGTAAGAAGTCAGAGAGACCGAAATAGTTGCTTCGCTTAGCTGAAAGCGGTCAATTTCCGATCGTGGTGTTTTCTGACGAGAAAATTTTTCAAATTGAGCAATTCGTAAACTCCCAAAACGATAGGGTTTATTTGGCCGACTTTTTAATTGGTTACACTTCGAGTACCGGACCCTGTACCTTCATTATTGTTTCATTAAGTTCTATCGAATTAACTATGTCTCTGAATAATTCAGTAAATGTTGCTTCTTTCCTATCTCACCACAGATTTATGCCACCCATTACGCCATCCACATGGAAGAATGTACGGAATGCCGATCGCTTTTCGCCCGTTTGTCCACAGACGGTGCCGATACCGCCCAATGGCCCAGAAGCGCTGTTAGAAGTGCCGCGTGCACGCTTAGCGCAACTGCGCCGATTGCTGCCGTTGCTGAGTAATCAATCGGAAGACTGTTTGTATTTAAATATTTATGTTCCATATGAAAATCGGCGAAAGAGGCGTAAGTAGTAAAAATTTTACCATATCCGTAGAACTATAAAATGTGGCAGAGAAAAAAAGACTAATTGTAACTCAAAAGCTATGGAGTCATCAATTCCGTAGTGCATTGCAGTTTATTACTTGAATTACTGCAAGCATTGTGGAAGTGATAATCCCCTAGCAACAAGCGGCTGGCAATAAATGATGTGTAAATTGTTTAATAAGATGCAAAAGAGAAATAAGAATTTTTTATAAATTAATTGTATGTTATTTAAATTTATTTAATTCCAACTGAATTTATCTGCTTTCGTAATTACTTAGGGCGAGTTTACATATACATACAATACATAGAGTTATTAGCTGGAGACTGGAGAATAGTTCCATTTCATTAAATTATGTTTCATTTCACTCCAACTTATTTTGTATCTGCAGTGTGCCCAATGGTCGACACTGAAATCTAAAAGATCATACGAACTTATTTCATCCCACTACATTTTTCTTTTAATTTTCGTACTTTTCGATATACGTATTCAGCCACTGTAAATTCGATTCCATTTTTTCCATTTTATTTTCACTCGAACTTTTTTCATTCCGTCTATTTCTTGTTACATGAACCGTGAACAGCTCTGACTCCGGTGCTATTTTAATACATTCGAACTTAATTTTTTCATTGGAATTCTCTTTTTCTCTTTGCTTTAATTTTGCTATATTTTATTTGATTCTTCCTCATTTCAATGCCTCAATCGAAGCTGGTTTATTCACAAAGCCTTAAGACTTTGCATACCCCCATACCACGCAAATAAAAGTCCAAAGGTGTGATATCTCACGATCTTGGTGGCCAGTCCACTGGTTCGAGAAGAAAGATAAATTGCGCACCGAAACGACGATGCAATAAAACCATTGTTTCGAGGGCTGTATGGCAAGTAGCGCCGTCTTCTTGGAACCAAATGTTGTGGGGATCACGGGCTTTAGTTTCCGGTATCAAAAGCGCGATAGCGTTCGCCATTCACTGTTACATTGGCGCCAGCCCCGTCTTTGAAGAAATATGGACCGATGATTCCTGCCCTAAGGCCGCACCAAATGTTTATTTTCCATAGATGTAACGGCTGTTTGTTGGTTCTTGAATGGCTTCGAGTTGCTCTTCAACCCAAATACGGCAATTTTACTTATTGACGTGCCTATTAAGCCAAAAATGGGCCTCATCGCTGAACAAAATTCGGCGCACAAAATGCGCTTCTTCAACGACTTTTTAAGCAGCCCAACGTCTAAAATTATGATGCTATGGAAAATCGGCCAGCTTCAAATCTTTGACTAGTTGTATTTTATAAGCTTTCAAAGAATTTTGCATAAAATCGCCCGAGTAGTGCCATAAGATAGGCCAAGTTGTTGAGATCGGCGCCAAATCGATTACTCCGGGTCTTCGGCAAAACTTTCATTTACAGCCGCAATATGCTCTTCAATTCGGGCTGTACGTAGTCTAATCGGTTGAGTATCATCCAATAATGTAAAATTTTTCTCAATTTTTCCGATGGTTTGCCGAATGGTGCGTTCAGTAGGACGGTTATAATATAAGTTGGCCTGAGCCCACAATGAACACATTTCACATAGCGTCGATTTTCGTAATAAAATTGTACGATTTATAAACGTGAGTCTTTCCATGATGAAATATCAATGAACACTGAAAAAATGTGTATTTAATTTAACAGTGTCACGAGTGATCTGTCAAAAAACCCCTATTGGAAAAAGTATCTCTAATCTGATCACCCCTGACATAGTATATTATTTAGGGTTCCATACAGAGCAATGGGCTGATTTCGATTTGATTTTGTTATATTTCATTTGATCTTGATTTACTTCATCTCATTTTCAATCGGGTCAGAGGTAGCGAAAGCACTGCAATTTCCCACTTATCCCCCTTTTTTTAATTTAACTATTTCATTCCATTGCATTTCTAGTATTTTCAAACGTGTTCCACTCCATGCATGGCCAATGTAGTGCATTGAATTTAAATAGGAGCTAATGAATTCAAAGAAGTATTATAGAACAGAGAACGGTTTGCTCAGTTCCACCCACAGAGCAATTAGCCCTTATATTAAAGGGGTTAGGGGTAGTCAGAGGCCCGAAAAAATGATGATTTTCAATAATTTTTTTTTGTTAGTCAATTACTTTATTTTACAAAAATAAAAACATAGCATTAATACACCATGTTTCAACTTGATTTTAACAAAATTTCAAAAAAAACATTAATAATTGTAAAAGTTATCGATGTTTGTGTGGAGTCCGTTTCTCCAAAAGTCCTTGCGGTGATCATCACACGTCCTTGGAGATTCATCTAAAATCAATCCGACAATTGAAGTTGTTTTTTCAAAATTAACAATATGGCGGCCTCCGGAAATATTTTTCAGATTTTCGAGAAAAAAACCGGCAATTAATTGATTTTTTTGAAAATCGAAATTTTTGAAAAAATATCCTTCGATCAGGCACTAGTTTTTTATGTTTTTCAAAAGCAGTATAATTTTTATTGAAATCTATCAAGCGCTTTCTAAGTTACAGAGATCACCAGTTAAAAAAACATAGTTTTGAGAAAAATGTTTAAAGTTTTGTTAATTGTTGAATAACTCAAAAACTATTTGTCGGATTCACTTCAAATTTTCACACAATATTTTTAAGATATTATACTTAAAGAAAATGCACACAAAAATCCAATTTTTTGAAAATTCTGACTACCCTTAACCCCCTTAAAGTTATGTTCATAAAACAAAAGTGGACTAAAAAAATATAAGCAAGCAATTTTTATGTAAACTAACTTTTATGTTAACTAAAACTAAAAATGTAGAATATAATTAATTACTTAATAAATTGAAAATATTTTTCTTTGTAAAAATAATTCCAAACATCAATTCCATTTTCCGTTTATCAAATGTGAATAGGCTCGACCAACAGCATGGAGCACACACACGATCCACCTACATCCTTGCTCGCCGCAGTACTACTCATACATGGCGAATCGTATGAGTGGAATTCAGGCAATCCGTACGATGGATCAGAGTTGGCTGCGCACGGTAATATAATTGTCGTGACCATTAACTTTCGTCTCGGCATATTTGGCTTTCTTAAAACGGGCGGCAAAGAGAGTGCGCAGGGTAATTTCGGTCTCATGGATCTGGTTGCTGGCTTGCATTGGTTGAAGGAAAACCTGCCCGCTTTTGGTGGTGATCCACAGCGCATCACGCTGTTGGGGCATAGCACAGGAGCAGCGTTGGCCAACATTTTGATGGTGTCACCGGTGGCAAGCGGTAAATATATATATTTTTTAATATCCAAGCAGCAAATCTGTGTACTAAAGTGCATCGCATGGCTTGCAGATCTTGTGCAACGTGCAGCGTTGGTAAGCGGCTCTGCGCTTTCGCCATGGGCCATACAAAAGAATCCGTTGTTTGTGAAGCGACGTGTAGCCGAGCAGACCGGTTGTCATGGTGATATGTTATACGATGATTTGGCGCCCTGTTTACGCACGAAAAGTATTGCCGAGCTGTTGGCTGTCAAAATTGATCATCCGAGGTAAGAAAATTGGCTATTGAGGGTCCAGCAATAAAATTGAAATGGGTGAAGACAAATACTATAGACTTATTTTCCGAAACACAGATTCCTAAGCGGCTTTGCGCCCTTCATCGATGGCACAGTCATATCGCCAAATGTCGATCCAGTTGGAGAATTGACGCTGCCCTTAGGTTCAGCCATAGTTAGGTAACTACTCAAATACAACTACGCTGCATAATTAGCTGCTATATTTTTTGTTAATTTTTATTGTGTTTTTTGTTTTAATATTATATTAAAAACAGTTTTTTGGATAAACGCTTTTTATTTTCTTCTCGCCTCTCCCACGAACAGTACATCAGGAATTGAATTTGCAAACTTTCCAAAACGCGACCTCATTTTTTGCCTTACCTCAGTGGAATCGTATCTGGATTTGAGTGCACAAGATTTGGAATTTGGTTTTAATGAGACACGACGTGATCGTATACTAAGAACATTTGTTCGAAATAATTTTCATTATCATTTAAATGAAATATTTGCTGTGTTAAAGGTGAGTATGGGGAATATCTACATACATACTTACTTATGCACGCAGGTAAAAATTTGTATAAAAATGTAATTGAAATTGGGCTGACTGTATCTGACAGTGACGAAAGTTTTGAGGTTTACTGTGAAGTTTTATTAGTTTGCTAAGCTCCGCTAGGCAGCACTGCAATAGGGGTTTTTATTATTATTATTATTTTTTTTTTTTTTTGTTTTTTTGTTTAAAGACATTTAGTCGTTTATAATACATCTGCGGCATGGAAGGTAAAGAATTTAAAAACTTAATTCTAGTGCAAAAGAATATGAGCTCAACAGTCAGATATATTGTCAGCGTCAAAAGAAAGTATACTCAACATATTGGCAAGTTTTTACTGTTTATCTATTTATTTTTTATAAAACTAAAGTTTATACTACATAACGCAAAATTTCAAACTTTTTACAAAATTTAAATATAAAAAAACCGTTTTCATCAAAATTCAAGCGTTTTAATCAGAACTTCTGAAAATGGATTTCGAGTATGCAGTTTTGTACTCCATTGAATTTTGTTATAGCAAAGTACAATTTCCGCCGTAGCCGAATGGGTTGGTGCGTGACTACCATTCGGAATTCACAGAGAGTACGTAGGTTCGAATCTCGGTGAAACACCAAATTAATGGCAAACCTCCGAGTGTATATCTGCCATGAAAAAGCTTCGCATAAAAATATCTACCGTTCGGAGACGGCTTGAAACTGCAAATCCCTCCATTTGTGGAACAACATCAAGACGCACACCACAAATAGGAGGAGGAGCTCGGCCAAACACCCAAAATGGGTGTACGCGCCAATTATATATAAAGAGTGATTTTTTAGCTTTTATCTTTTAAAACAGTTGGTTTAAACAGCTGACGCACGTTTCGTGTTTTGTTTCACTGTCAAACATCTTCAGTTTGGTCTATAATTTAACCATGAATCATCTTACAAACGAACAACGCTTGCAAATCATTGAATTTTACTATAAAAATACGTGTTCTGTTTACAAAGTTTAAGATCCACTTTTTTATCGAAAAATTGTGTTCAGCGACGAAGCTCATTTTTGAATCAATGGGTACGTAAATAGGCAGAATTGTCGATTTTGGAGTGAAAATCAGCCAGAAGAATTGCAAGAGCAACCAATGTATCCAAAAAAGGTCACAGCTTGGTGAGGTTTATGGGCTGGAGGTATTATTGGACCGTACTTCTTCAAAGATGCTGGGAATCGTAACGTAACTGTGAATGGTGAGCGCTACCGTGAAATGATATCCAACTTGCAAGAGCTTGACTTGCATGACATGTGGTTTCAGCACGCGTAACAATGGACTTGGTGAACATTTTATTTCACGTTCGGGACCTGTTAATTGGCTACCCAGGTTGTGCGATACAACGCCTTTGGATTATTTTTCGTGAAGCTATGTTAAAGCTCATGTCTATTCAGACAAACCTGCTTCAATTGCATTGGAAGACAACATTAAAGCATTTGTATGTGAGATACCGGCCGAAACATTGGAAAGGGTTTGCCAACATTTGCATGAAATAAATAAAAAAAAATAATAAAAAGTTCATGCATATTTCTGAATTTTACGTGTGTTTTTTTGAAAAACTTTCCTATAGCTCCTAAAACATCACCCTTTATATATAAAGTACAATTTCCAAGTGACTTAAAACTTACATTGATTTTTGACCGTTTTTTCTGCTGACGCGGTCGGCTGTTTTCCTCCATATAACGAATGCTCATTTTTTTTTATGGTGTCGATAATCCCATGCGTCGACGAGGCCAAATATCTGGGCATAACACTTGGTGCCAAACTGTGCTGAAAATCTCATACCAAGAAAAAACGAGAAAAGCTTGACTTGAAATTAAATAGGCTTTATTATCTCATTGGCGTGAGCGCCTAGCGCTTATAATTCCGCAACAAAATCCGGTTTGGAATTACGGTATATAATTCTGAGGATGCGCCAGCCAAAATACATCATCCAAGGTTTGCAAAACAAAATCCTGAAGTAACAAACGTAAGCTTTCCGTTGTAGTATAAACATAGTTTTATAAAACAAAATTGTTAAAATTAAAACCTAAATGAATTAATCAATAGCCAAAACTTATCAACTATCTTTTGACCCTCACTGTATATAGTCAGTAAGTTCAGATAAGGGTTAGATTAGGTTGAAGCGGTTGTGGGAGACATTCAGGCTCATAGTCTATTGTAATGGCCCGTGGGGAACTTATCCACATCTCTCCTAAAACCAATGTATATTGGCTTTTAAAAAAATTTAGAAGATCCTTGATTTACACATTACCGAGATCTTCCAATTCATTAAAGAATTCTCTACCTAAAATGGTAAGTCTACGCCTGGATAAAGCAGGACAATGGCACAGAAGGTGCAAGATCATATCTTCTTCTTCCTTATCTAGACAACTTGCAGAAGGCATGTATTTGCACACTCATCCTCTGGACGAGCCTACCTACTAGGCAGTGATTCTATGCGTTTATCATTGAGAGAAGGCCACAATTTTTGGGCGATTCTCCATGGGGTCTCTTTACGCCATCTTTCATTCATTGCTGTTACGATTTCCTCAAAGATATGTAGCTTACATGTTTGTAATGGTATGCCATTGGCTGTGTACATACTAATCGGTCAATTTGGTGTCGGGTCTCGCTAGTTCATCGGCTCTGTAGTGCCCCTCAATGTCACAATGGACAGGAATCCATGTTATCATTAGGTAAAATTACTCAGCCATCTCGTTAAGAAATGTGCAGCATTTCATGGCTATCTTGGAGGGTGTCGACCGCTTTGTGAGGGATTTTATCGCCGCTTGGCTATCAGTGAAAATGTAGATATCATTTCCAGGTATCGCTTCACACTGTACCAGTGTCACGGCTTTCATTATTACCATCAGTTCAGCCTGAAAAACGCTGCAAAAGTCGCGAAGCCGAAAACGGAAGGAGGTCCTCAGATGTTCCGAATATACACCTCCGTCTGTGTATAGATGGATGGACTCGCCCTGTCTTACGTGATCCCGTTCCCATTCTCTACTCGAGGGTAAAGTCGTGAGTCGTGAAATTCCATTAAAGCCTGTTATTTTTATTTTATTTTTCAATTTTTATTCATTTCACTTTTTATAATTATTTAGATACTAGTCCACTTTCCTATTTTCTATTTTTACGCTTTTATATTCTTTTATTTTTGTTTTTCATTTTTCACAAATATATTAGGTGCACCAGGTGTTTCCAGGTAGATTTTAACGGGTTTGGCAACGTGAGGCCGAGCGTTGTCATGCTGTAGAATCACTTTTTCATGCCTCCCCGCGTATTGCGACCGCTTCTCGCGCAGTGCTCGGCTCAATCGCATCAATTGAAGTCGATACCGATTCCCTGTGATAGTTTCGCTTGGTTTTAACAGTTCATAATAAATAACACCAGCTTGGTCGCACCAAATACATAGCATAACCTTCGCAGCGTGAATATTTGGCCGAGGCGACGACGTAGAAGCATGACCGGGCAGACCCCATGACTTTTTTTCTTTGGATTGCTGTAATGAATCCATTTTTCATCACCCGTCACCCCTTGGTCTTAACTCATAAGGAACCCAAGTCCCCTGTTTCTGAATCAATTCCAAAGCATGCATCGCTTGGAAATGGATTGGCGTGTAACTTCTAATACTTCTTGCGATTGACACGGATCCTCATTGAGCAATGGCTCCAATTCAGCGTCTTCGAAGGTTTTTGGCCTACCTTCACGCGGATGGTCGTCAACATTAAAATCACCATCTTTGAAGCGATGGAACCAATCTCGGCACGTTGTTTCACTTAAAGCAACATGTCCATAAACTTTTTGTAGCTCTCGATGCGCTTCAGCCGCCGTTTTTTTCGAATGAAAGAGGAAAATCAACACTTCCCGCAAATGACGATTATTCGGCACAAAATCAGACATTTTCACAAAACCAAAAGTATATGATACCAAAACAAAATCACTAAAGTGTCGAAGCAGTTTGTTTACCATATGTCTAACCTTGGTTTATGACGTTTAGGTTATGTTAGAATCGACTAGCATACACTGATATTGACAAATAGCGGGAACTTATTTGCGCACCTAATAATTTTTTATAAATTTTTACTAATTTAATTTCTTAGTTTTTATTCTTTTATGTTTTATAATTTTATGATTCCAATTTCTTTTTTTATATAATTCTTCATTTTTAAATTTTTGGTAATTAAGTTTTTTATATTTTCAAATTTTATATTTTTTTACTTTCCTTGTTCTTATTTAAGTTTTTATAAATTTTAACTAATTTAATTGATATTCCTTATTTTTCTTATATTCTCTTATTATTTTTGTAATTTTTTACTGATTCCATTTATTTTTTTTTGTAATTCTTTTTGACTTCAATTTCTTATTTAATTTCATAATTTATGTTTTTGCAAATCTTTATTGTTTTTGTTTTTTATAATTTTTTTTACAGATTTTTTCAATTTTAATTAATTTAATGTTTATAATTTTTTATTTACATTTTTATTCAGTTTAATAATATATTTTTTATACTTTTTTTATTTATTTTTCCAATTTTTATTTGTGCCATTTTTTATAATTTTTTATTAACTCAATTACATAATTTTTATTTATAATATTTTTATTTTTTAATTTTTGTTAAGTTTCAGTTGGCGTAATTTGAGTTTTTTTGTTATTGTAAATTTTTATTTATTTGCCATTTTTTATCAGTTTAATTTGATAGTTTTATATAATATTTATTTCATCTTTACAGTCGTAAAACCTGTTTGTACTTAGCAATGTGGTGCAACTAACTATCTTTTATTAAATATTTTTAAGCATTTTGGCTCCGGAGGCTCTCGAAAAGAGTTGTTCTTATAAGAAAGAGCTTGACACAATTCATAGCTGTGGTATATGTTTTAAATTTTATGAACCATTTCAGAAATGCAGCAATTTGCTAAAAAATTATAAACAAAAAAGAGCAGTTTACTGTATACTTACAGGCGTGAAAGAAATGTTACGCAACTCACTTAAAAAACAATATAAAGTGTTGAGGGTGTCTCGATCTCAAAAGTTGACCTATATTGGCACCAATACCAGATATACCTGAAATATATAAAAAAAAGTTCCTGGATAGTAGTGAATTATAATATTGAAATATCAAAACCCCTATATTCCCACTTCAAAAACAGAAAAGGATAAAAGATAATTTATTTTGACGAAACATATAAGCAACTAACAGTAAAAATAATAATAATAAAATCATTATTTTATTTTTAGAATGAATATACCGATTGGGAGAAAGCCATACGTAGCCCCCTGAGCTCGCGTGATGCTACGCTCTCGTTTTTGAGTGATGGACATACAGCAGCAGCGCTTATCAAGCTCGGCTACATGCATAGCTTACGCGGTGGTCGTAGTTATTTTTTACATTTTAAACACAGGACTGTCGAAGAGGAGTACCCGCAGGTAGAAAAAAATTAAAAGCTAATGCAAATTATTTTATAACTTTATGCGGACTTCTTCTATCCCCGACAGCGAACCGGTTCCGTTCGTGGTGAAGATGTGCCTTTTTGGTTAGGATTACCCATTTCACCACTATTCCCGCACAACTATACTACTCAGGAGAAACAGATTAGTCGCCTTATGCTGCACTATCTCGCGAATTTTGCGAAAACGGGGTAAGTCTGCGGAGAACTACATATTTGAAAAGTGTTGTGGATAGAGAATCAATGTGAGGAATTTATTTATTTTTAATTTTATTTAAACTTTTTATACCCGACCCGTTCACTTCAAAAAAATTCAAAACTTTCGAAATGCCCAACAAAAAAAAATTAGAAAAAAATTGTTTTTGAATTTTTTAGCCAAAAAACTGTTCGAAACAATTATTTTGTTGTATCTGATAGAAAAACCACTTCCACAAAGGCACATTGAAGAGTCGGTAGCAGCAGAGCAGCTAATTTTTTTGTTTTTAATGTATTTGGTTTCTAAATTGCCAAATTTTGTTTACATTCATTTGCAAAATTCACATTTGGCATTCCAGTAACCAGAAGCAGAAGCAAAATAAATTACTCTTGTTGTTTTTGCTCTACTACAACTGCCTGTTCAATGTGCCATGACTTCCACAAAAAAATTTAAATGTGTAACTCGTAATCCCGGCAACCACTCAATATTTAACACTTTACACTTCGTTACATACATTTTTTTTAAGTTATTATCATTTTTTATTCAAGCGGTATTTATTATAAATTATTACAAAGCGAACTCACTCAGCGAGCTCCTTCGTATTGTACTCATATTACTCATACGCCATGTAGTTCAAACAATTTGTTTCGCCTACAAAAGTTACTCATACGCCATGTTAATTTTTTATTTAATCCTTTAGCAATCCGAATCATTCAGGTTTAGACATACCATCCATAACTGCATCAACGTCCAGATCGCCGGCATATATAGCCCAGCTCATAGAGCAAGGCAAAGTGAAACGCGCTTCCCTCAAGTCCCTAAATGCCGTCAATAAATTTTTCAATCTCACTACGCCACATCTAATCGCCCTTCAACAGGGCAGTTTAATGGATGCGCATGGCTCGTTGAATCTTGCATTGTTTTACAATCAGCGGCGTAGCGGTGCAATGCGCGAACGTCGGGCCTACTACAAACGTCACCTGCGCAACAACAACAACAACAACGACGAATCGAATGAGATGCTGAATGCTGCCATCCGGTTTGGTACTGATGAACCGACTCGCGGGGAACATTTGCCCTTTTGGGACGCCTATGATGTTGTGAATCAACTGTATTTGGAATTGGGTGAGATATTTGAAGGTTTACAATTTGAGTGAGAAATAATGCCCTCACTTTTTCTCTCTCACTCTTTCTCTAACTCTCTTAGGTAACAAGGCGGAAGTGCAGAGTCACTATCGTGGCCATAAATTGTCGATGTGGTTAAACTTAATACCACAGCTGCACAAGCATTCTAATATCAATGACCAATCTATGCGTCATCATCAGTTTCCTGAAGATGTCAGTAATCGCGATTTATACGAAGGTAACTTTTTGAAAAAAAAACGTTCCTTTATCTTACTCGCAATAAAATTTTCTTATCGCTCAGGTGTCGTTCGGCCACAAATACAAACGAAACCGCCAGATGATGAGGATAAAATTGTGGTAAGGACGCCCAAATCGACAGCACCGACAATGGTTGTGAACAATAATACAAAGACTGGCGGCAATGCTTTAGCAGGCACCGTAACTACAGGTAAGAACTTGCTCGGTTACTTTTCAAGCAGAATTTCTATATTCCTAAACAGCCATCAACAGAGATAGGACACTAGTTATAAAATAAATGGAATGAAATATATATATTTCCATAGAGCCTTTGGTATACTTCTTCGGTTGATATCTGATTGGGACAGAGGATTTGGCATTCCTAAAGATTTTCTGAGCTCAAAAATCAGACTAAATTCGTTTCATATTTGGATACTCAAAAGTTCTATGAAATATTCCTGTTCAGTGGGGGTATAGTTGAGCGGTTTAATGTAGAGGACCTGCCCCAGGGTGAGGCTGGAAGCTAAATAATAAGTTAGACAGCGGCATCCGCTCAGAAAAGCTGCCTAACCACTAAAGTGTTTTTTAAGCTAAACTTACATACTTACTTATATGCCTTGATCAAAATTAACAAACCGTTACCAAATTAAGATCGACTGCAACAAGTCTCGCCAGGCGTCTCTATTAAATCAAGCGATGATAGGACTCCCTTGATATGGTCCTTTCATTGGAGGCATGATTTTCCCATACGTCGTTGTCCTCTAACTTGCCATCTGAATATCTTCTTTGCTGGAGCTTCTGCATCTATGCGCTCGACATGGCCCAGCTGGTGCAAGCGCTGAATATTGATACGCTTAACTATGTTCACATCGTCGTAGAACTCATACAGTTCGTGGTTCATTCGGTGGCAGTAGTTATCGCTAACACGAAGAGGACCGAGGATTTTCCAAAGTATATATCATCCTCTCATCTGGAGGATGGTTTCGTGTGTAGAAGTCCACGCAAATGGGGAAAGTCGCTGATCGCCATTCACTTGGGAGTGGCCACTACGATTCTTCTGCATAAAAACAACGCACAACCTCCAGACTTCGACTGAGTATTCTCTGGGTAGCTTCCAAACATCCACTTGAGGGCGAGCTAATGTCAAAAGTTGAAGCAATACCTGGTTGTGCGCAGAGTATAGGACACACCATACAAAAACTCCGATTCCAGTAAAGACCAACAACAAAGCCTTTAAACTAAACTAATCGCTATAAAAGGGGCTAACTTATGAGTCAGACACTTACCTGCGGTGGCACAATTGATCACAATCGACTCAAACAGTCAAGCAGTTTTATTCTTTTTAAGTACGAATAGGATATAGAGCTACGCCAACTGGGCTGGTTAAGCGGTGCATCACGAATGTTGTGTGGATCTGTGGATACAGAGAAATTCCTGAAAGTCAAATCTCGTTTGAGGTGGCTATGATAACTGATCTTAAATCAGTCTTTATCCTCACGCAAGCGCTGGCTTAGGTCAGGTCAACAATAGGTGAATAGTGGAGCCCACTTACGAGGTAACTAGACAGGTCTGGCCTAGAATGGATGCAAACGGACGATCTAGGTCCCTCATCTATCTAGACCTTCTGCATCCAACTTATATCTTCTTCTAAAAGCAGTAGTTAGTGTCATCACAGACTTTGCCTAATGGGCCATATGTGAAGTGCATTGGAGTTCCCTGTAATAACGTATCTTGCAGCCACAGGAACGAAAAGGAAGTGGAGAGTGTTGCACACCTTCTCTGTCACCGTCCCGATATTATCATAACGCAGCATTGGTGTCTAAACCCTTATTTCTTTGGATGTCTGGCAAACTAAGAATCCGCAGCCATTCGCTATATTTCATATTTTATGAGAGAGGATAAGTGGCTCGACCACATTGGGTATTAGAGAAGGAAACTTGAGTTCAAGCCAGTGGTATCTCAACGGACTTCCTGGTCTAAGTGGATATCTCTACCCCCACATGGAAGGTGGCAGCCACTGTGGCCTAATCTAACCCACATTTTATCAAATTTTCCATATTTTCTATTCAGCCGCTTTTCAAGGTAGGTAGGTAAGTGAAATGGTTGAAGTACCACTCGCGCACTCCACAAGTAGTACTAAAGCGCCGTTTTGATATCATTATGAGATCTCCAACAGGCAGATATCTACAGCCAGCCAGAGCTGTTAATGTAATAGAGAAGATTGATGAGATTTAGGTTTGCGCACTGCCCCAGGCTGTCGAAGAAAGGAGCATCCAGTTACCTGAATCGTCTAGCTGTCAAACCCGAACATTTACAGAAAAAGTACTCAACAGACTTCTCTGAAAGGTTCCCACAGCTTCTGTAATGGGGATTAAATAGTTACCCTAGCTTTCCACGTGTGTATTAATAGTCCAATGACAAACACAGCTACGAGTTTCAAAATTGAATAGCGGGGAGTCCCTAAGACTTTCTGAGTCCTCCGTTTATTGTACTGGAGTCACAGGCTCTTTGAAATAGCACATGAAGAAATGAAGCTCCATCTTTTCTGCGCTTTCCTAAGAAATAAGTTGTGCATTTCCCCTTTAACAAAAGTCAAGAGGACGCCGATGGCCGGGTAGGAGATCTCTAAGACCAATTCAGTCCCCCTCCTGGCGAGCTCGTCAGCAATTTCATTTCACTTCAATTTAATTTCTTTTTCATATAAAAATTATGTTTCATTTCAAATCTACCCACAGAATGCAATCCCGATGGTACCGTATATGTGAATGTTGGCGATAACCCAACCACGCAACAGCCTGTGGCATCTGACAATCGCTCAATGGTGGAAGGTGGCACTCAGCAAAAGGATTTGGCCACCGCCTCCACAGGAATCATAGGCAATCTGGAAATGTTTCGTCGTCTTAGTGGCAAGCAATTTCCAAGTTACACTACTGCTCTTATAGCCACCGTTGCCGTTGGTTGCTTCCTGCTCACACTAAACATACTCATCTTTGCCGGCATCTATCATCAGCGCGAGAAGCGAGCACGTGACGCCAAAACCAAAGAGGAACTACAAGATAATGACACAAGCAAAAACTCCAGCATACTCAAATTGAATGCAATCGCCGATGATGATGGCAGTGTACATTTTGATGACCTCACTGGCAAGGGCACAGTGATTTTCGGCGAGTACAATTACTACGATGAGAAACCAAAGCCGGGCAAGGAGGAGAAACTGCTCGTCGATTTGCCGCCAATACAAACAACGGCACATATGGAATTGAATTGGCCCGCCGGCTCTACAAGCACATTAGATTTACTGAAAACGAAGCATCATCATCACAACACTTTGGACGTGCCCACATACAGCGGCGCCAGCAAAGAAACCAACGATATGCAACAACATCTGCAAGCCATCAGCAGCGTTGAAATGGCCACTTACAATGCGCAGATGCCCATCGCGCCCAGCATTGCTGTACTGGAATCAGCCATGATTGCGCCCGGCAGACGCAGCTCATTTGCCGCCGGTGGCAGTCAAACGTCGATGCAGTTCGATTACGCTGTACAATCGTCGGATCAGCTATCGTTTAAGGAAATCGAAGATGCTGTCAAAGCGTCCACCGATGATATTATCAATGATATGGACGATGATATACCAGAACCACCACCGCCGCCAAGATCCTTTCAAAGCGCACACCATCAGCTACAACAACAACAACAACTGCAGCAAGGTGGCATACTACGTTCGTCCGGCTCAAATACGGTTTCGAGCACGAGCGGCAAGAAACGTGTACATATTCAAGAGATTTCAGTTTAGTCAAACTCAAATACGAATACTCTAATGTAGGTAACGCATACAATTACTAATGAATACTAAATATAATGAATATCGTACAATGTACTTCTCATATGTATGTATGTATGTATTTACAAAACCTCCTATTTCGCTTTCTTTTGCTTTGGGAGAAAATCTTCTGTTACTATAATTTCGACATTTTCATCACCAAAGTTTCCTTCGCCTTTCTATTGATGAATTCTATTCATATATAGTTTCTCGTGCAGGACATTTTACTTGCATGCATTTGTATGTGTTAGAAACAAAGAGTTCCATCATCTAAGTACTATAACTGTAAAACATACTGTGTATTGTACTTCTATTTTACATAAATACTAAATTAAGCAAAATACTCGCTGCACTTCGGAAAATTCACATTTAATTTCGAAGCCATTTTTTCAGCTGCTCGAACTGGCCAGCTGGCTTCTTATTTAGCAAATAAATCTATCATATTCTGCTGTAAATTATTATATATTGTATTTACGTATTATATTTAAGAATTTTCAATGAAATACGTGCATGTATTTGTGCGTATTAAAATAAAATAATTATTTATTGTATAATATTGTATGGTGACTATATGAATGTAAATGTAATGTAAGAATCAAATTCTTTTTTAGTACTAATAAATTTATATTTATTGTTGGACAAAATAGAAAATTGTGTACTCATTGCGAAATTAAGTGCACTAGTTGAAAAACACATTAATTTATTATAAAACACATGGGCTGAAAAGTCCCGGGCCTAACAAAGAAAACACTTTTTTTTTTTGTTCAAAAATTAGCTTTATTAAGAGCAACGCGGGCGCCGTAGCCGATTGGGTTTTTACGTGAGTACCATTCGGAATTCAGAGAGAGAACGTTGGTTCAAAATTAAAAAAACATTTTTCTAATGGAGGTCAGCTCTCAGCAGGCAATGGCAAACCTCCGAGTGTATTTCTCCATTTGTGGAACGCACACCACAAATAGAAGGAGCAGCTCGGCCAAACACCCAAAAAGGGTGTATGCGCCAATTATATATATATATATATATATAAGAACAACGCGATCATCTTCTTTTGCCTCCAAATAGATCTCAGTTTCAGCGATACCCTCTTCATTCGAACCAAATTTCTTACCGGCGAGCAATTTTATAGGTCTGCTAGTAGTCGCTGGGAGCCAAATCTGGCGAATACGTTGAATGTGGGAGTAATTCGAAGTTGAATTCATGTAGTTTTGCCATAGCTCAGAATCAACACGTTCTTGTTTTTGGTCAACAGTAAGCAAACGCGGCATCCACTTTGAACAAAGTTTTCTCATAGCCAAATACTCATGCAATATAACGCCAACACGTTCTTTTGATATCTTCACTTTTCGATCATTTAAAACGATTTTGTGTGTTTTTTATATTTTCTGGTGTTACCGCTTCATTTGGACATCCACTGCGTTGTGCATCATCGGTGCCTCTACGACCACGTTTGAGCTCAGCAAACCATAATTTTATTGTTGTTTCTGATGAAACAGAGTCCTCAAAATACTTTTCTAGCCATTGCTTTGCTTGAACGGTATTTTTTCCCATCAAGAAGCTGAGTAAATTTTTTTTTGTTTTTTGTTCCCCTTTATTTTACCTATACATCTGTCCATTGATATTAAGTACGTTGTTTAACAATTTGGCCAGGATTTACATACATCGCTTAATGACAGTGCCAAAGCGATAAAAATTAAAATAAACGAAATAATATACAATTAAATAATATTCAATACAAGTTTTACTCTACATAATTACAATTGTACAACAATATAACAGCAATTTAACCCCTTTGCACATTTTTTATTTTCTAGCATTCATTAAGTCGCTTGGTCGAGTTCTCTTTAAGCGTCTTTCAGTGTTTTTCCCCCTTTCCAGAAGTTTGTTGATTTCTGCATTATTGTGTTCCTGTATTTTTTCAAAGTGGCTTCTTGCTATTTTTTGGTCTCTTCGTCTACTGTTGCTATATTAAAAGTCCTGTGGATGTCATCATTTTTCGTGTACCTGTCAGACATGGTCAAAATTCGAAGAATCTTCGATTGTTGTCGTTGAATTTTTATTATATGAGACTTTTTAGAAGTTCCCCACACCTGTAGTCCATATAGCCAGATTGGTTTAACACATTGACTGCCAAGGCACTTTCAGCAAATAAGATGCTCTGGGGCCACAGCATTTTTTTTTTTAATCTCATCAGAGACGTCAAAATTGGAATTTAGGATAGTGCTGGTCATATTTTCTGCTTAGAAACAGGCAGTTTTTAACTAATTATTATGTCACACACATATGTTCGACGTGGCGCCTACCGACTTTTTTTAACTCAGGGCCATGGCGGACATATATGCACGACAAAAACATTGGCTAAACATCAAAATACAACGTCGTCATACAAGCTCTACTTCGTTTTGCAAAAACAAAACAATTGGGAGTATGTTGTTTTTGCAAACAAACACCAAACAACGTTATATGACGACAATGTATTTTGATGTTTGAATTCGTTATTTTTGCAAACAGAAACAAGTCAAAGCTTATTACATGCTTAGTAAACAAGAAGACTTGATCGCGTTATATTGGTTGATAATATTTGTGTTACGGAATGTCAAAAAGAAAAATTTTTTTTGAGCTGCGCCGAAGCCACTATAACAGAAATTTCATGGGAAGCCATATATTTTATTATTGCAATAAAATCATATTTATCGTCAACCGTTACTGCGTGACATGGCGAGAGAGAATAATAGTCGTGTCGGACATATGTGTCCGACGTGGCGTAAACCGCATAGTACAGTGTCACACATATATGGCCGACGTGGCAGTCAATGTGTTAATCATGGCTTTGTACAATAATAGCTTGTTCTGTATAGTAAGTCTGGATTTTGTGCTGACTAACCAATGAAGTTGTCGAAGTTTTTCTTTTATTTGCTTAATCTTTTGCTTTATGTGGTGATTCCAATTTAGTTTCGAATCCAAATGTATTCCAAGGTATTTAGTAGTTGGTTTAATTGCAATTGCTTTGCCATTTATTTTAATTGGAACTGCAGTAAATTTTGTTTTGGTAGTAAATAAACCTGTACAGTTTTGTCTTCATTTATTTTTAGGCACCAATTATCGAACCATTCCTTAACTGCGTTTGTGTATCGCTGCAGTTTTTCAGTAGCGATAGTTAAGCTTTTGTCCGATGCCAGTAGTATTGTATCGTCTGCGAACGTAGTAATTGAGGAATTAGTTTGTCAGGAGGTGCTATGTCTGCGGTGAATAAAACATATAGTAGAGGTCCAAGAACGCTTCCTTGCGGAACTCCAGCAGTTATTTGGTGAATATCTGAACATTGATTGTCATATTTAATATAGAAACTTCGGTTAGTTAGGTAGCTTTTTATGATAAGATAGTAGTCAAAAGGGATCATTATTTTTATTTTGTGGAGTAAGCCTTTGTGCCACACTTTGTCAAACGCTTTAGCTATTTCTAAGGATACTACCGCACAATAACGATTGTTTTCAAGGTCTGATTAGATTTTATTTGTAATTCTATGGATCTGTTGGATAGTCGAATGTTTTTTTCTAAATCCAAATTGATGATCCGTTGTTATACGTTTTTTTTTTTTCAGAAATTGGCTTAGTCGATCATGCAGTAATTTTTCAGCAATTTTAGATATTGTTGGTAGTAAGCTTATTGGTCTATAAGATGATACGGGAGTTACATCTTTACCCGGTTTTGGCAATGCAATAATCTCTGCCACTTTCCAAAATTAAAACACGAAATTTTTTTTGATACACTTTTTTGAAAATAACAAAAGTAGTGCCACTCTTAGCCCGATTACTCAAGAACTAATGAATAGAATATCATGAAATTTTAAGAGCTGTCTTTTTAAGATTAGTACTAACTGAAAAGGAGGTGAATGCAATAAAACCAGTGTCATCTATGTGTTAAGCCCGGGGCTTTTCAGCCCGTGTGTTACACTTGTGAATTTACGTTTTCAAATACGGTGATAAAGGTTGGATAGTTTTGGGAATGTAAGGGTGTTATGAGGAATTAAGTTTTTTCTTAATCCTATGAATTATTTTTTCGAGTAAAAAATATGTTAATTTATTCACACCAAGTAGAAGTGATATAGGGTTTGATTGAAAAGTAATGAGCCTTCTCGCGCGGAGCGTCAGCCAAGCGATCAACCGAATCGGCTGGTGGGGGAAAATGATCGTTGGACCTTCCCAGTTCGCTGGCAACAGCGGTGCAGTCAACATCGCTCCGTGCGTGAAAGCTGTTTTAAAAGTGTGTTAGGATTTTGCAGTGGCGAAAATGCAGCGATCATTGGAGCAACGTTACTCGATCAAATTTTGCGTAAAGCTAAACAAAACGAGTACCAAAACCATTGGGCTACTCAAGGAGAATTACGGAGACCAATCTCTGTCCAGTGCCCAGGTAAGACGGTGGCACAAGTCGTTCAAGGAAGGCCGGGAGGACGTCGAAGACGAACAGCGCTGTGGAAGCTCTGGACTCACGAGGCATCGTCCACAAGGAGTTTGTACCTCGAGGAAGAACTGTAAACGCGGCATTTTACAAAGAAATGCTCCTTTGGCTGAAACACCGCGTCGCCCGGGTACAGTCCGACCTCGTCAACAATTGGACCCTTCATCGCGACAATGCGCCGGCGCACACCGCCTTCCTCTGCACCTCTGCATTGGGCAAGATGGCGGTTCCGGTGCTTCCCCACCCTCCCTACGACCCAGACCTGTCCTCTCCGGACTTCTTCTTGTTCCCGCGCCTGAAAAGAAAGCTGAAGGGGAGGCGTTTCGACTCCATCGAGGCGATCCAAAAAACTGAGACAGCCGAATTGAACGCGATTCCGGCGGAAGAGTTTAAAAAATTTTTCCTGCAGTGGAAGGACCGCTACCAGCGGTGTATTGACGCTCAAGGGTCCTATTTTGAAGAATATTAATTGTATAAGCCAAAAGGTTTAATAAAACTGCTTAAAAAAAATAAGGCTCATTACTTTTCAATCAAACCCTGTACAATACATTTTCTCTACGTATACTTATAGCAACGAATCTGCAAAGCAGGCACCGTTAGCTCAACGAAATATACAGTATGCAGAAGGCAGATAGAAAAATAAATATGATTACAGTATTTTATAAAGAATGCCTGTAGGAATAACAAAAGGTATTTTCTATAGAGATAAACTACCAAAATCAATTATTTATGTTTGACTTAAAACTGAATGGGGTTTATGCAGATTCCTGCTGCATACAAAGGGTTATATGCATATTTTCTACAGGGTTTGATTGAAAAGTAATGAGTTTTTTTTTTTTTTTTTAAGCAGTTTAATTACACCTTTTGGCTCATGCAACTAATATTCTTCAAAGTAGAAACCTTGAGCGTCAATACACCGCTGGTAGCGGTCCTTCCACTGCAGGAAACATTTTTTAAACTCATCCGCCGGAATCGCGTTCAATTCGGCTGTCACAGTTTTTTGGGTCGCCTCCCCTTCAGCTTTCTTTTCAGGCGCGGGAACAAGAAGTTAAATTTAACTCTTCACTGATCTCACGTAGACTAACACGACGGTCAATGTTCAAAAATTCACGAACCCGGTTCACATCTTCGTCTGTTTGCGTCGTCGAAGGCCTTCCAGATCGCTGTTCGTCTTCGACGTCCTCCCGGCCTTCCTTGAACGACTTGTCCCACCGTTTTACCTGGGCACTGTGGACAGAGATTGGTCCCCGTAATCCTCCTTGAGTAGCCCAATGGTTTCGGTACTCGTTTTGTTTAGCTTTACGCAAAATTTGATCGAGTGACGTTGCTCCAACGATCGCTGCATTTTCGCCACTGCAAAATCCTAACACACTTTTAAAACAGCTTTCACGCCGAAGCGATGTTGACTGCACCGCTGTTGCCAGCGAACATTATATAAAGAATGGAGCGCATAAAGAACAAAATAAAGATTTCCATCACTAAAATTATTTTTTGGTATAAGTAGAAAAGTTATTCAAAATTGTATATTTGAACTCCAAATTGCTCTTTAAAAACAATCGCTAGAAAAGCAAAGGTTTACCACAATACCGTGTCGTATGCTTTTAAATGGCGATGAGCAGACTGTCAATTGGAAATTTGGAAGTGACTAAGCAAAAGGTTTTAAAAACCGAAGAAGCTAATTAAATTTTTTATGAAAAATTGTAATACATGCCATATGTATCTATATCGAGTAGGAAAGTAGCTGAAAAATTACAAAGCTTTAAGGCTTTTGTCATTTTAATCAAAAATGCGAAAGGGCTTAAATCGTTCGCATTTCAGAAAGCACCAGATTTGAATTAAAAACAATATAGCAAGTCTAAGAATCGAGCTAAAGGCCTTCACCTTGAATCATTTTAGAGTTTTGATTACTGATTTATGGATGATGAAAGGTAGGTATTTGTGAACTTTTTTTAGTTGTCAGGTGTGGATTTTTTTGTTGCAAATCGTAGTGGAAATGACTAAAAGTAATTCAAAGGCCAAAAAAGACAAGGTTTCAGAAGAAATTTTGGTTTGTCAAAAAATGTGTAGTTATAATAAAAGAAGCAGTACTTTTGGTGCAATTGGCGCGATAGCTACTGAATTATATTGCCAGGAGTGCTCTCAAAAATGCATTCATTCCCATGGCAGCCGGTTCTACGTTACCAGAATAACTCGGGGTTTTCCCGACCGAGGGCTGCCAGCCCAGTAAACTAGCCCTGTCTAGTGAACCGTTTATCATCGTTTATTGCCAAGAATGCTTGCAAAAATGACTTTTAATATTCATAAGATGGCATGTGGCTCATGACTTTTTTGTTACACATTACAGCAATTCCGCCGTTGAGTGATATGAGAAGAAAATCATGGCATTTGTGTTTAGATATGAAAATTGCGGAGCTCAGACCCTTAAAACCTTGCGTTTTGATAAAAAACTTTTTTCTTTGATATTGGACTTGGTAAAAAGGGTTATGTAGAGCATAAAACAAGTTACTAATAGCACTAATAATTTGTCCAGAAGAAGAAGACGAAACTAAAGTATCTTTCAAAAGTGGCGCCTAGGTGTTAGTAGTGAATAATTCCTAGACAGTAATTTAGTTTTATTATCTTTGACTAAATAAACATCTCCTTTTCCACGGCAACTATTTGCAACAAATACCGCTTTTTTAATTCAATTTTCGAAGTTTACTACAATATTTTTTTTTTTATTGTACAATATGCTTACATTTACTTAACCCAAACATATTTATATTATTTTATAAGGTGTTATTAAAATTAATAACAATTTCATTTACTCTATCTACACTTTAAAACCAATTTTTTGCCTCGTTGTTATAGCAGCATAAAACACTGCCAGTCTGACGTCAAAATTAATATTAAAACTCCTAGTTTTCCCCTCCTATACTATTCGCTTTTGACCTTCGTCTTTTGGCAGGTGTAGCAGTTACTTCTTCTTCAGCTTCCGTTTTGATTTGTGTTGCATTTAATATTTCGTTGGTAGCTTTATGCTTTTTGCTTTTACCAGAAATTTTATCAGTTTGAAAACCATTTGATTGTTCACTGTCAATAGTTTTGCGTTTGTCTTTTTCATCCTCCTTTTTAATTTGTGTAGCGACTAATAGTTCGTTGGTAATTTTAGCCTTCTTATTTTTACCAGAAACCTTTTCAGTTTGCGAAACATTCAATTCTTCACTATTGGCGCTTTTACGTTTCTTTTTTTCCGGACTTATTTCTTTTTTAACCGGCAGTGGCTCGTTAAACGATACTTCGTTGGCACTGGTTTTAGGTTTTCGTTTGATGACAGCACTTTTATCTTTTTTCTTGTTTGCTTTCAACGTCTTTCCCTCGTCCTCCGATACATTCTCTTGCTTAATCAATGTAACAAGTTCGTCCAGTTCGTGATTTTCATGCTCTTCTATGCCAGAGTCCAAATTGGCATTGGCGCTTTCTGGTTCCACTTTTATAAATTTATCCTGCATAGTAATAGTAAAGTACATAAATGCGAAAATTCCTTTTTTTATTGTTTTTCAATACTTACAACAATTTTAACTCCACTTTCCGTCACAAGATCACCTTCAATGTAGGGGAATACATGTTGCAGGTTGAAATTTTTTATACGGAATCGCAACGTATCATCCATTTTGAACTCGTCCTTATTAATCTTTGCTGCAAATCTGATGCTCACATTGAATACTCTGTAAATGATTACACCGATATGATGATTACCAACATGCTTCACCACGCCGCTCAAGATCGCACCAGCAACGGGTCTGAATACATAGCAATCGGCATTAACATCGACATGCATAGATGGATCATCAGATCTTAACGCCGCAGCCATTCCCAGAACTTTGATGTTCTTTATATCCAGAACAATGCCTTCGAGTCTGGCATCAAAGTAACCAACTTTCCTTCGCATTATATGTGCGCTGAGCGCATGTTTGAAATCGGCCAAACAATACGGCCCTAACGATATATGTAGGCCGGAATTAATTTTCCGCACACATGACCCCTCTTGTTTTGTGTAGGATTCCAGCTCTTTTATGGTATATTTCACATATTCTTGAAGTCTTTTCGCCATCTTCATAACTAAATTCGCACAAATTTCAACAAGCACATTGAAAACAACTTTAACCTAGTCAAGTATCAAAAAATAATTTACCACGCTGAACACACCCCACGTTACAATAGGTTTGTTCGACTAGTTTTGAAATAAATTTAGCTGTGTTCGCAAGCTTTTGACGTTCGCCTAGCCAAAACTACTATGAAACAAAAATGACATAAGGCACGCTCTTGTTTATATTTGTTTGTTTACCTTTTGCCAATAGTTCGTGTTATACAAAGCGGTTTATTTTCGAAAGGGCTTTGAAGTTTTAAAAAATTATGAGTGAAAATTTTATCAAAATGAAACGTAACCTGCTGAGATGGGAAACGAATAGGAAAATTTTTTGAAATTGAGTTTTCCATTTAATATCGCAGATAATAATAAGATAAGATAATTTTCTTTTTCATTTTGAATTATCACAAGAATAGCTAACTTCAGGGGAATTCATTAGAGATGGTAGCAGTAGACAAACGGAAAGTAGAAAACAAAAAGAAAAAGGCGCTTTCCGAATTCAATATGTGTTGTCATGCTCCATGAATAAACAAACAAAAGGAAAAGGGATTACTTGTTTGGGAACAGGAAGAGTAGGCAAAAGCTATAGAGACCAACAAACACAGAAAATTATACAGTAGGTTCTGTTTTTATGCGGCTTTTTTTTATGTGGTTTTGAAATAGTGCGGTTTTTTTTTTAATTACAAAATGCATGTCGACCTATCGGGAATTGTACATATAAACAAGATTCTAAACCAGCTAAGCAAAAACTCATCACAGATTACATCAGAAATGCTAACCCTACAAGACAAGATGTGGGTATTGTCTGATTCTATTTCTGACTTAAATTCATTTTTCGATTCTGACGTTTCTTAAATAAAGTTATAATTTTCAAAAATACAATATTTTGTTTATGCGATTTTATTTAATTATTTCAGATTCATGCGATCTATGGAACTTATCTATAGTTATAATATGGGACTAGTGCCCTTTTTTGTGCGATTTTATTACATTATTTCAGATTTATGCGGTTTTAGCATTTGAAACGTATCTATAGTTTTACTATTGAACTAGTAGCTTTTTTTATGCTGTTTTTTTTTTTTGCTGTTTCTTGCGGAACGTATCTACCGCATAAAAACAGAACCTACTGTATATTCACATTCTTGTCATGGCGTTATCGCTATAAAAACGCAAAAATACGGCATCATATTAGTTTGTGCTTTCATAATTTAACACGTGGTACTTCATTTTCATTAGTTTGTTTACCAAACCACATTCCTTCACAAACATGTAATATCCCCTCGTTTTATTTGTTTTACTCGTTTATTTACTATTGGTAAGGAGCCTGACGTCACGAAAAATTAAGTAACTGTTTTAGGACGATGTCACCTCGAGTTCTCAATTCGCCTTGGTTGGAGCCTAAAGATGATAGAATGCAAGATAGCGCTTTCCGAATTCGCTTACTTGTTTAAAATGTTCAGTGAATGCTTTATTAATATTATAGTTTGAAGATTTGTGACTTTTAAACTAAACAAACCAATGAAATAAAAGTGTTGAATTTGGAAAGCACGATGTGTAAAAATACATTCAAATGCATTTTTTTGTGTTTTTAGGCCGATGTCACCGTAGCAGGAAAGTGCGGCAGTTTCTATTACTTTTGCTTACTCTTCCTCTTCACAAAGGAGTAATTTCCCCTCTTTTTGTTTATACACTCTTAAGCAAGGTGGATTTAATAAGGTGACAGCATTCACCCAGCTGAATTTATCGCCGTAGGTATGGCTTACGTCAAAATGATATGCTTTGTTTGTATGTATTGGTATGTTTACATTCGAATGTTTACATTTGCTTGCTGATTTTGACATGATGCTTGCACCAAACGCAACAACAAATACATGTAGGGTTTTACTTATATGTGTTTGCTGTCACCTGTAATAAATTCGCCTTGCTCTTAAGCGATGACGTCGTGGTGACTTCGGAAGACGTAATGGTGTATTATATCATACTTGAGTGTTAATCACAGGAAAAGCACCTGGTTACAATTTAACAAATTAGAAAAAAAGTTTATTTAGCCTTGGAAAAAGTAAATATAAAGAGTTTAAATGTGGAAAAAATAAGTAAATCTACTTATGACTCTACGGAATGTGCCCAGAGAAAACACTATGTCCACTGCTTTTTGAAAAAAAAAAAAAATTTTAACCTAATGCCAATCTTCATGCATTTCTCATAGTTAGTTAAAAACATGTAATAATTTGAAATATTTTAAGCTCTGCAAATTGGTATGCACTGAATTTACAAGAATCCAAAAATTGAAGTTTCGAAAATTGGATTCGAGCTCTGAATTTCGAAATATGGCAAATTTGGAATTTCCACTCTTGTCATTGACAAACTCAAATGCAAGAGTTGAGCTCATTTTTACAAGCAAAATTCGTAAACGTTTGATCCTTCTTTCAGTAAATGTATTGCTCCACGTTGTTGTTGTTGTAGCAGCAATACATTTCTCCACGTAAGAATGGTTGACTGCTTCACAGTGCATGCGTACGATTACTTTAATTTACTCGAATTCAATGGCAACCTCCCGGCATGTCAATGATCCACTTAACAGCTGATCGTCGAGTACTGTTTATAATTGGCTTTTAATGCCGATTTTGTTTATTTTTAGTGTAACATATTAAAGTTTTAAAGAAAAAGAAGAAGTATAAATGAATAAAATTTCTCAACGTGTCCCATAAGCGCCAACGCCGCAGAAAAACAAATAACCTAGTCCACTTGTACACATTAACATCTTAGCGAGCTTATCGTGTGCGAACATGTTTATCTAAAATAAAACGAACGAATCAAGTTTTTAAGTGTTTTAACAATTATTGTTTAATAGTTATTGTACGGTCGCGCGTAATTAAGCAATGGTTTCGGTAGCGCATAAACGTATAATTATTTTGCTCGCAGTATTCGTACTAGTGTTCCTCTTTGTGCGATACTTACTCTTCCACGGTGCCATATTAGCTGTAAATATTACACTCAAAATTCAACTAAAAAAACCCATAATCAAATATACATTTCTCCGCTTTTTAATTTAGCCTCAGCCAGAGTACAAACGGACACCTGGAATGCCCGTATTAGTTACGGTGTTCTACGAGGCGCTTTGTGGTGATTCGAAGCACTTTATTATCAAGCAATTACTGCCAGCTTTTAAGCAAGCTGCGCCACTCATGGAGATTCAATTGGTACCCTATGGCAAAGCACAAACTTTCACCAATCCTGATGGCACATATCGTTTCGACTGCCAACATGGTGCTCTCGAGTGCGAAGGAAATATGTATCACGCCTGTGCGATAGAGGCAATTGAAAGTACAAAAGAACGACTCGATGTGATTGCTTGCATGATACGGGATAATCGAAATCCCAAGGAAGCTATGCATAAGGTATGATGTTTACGATGAGCTTTAAGATTTTGAGAAATGAAATGAAATTACGGCAGTATGAGGACATACCTAATGTTTGGATACAAAAATGCTTATCACTATGTATAACTGCGGTAAACATTCTCCAGACTTGCAGGATGTAAGGGCGCTTGGCCACATATGAAGCCGGATTATTAGGCTACTTCGATCGCGCTTTCATGAGAACTTATCGTAGTGTTTTTTAAAAGTTGGTCAGAAAGAACTAAAATACTTTTTCTAATTTTTTTTTTCTTTATTTTAATATGGTTTTGTTGTAACCATATAAAACATTAGGCTAAGGAATTTTCTGGGAAAGCTGCTAGACCTAATAGAAAGCCTAAGTCGACCTAATACAAAATTAATTTATTTTCGATTATGTAATATAGATTTGACTGTTATGAAAGCATATACATATGAAGCAATAGTCATAGGCTGTATATGTATGGAGACTGCATGCATTATTTGAGTATGTACATATGTGAAATTGTTGCATTTTGTTAATGTGACGCAGAACAATCGATTTCACACACACAAAATTACTGCTACAACATTTCACACACTCATTTCAAGAGCTGCTACTTTGTGCATAATGTAACAACTACTACTATACACCGAAAACAACCAGATATATACGTTTGTTTATGCATGCGTACACTACTTATATATGTAGTACGGGATGATCTTTTGGTTGAGCCCGAAATGTTAAAAAAAATTATAAAATTTGGAGGGATATCATAAGCAATTTATGCGCTTTTCTGGCATATGTTGACAGAAGTCTCTGCTGCAGGGAAATTCGGTGATCTTGGTAGGCAATCACAATTAATCGTTTTTTTAGTGTTTATGGCGTATTGAACTCGACACAGCTCGTTGTTGCTCGATTTGCATCTTAACAACCTTTCTTCCATGCAATTGTTGGAGAAACGCCAAGCTGGTGTGTATGAGGACTTTGCCTCTTACGGTTTCACTAAAATCGACGTAGACAGACTTTATACTTAGGCTTTGATGTTGCCAAATAATCACTTTCACCAAATGCAAGCACTAGGCGTCGATTTGTTGTTGTAGCAGCATAAACATTTCCCATACATGTGCGGAGATGCTGCTGTAGTGCCAATCTTTGGCTAAATATAAATCCGGGTCGTTCCGGTACGATTAGAACCGACTGTTGACGTCGAATTGGTGTTGTTGTTGTTGTTGTAGCAGCATAAACATTCCCCATACATATATGGAGAATGCTGCTGAAGTGCCAGTCTTTGACCGAATATAAATCCGGGTCGTTCCGGTTACGATTAGAACCGACTGTTGACGTCGAATTGTCTTCAGCCTTGGCACATTCAGCACCGATATTTACTTATAAAAGGAGTTATTTTGGAAAAAAAATTTAAAAATTTCAGTTCACTCTTTTGGCGGAGTTCTATTTCAAAAAATTGCTTACCTGAAGTTTCTAATGCTGGCCAAATGAAAAGTATTTCACATTGGGTACCACTAAAAAATCACCCTATTCATGAAATGCATAAAAGAAAATCAATCATTTAAATATAAGTCATTATCATTAACATATCATACTAAGCTCTTATCACTATTTTCTGAAATATTGCAGTGCGCCCGTCAATATGGTATTGAAAATACTGATCTCATACAGAAATGTTATACTAGCGATCACGGTGGAGAATTGCTGAAACTGAACGGTGATGCCACGCATGCACTTCGACCGCCAGTCACTTTCATACCCACTATAACATTGGATGGCAGCCAACATCGACAGCCAGCCATTCTGAAGGACTTGTTGGGCGAAGTATGCAAAATCATCGGCGACACAGAGAAAGCGAAAGAATATTGCATTTCATAGACAACGTGGGAAGAAACACATATAAAATTGCCACTTAAACGCTATATATATGAGTATGCCGCCACTTTGTTACGAGTACTAAGAAACTAATGCATTTTAAAAATACTTATTTCTTTTACCCACCCTATTGGAGTTTATTAGCTACTTTTAAGCTAGAAACTTATTTGCGGCACAAATCGAACAGGGTTAAAATTTTAAGTATCCATACACAAACATATTCCACTTACATAAAAGCTCATTAAGGTGACTGAAGTAAATGCACGCATATTTGCTATGAATTTATACACAAATATATTTTCCAGTCGTACATATGTTTGTATGTATAAGCCTGAAGCATTTTGTTTGCAGAAATAATAAAGATTTTTTCAAAAGTGAACAATGCATAATTATATTTATAGTATCAATGACTATTATTACTGCAGTAGGTAGAGTCGATAGGGGTAAGATTTATGATACGCAACTTATCTGAATTATGTGCGGGAACTACAGGTAACCAGTACAGTAACGATAATTTGAAGTGGAAATCGTGTTACACATACAACAGAGTTTAGTAAGTAAAAAATTAGTTTGTTTGCGAATTTCGCCAATCGAAAGTAAATGTTTATATGTATGTAGTATGTACATATTTGCACATGATTATGTATGTCTAAACGTAAAAAAAAAAAAACAAAAATCAAACTTAGCATACTTCTATCAAGTGCGTCCTTTATGAATAATAACTAAGCCGTCTCAAGTTCGGCAAACAGTTGACTTCACAAGTGTTTTAACATTTTCCTCTCACTGTGCGCTTATGAAAGAAATTGCAAAATTATGATATAACGCATACAAACAAATATACATACATCGACGTATAGTCAGACGTCATTAGCTAAAATCTATCTTGTTTTGCGTGATAAGAATATTCACGTTTTCATCGATCACACCTTTATCGTTTAGCTTCGGAGTTGGGGCTCCCTCAGCGGCGTTATCTCTTAGTACGAGCGTAAAACGCTTCATAAGGCAACTCTTAGCATCACATAAACTCAGAGCAATGCTCAACTTTACTTCCTCCTCCGGCTGCAGCATCGAAGACGCGCGTTCCAGTTCGAGATTTAATACACCATTGTTTATTTGACCTGAAGTGGCAGACGCTTTCAATGACGGCGAAGCGCTCTTTAGCGTCCAACGTTGTGGTGCGGCTTCGGTGAATTTCAATTCATTACTCAAACTAATATTCACACGCAGCTTCAATTGTACGCAGGCACGTAATGGCACACGCTTAAGCAATTGTAAACCGCCACTGATTGCCGAATCGGTTTCCGTAGCAGCTGTTGAAGGCACTATTGCACTGTAATTTAATGTAAAATTTTTCGCAATGAGAGTTTTCATGTCTACCAAATGTATACGATGATTGTTGGTGTCTGAAATGTATAATAATTGGCCACTGGCATCGAAACACAGACCCGCTGGTTCATTCAATTGCAATTGGGCGCCGTTGGTATCTTTAATCAACACACTTTCTATGGAGCTTGTGGTGGTGTCAATCACTTTGATTTTGTGATTGTAAGTGTCGGCTACGTAAATTTTATCTGTGACGCTATTGTAGGCGACTGCCAGTGGATGTTGCAGCTTTGCATTGTATTGCTTACCGTCTACGTCACCGAATGCGAATAAGTTCTGCAGAGAAAAATATATTTATTTTGTTTTAATATTTTAATTCTTAAAGTCACAATTACCAGAGGATTACGGTCGCCACCTACAACTGGCATCACTTTGCCATCCACCATTGACACTTTTCGTATGCTAGAGCTCTCACTGTCCGCAATGAAGAGGAAATTCTTTGCCAAGGCCAAGCCAGAGGGTTGCGCAAAAGCGGCATTTTGTGGATAAGAGTTGTTACGATTCTCCTCCATGCCATTGCCAATGATGGCAACACAAGTACGCGGATCTAACTGACGATATTTCCACCAAATTATTCCTTCTGGAAAGTAACCCCAAATTTGATGTGTACCAGCCATGGCCACCAGAACTATCGCCTTCTCAGGCACATTACGCTCATCAAGATGAAAGGACATATCCATGTCGCGCATTCTAAACGCAGCAATGTCCCAAGGCGATGATATGGCTTGCAATGGACCCAACTTACCACCCACACGATCGTTACCTTGTTGACCAGTTCCAGCCAAGGTTTCAACTCGACGCGTGCTCAAGGTTATTTGTCGTACAACGTGATTCTCCGTGTCCGCTACAATGAGTACATCGTCATCCAGAAAATCTAATCCTTGCGGCGAGTTGAAGCGTGCCGTCTCAAAGTCACCATCAACAAAGCCAGCACTACAGCCACCAATTCGTTGGTGTACATTGCCGTCACTGTCGAAAATCAAAATACGATGATTTCCCGCATCAGCAACTGCAAAGCGCCCGTTTTCACTACGCGCAATTTTGGCCGGAAATAGTAAATTTGAAGCGGGCATTGCATCCGTAGCCAATTTCAGTGGCAACGAAGAATTATCAATTTCGCCCTTGGCTTTGTAATGGCGTAAGGCCTGCTCGGTAAAACACTGCAGAAAAGCACCATGACCTTCCCCCATTAGTAGTAGCATTGGCGCACCCGAAGGGCTCAACACTAGCAATGATGGCCAGCAGCGTATGCCTATGGCACGCCATAGTGTCATGCGTGCGTCATTAACAATTGGATGCGTAATGCCATAGCGTTGCACAGCGGAAAGTATATTTGCACCATCTTTTTCGTTTTCAAATTTGGGGCTATGCACACCCACAACTACCAGGCCACTTTCTGGTGGGAAGAGTTCCTCAAGCGCATGCAATTCTGGCAAAATATGCATGCAGTTGATGCAGCAGTAGGTGAAGAAATCAAGTACAACGAGCTTGCCACGCAGCGACTTCAAAGGTAAGGGCCGTGTAACGTTGAACCAATCGAGATCTGTGCAAATTTATGGTAGCTTAATAAAATTGTAATCATAATTATAAGTTATTTAATGACAACCTTCCTGAAACTCGATTTTCATTTTCTTCACTGGCGCGAGTGCTTCATCTGCGTCCCAACGACAAAGAAACTCAGATATAACTTTAGCCTTATCTATGCCTTCTTTGGCTCGGCGAAAACGCCCTTGTAGCTCCTCAGTGGTGTAGGCCAATATGTCCATGGGGTCCAATGGTTCAGTTTCCATAATTGCTCCTAGCAACAGCTTATGACACGCTCCCAAAATATTTATGGACTTGCACCAAAATCTCTTAAGTGGAGAAGCTATTTTGCTTGATGGACAATATAAAATTATAAATACGAAATAAATGCACAAATACAAAGTTATGCACTAAAATTGGGCAATGATGAAAGTCAGTCGATGAATGTTACCATATCTAACAAAATTAGACAATGAGAAATTGCGAATGAGTAACACCGGGCAATTTTAGTGCCTTGAAATTTGCAGATTACGGCAGCACTGAAGAATTTGAAAATGACGGAGAGGCTAGCAACATTGATTTCAAGAAAATACATAAGCGGAACTTGTACAAGTATTAAAACGGAAACAGGAGTGTAAAACTGTTGAATTAATAATAAATATATGCGTTGTGTGCTATTATATTTGGAAACTCATATCGAATATTAAATGTGAAAAAGTTAATATTATGTGAATGTGACTGCATATATGAGATTTGTGTTAATGCTAATATTAATTGCATTTCAATTTTGTACGAAGCAATAAGCGCACAGTCTAATAGGCGTTTCTGCAATAGTTACGAATGAAGTCAACTTTGACATCGGTTATACATAGGTAATTGACAAAAAACGATTTTTTTTAAGGTTTCAGCACAAAAGCATGTGCGCGTAAAAAACGTAGCTATAGATTAAGGAATTCCTTGCTAACCGACGCTGCTATTTAATGCTTAGTAGAAGTAATTTCGCGATTTCTGAAGTAAATTTTGTTTATGAAAGCAAAGAATGTGAGCCCCAATTGCCGCTAAAAGTCCCGCAGCATACCGATTTTTTTTTATCTTCACAAAAGCTATGTACGAGCATTCAAGAGCACTCGAAAAGATGGCGGCTGTCTCCCGGTATTCGGTTTCAACAATTCAAAGAAGGTAATTTCGCTAGAGACACAACAACATTTACATGTATTTGTTTATGCAATTTGATCGTTTGATTGTCAAATTTTTTATTTACAATGCAAACTAGAGATGCGCCTTGGCAACAACAAAGCTGGGGGGCACTTTGGCATTCAAACCAGCAAATTGAAAGCAAAAACCAATATGCTGCTATAGCGAAGTCACCGTTCAAGATGGATTTATTAATAAATAATAAATTCGTCTTGCCACCGTTTGTGCATTCGTCTTGTGTTGCACCGCATTAAACCACACGATTAGGAGTTTTGACGGTAAAAACGGCCAATCTTTAATTTCATCATGTTAGTGATAGTAAACGTAACTAATAACTTAAATTATCATATTTAAAGCAAAACTGTTATCTCCGTATGTTACCAAGCATAAAGAAGAAACTTTTAGCAGAAAAATACAAATTTTATATGAATAGTGAATTATAATTTTGCACTCAACGTCTTTAATGCGTTTTAATAATTGTTGTAAATTTTCGTATAGTAAAACCACGAGTTTGGAGTGAGAACTTTACTATATTTTTTTTAAATCTCACTTCAAACATATACATTTGTAACTTACCGAACTAATATTTAATAGATTCATTTACTAGCAGTTATGACTTAGAAAATTTTATTAATGGTGTTGTTGTTGCTGCCGCCGTAGCCGAATGGGTTGGTGCATGATTACCATTCGGAATTCACAGAGAGAACGTTGCGAATCTCGGTGAAACCAGAATTATTAAAAACATTTTTCTAATAGCGGTCGCCCCTCAGCAGGCAATGGCAAACCTCCGAGTGTATTTCTGCCAAGAAAAAGCTCCTCATAAAAATGTCTGCCGTTCGGAGTCGGCTTGAAACTGTAGGTCCCTCCATTTGTGGAACAACATCAAGACGCACACCACAAATAGGAGGAGGAGCTCGGTCAAACACCCAAAAAGGGTGTACGAGCCAATTATATTGTATACACAGTAGGTTCTGTTTTTATGCGGTAGATACGTTCCGCAAGAAACAGCATAAAAAAAAAACAGCATAAAAAAAGCTACTAGTTCTATAGTAAAACTATAGATACGTTTCAAATGCTAAAACCGCATAAATCTGAAATAATGTAATAAAATCGCATAAAAAAGGGCACTAGTCCCATATTATAACTATAGATACGTTCCATAGACCGCATGAATCTGAAATAATTAAATAAAATCGCATAAACAAAATATTGTATTTTTGAAAATTATATCTTTATTTAAGAAACGTCAGAATCGAAAAAGAAATTTAAGTCAGAAATAGAATCAGACAATACCCACATATTGCGCGTTCGTTTAGGATTTGGCGTAAAATCACTTTCGTCACTTTAGGAAATGTACACGTCTGATCTAGATAGTTATGCAGGCGGTTCCATACTTGTAGGGTTAGCATTTCTGATGTAGTCTGTGATGAGTTTTTGCTTAGCTGGCTTAGAATCTTGTTTATATGTACAATTCCCGATAGGTCGACATGCATTTTGTAATTAAAAACAAAAACCGCACTATTTCAAAACCGCATAAAAAAAAGCCGCATAAAAACAGAACCTACTGTATATATATATATATGTTGTTATTGTTGCTTTTCTCAATTGGCTGTAAAGGAATCAAAATTTTTACAGCATTTTATTATTTAATCTTTTATTTGAACACACAAAACATTTTATTTCGATCTGCCAATTATTTCTTTGTTTATTTGTGTATTTTTTTAATGGAAAAAGCCCCTATATGGGCGTTGATAAAATTATTTGTTTTGGAAATTTTATCGATAACAGAAATTTATAAAAAAATTGTGAAAGTGTTAAAGGAATCTGCTTCTTCATTTTCAACTGTGCATCGATGGGGTTTGGGCTTTAGTGGTAGTCGCACAGACGTTGGAGCTATACCACTTAGTCGACGACTGGAAAGTGCAAAAACACCAAAATAATTGAGCAAATTTATTACATTGTTGGCGAAGATCGAAGTTTGACTAAACGTGAAATTGTTGATACCTACCATAGGGATTTTTCATAAACGAGTACGCCATTTTTAACATAAAAAATTGCATATGAAAAAGCTCGGAAAGTTAGTGTCGTATTCGTTAAAAATGACGAAAAAAACTGTGAAACTGTATTTTGCGAGGCTTGAGGGAAATCATTACAGAGATGCATTATTGGAGTAAGTCTATAAAAATGGAGAGACATTACTGTATATTGAATAAGGCAAAACTTATTTTATTTAAACATTCACACTTTTTTTTTTTGCTCTGTTACTTTTTAAAGAACTTTTAGCCTCTTATATACAAAAATTCTGAAAAAAATATAAAATATTTAAGGAGGTAGTTATAAGCCATAAAAGTAAAGAAATTTCAATAAATAAGAGTTCACAAACAAACAGTTCAGGATATATGGCAAGTTATTCTTTTCCGAAGCATATATTTCCACTCACCTGTATAATTATTAACAAACATAATAAGCAAAACTGCAGCACAAAACAAAGTTCGTTCACACAACAGTCGCTTCTATAAATACGTAACTGGAACGACCCGAATTTATATCCCGCCAAAGACTGTCACCTCAGTCACCACATGCACTCATGTTTATGCTGCTACATCAACAACAACAACTAAGCAAAGAAGATTTTTTCTCACCAATATTTTTTTATAAACAATTAAAGGCCGAAATTTGGTTAAAAATCGTTTTTTTTTTTTTTGAGAAACCGCCATTTCATTAAAATTTATTTTGCTTATTCCTTCGATTAATAACTAAATTTAACATAACTTTGACGAAATCTGTTCCGTTTTTTAATTTCAGAGGATCTAGTTCAGAGACATAGTGATTACCGCAAAACGTCTTTTTTGCTCCCGGAGATCAGCTGTAGCTTCCTTCCAAATAAATATTTTTACTAATACTAAGTCTTAAAATGCGGCTGCCGTTGCCGAATGGGTTGGTGCGTGACTACCATTCGGAATTCAGAGAGCGAACGGCGGTTCGAATCTCGGTGAAAGATCAAAATTTAAGAAAAAGTTATTTCTAATAGCAATATAGGCAATGGCAAACCTCCGAGTATATTTCTGCATAAAAAAGCTCCTCATAAAAAATATTTGATGTTCGGAGTCGCCTTAAAACTGTAGGTCCCTCCATTTGTGAAACAACATCAAGACGTACACCACAAATAGGAGGAGGAGCTCGGCCAAATGCCCATAAAGAGTGTACGCGCAAATTATATATATAAATAAGTCTTAAAATACAGTTAAAAGATAAAATTATATGTGTACACATTTTTAGATCAATCAATTTAAAAGCTTTCTCAGAAAAAATTCTGGCAAATTCACTTTTTTCGGCCTTTTAACTGTATATAACCCCTTAAATAAGATATTGAAAGTTCCGCCCATCCATTTCCAAATCGGTACGATATCTTTGTCTGAAGTATGGCTCCTGTTGGGTTTTTTTGTTAAATGTTGTAGTTACAGCTCTTCAAGACAATTGGCAGAATTACCATAGACTAACATTACCAAATATCTAAAAAAAAATAGATCTAAAGGGTTTAACTCATACGACAGAGTTTAACTCTTCAAGATAATTGGCAGAATTACCATAGACTAACATTATCCCAAAGAGAAGAATAAATTTGAAGGGTTTAACTCATACGATATTGTAGGAACCCTTTGGGGCTACATTTTAAACGGCTCTCATCATACATGTCCTATTTTATGGTAAGGAAGCTTGGACGATGACAAGATCAGAGCTTTACAGTGACACAAATACAGTAGAATAAATACAATGTACCAAATAAACATCCAGCGGCTCTGCTGTCTAGCTCATGTCGCACGAATGGAAGCAAACGCTACAGCCCTCAAGGTATTCCTTGCCGCACCTACTGTAGGAGAAAATAACTCCTTTACATTGAAAATATTAAGTGGAAAAGGACTTGGCTTCACTTGATAAGTACAACTTACGCCTGTTACGCCAGCTCTGTTAAACTCGCTTAACGCGTTAATTAAGAAAAAATATAAAAGATTCAAACACAATTGCCTTGATCCGAAGATATTTATATATTTTATTGTATAAAATAAAGGAACATCATAATTTGTTAAAGTGTGTACTTAAAATTGATAGTTTTTTACACTTACATGTGAAGTGTGTGCCGTTATTGATACAAACATTTAATAAATTTTATATAAAATACATAGTAATGTGTGCTAATAATGTTAAAATATATGTATATTATATACGTGTATATATGTATATTTTATTTATTTATTTATTTTTTGCGATAAATATTCTTTCTTTTTCATAAATGTATATTCTGTATAGAAAGTCCTTAAATATTTCATTTCATTATTATTTTTAAGATTAAGAGAGAGAGACATATGTCAAGGTTTTCTTTTCATTTATGGGAGAGCAAAAAAAATTAGATTTTAATGCTTTCCATATATACATATATTGTATTGTTTTTAACGATTCTACATACTTTTCGGTGTGCGTGGGTACATAACGTAAATTCACTTTTTGCCATAGTTAATTAAATATTTAGATACAATGTAAAAGTGATTATGAATGACACTTAAATGACAATAGTTGAACAACAGCGAAGACAATCAAAAAAATATATTTTTTTAGTTATTTATTTAAGTAGTTGTTTGTTTATAAGGGCCCGAACAAGTTAACAGCTGGATGGTTGTCGGCAGTGTTGCCCAAGAATTGAGCATACAGTTCCTTGTAACGGTCCAATGACAGGCCACCGCGTTTCCTATCATCGTCCTATTGTAATTAATTAATAAAATTAGTTAGTTTTGTTTTATATTTAAAAAAATGTATCTTAATAAATTTTTTTTTTTTTTTACATTTAATAAAAAAATATTTAGAGTTAAGAAATATGAGTTGCAAAACTTACATTTAGTAAAGACTCGAATGCTTTATCGATTGGGGCAACGTCATCGATAGCTATTCTGGTAATGCAGTTATAACGGTATTCTTCAACACCCACAATACCGTCGCTATTGATGTCAAGGATTTTGAAATTGGCTTCAATAAATGCCCTCATTGCCTTTTAAGGGAATTTTAAAGTAAATAGTATATATAAATATTGAAATTAGTGTAGGTATAAAAATGTGCATACATACTTAGTTAAATGAAGCTATACATAACTACCCAGCTGGAAATATTAACGGTGAGAAGAATTTTTTCATATAAAATATTGCAACAATTGATTTCTATATAAATATTGCAACAACTTGATTGAATGTGCCATGAAATATTTTAAGTCATATACAAGGTGAAGTCCAAAGTAAACAAGACTGGCGTCATAAGAATGCTTTTGATAGCGCCATCTTTTTAATGAGTTAGTACGTTGGATTAGATCCCTACCTGACTTCCAGTGAAAGCTTGGTGACATTCGGCTCTGTAAAAGCGAAGTTATTGCACCTAAAGTGTCAGTATGTTTGTGTCATCGGTACAAAAATGAGTTTCGAACAAAGAGCTAATATCAAATTTTGTTTTAAAATCGGTAAAACGTTTACCGAAACATTTGAATTGACGAAAAAAGTTTATGGCGATGATTGTATATCTCGAGCCAGAGTTCATGAGTGGTTTACACGTTTCGGAGATGGTTGGGAGGACATAAATGACAATGAACGTACGGGCCGACCAAAATCAATAATCACCGAAAACTCTATCGAAATTGTTCGTAAATTTATCAAGAATGAACCGAAATCGATTGAATATCTCCAAAATATCGATTTATCGCATTTTAACTGGCTTACGAAAGGTCGGTGCACGTTTCGCTCCGCACAAGTTAAACGTGGTGTTTCCAACATGAACTTAAAACTAAGAGTCAAAGTGTCGAATGGAAGGTCAGACCCAAAAAAACGCGTTAGGAGAAGTCAAAAATCAAGTCGATGCTCATTTGATTTTATGATTCCAAGGGAATTGTACAGAAGAAGTTCATGTCAACGGGCCAAACCGTCAATGGAATTTTCTATCTTGGCGTTTTGAAGCGTTTGTTGCATCGCATTCGTCGAATTCGCCCTGAATACCGTTTATTGCATGGTAATGCACCATCTCATCGATCCACTCTTGTGACTGATTTTTTGACTAGAAATCGCATTTTAACCATTAATCACTCACTGTATTCGCCTGATATGGCTCCCTGTGATGTCTACCTATTCGGAAAATTGCATTTGGCCATGAAAAAAAAACGTTTTGTGTCCGTAGAGGCCATCCAAAAGGCTTGTACCGACATCCTGCAGGACATTCCAGTCAATGACATGAAACACTCTTTCGAAAAGCTTTTAGGTCACGCAAAACAGTGTATCGAGACCAGAGGGGGCTTTCTTAAATAAATAAACTCACAGTTATCAGAACAAAGCTCCTGTCATTTCTATTTTAGCTTAGTCTTGCTTACTTTGGACTTCACTTATATTGCCAACATCTGTGAAGCAATCAGCTGCCATTTTGCAGGTTTGACAGTCAATTAATGTTTTTTGTGATGCTCACATTGGTAATATCTTTGCTATTTTAGTTTTCCAAACGGTGCATTTTCCTTCTTCGCAAGAAAGGATACACGCAAAATTTCCCCGTCCTTCTTTCAAGAACGCGGGCACAACGTACTGGCTTGTTTGACAACGACATTTCAAAATGACGATAACACAACATGACAATAGCCACACTTAAAATATTACCATCGCATTCAATCAAATTTGACAGTTGTTATAAAAACAACAATTGAGTGTCGAGATTTTAAGTAAAGGCAACATCAATACAGCAAAAACAACATTGGTGTGTATTTTCTTGCTGCTTGACTTTCTTAAACAATGACAACGTAAAAGGTAAACAAAGTTTTCAGACAGTTCAGAGAACAAAACAACAACAGAATTCAAAAAAGTCAAATCAGCTGCTCAATTGCTGCCACTTTATTGATGTGACTTGCGTGACATATAGCCAAGCTGTCATTAACAAACCACCAAACTAACAAGATCGAAGTGAATAATTCTAGTATTAGACTCTCATATATGTACAGTGTACTTTCTCTTAACGGATACCTCTCTTAAGCGGGCACCTTCCATAAACGGACTTTTTTCAGTACATTCAGCAAATCGGTAAGCATTTTTTAATTTTTTTCTCTTGTGTGGATAACGCTCCCATAACATATTATTAATTTTTTTACACTTTTCCCACAAGTGGACATATTTTTCAGTTCCTATTCAAGGTATGTACAGTGTACCTTAGGTCAAACTTTTTCTCCAAAATGTGGAGGCGATTTTTTTTTGGTATCGCTAAAATTTTAATTAAAAATCATAGAATTGTGATGAGAAGTTTGTGGAATTTTTCAAATTTTAGCATAAAGCATAGCTATACTTAAAAAAAAAGAATGAGCATTCAAAAAAAAAATAGTCGTAACTGCTCCAAATGTTGATGTGCTATCGCTTTGCCGCGGGCTATATTTACATGGATGCATTCCTCTTAACAAATCAGCCAATTTGACAAGCAGAGAAAAATTTGCGAGTTCTACAATAGTTTTCTCAACTGCTTACATGATCTATGGCATGTCATCGGTAGCAAACTTCATAAGAAAACTTTAATAGTAACTTGTGCGCATAAGGTGGTGCAATAATAATAATCAATCAATTCTGCTTTTGAATATCCAATTACAAAAATGGTTTTGGAGTGGTGGAAATTTTTATCTTGACCTTGATTGATGTACGACGCTATTTACAAAAATTATAATTTTTGATGATTAATTTTGATTAATTTTGTGCCACCTTGTACATAAACTAGGCAAGAGTTGTATACTTAGATGGTAATAACTTTTCACAACGCAAGGCGGCTTCGATTTGCCACTTCTCGCCTTGCTACGAGTATCTCTGGGTTCTGATCACTTGAGGAAAAATGTGCATATGAAAGCAACAACTTATGGTGCTGAAATCTAGACACTGAAATTTAATGATATGAACCACTCATCATGCCCGTCCTAACGTATGGCGCAGAAGCGTGGACGATGACAACATCCGATGAAGCGACGCTTGGAGTGTTCGAGAGAAAGATTCTGCGTAAGATTTTTGGACCTTTGCACGTTGGCAACGGCGAATATCGCAGGCGATGGAACGATGAGCTGTATGAGCTTTACGGCGACATAGACATAGCGCAGCGAATAAAGATCCAGCGGCTTCGTTGGCTGGGTCATGTCGTCCGAATGGATACAAACGCTCCGGCTTTGAAAGTATTCGATGCGGTACCAGCTGGTGGTAGCAGAGGAAGAGGAAGGCCTCCTCTGCGTTGGAAAGATCAGGTGGAGAAGGTCTTGGCTTCACTTGGTGTGTCCAATTGGCGCCGGTTAGCACGAGAAAGAAACGACTGGCGCGCTTTGTTAAGCTCGGCCAAAATCGCGTAAGCGGTTATCGCGCCAATTAAGAAGAAGAAACCAGTTATAGCGATTTGAAAGAAGCTATCGCATTGAAAACCTTATTGGTGGTGAAAATGTAATACGTTTTATTAAAGCGCGGCGGATTAGATGGATTGGCCACATCATAAGAATGTCCAACGAAAGAATCCAAAATGGTTGTTTACTTTGCGCCCAATTGGAGGAAGAAAGAGAAGCCGACAAAGAAAGCGATGGCTTGATGACGTATGTAATTGGAGAAATTAGGGGAGAGAGAGATTGAATTGGAGGAGGCTTACCGATGAAGTTATGGTCCTCCATAGACTGTGAAGCTAAGAGAGAGAGAGAGAGAGAAAACAACAACCAAGTTATCTAGCAAGATTCGCCGCTAGCGAATATGGCTATGCCTCATAAAACTGGAAGAACTCACTATTTTCAATGCTGCCAACTCTCTTCCAAGAGAGTTTCATTATATCGCGTTCATACAGAGACTTTTTTTGCTTCAACTTTCTGAATTCTCTTTTGATGTTCCCGTCGTTTTCACACACCTTGCAATTGCTAGCTTTTAGTCTATAGTTACATACAACAGTGACAAGAATTAGAACACAAAGGATGTTGACAGCGTACGAGCATCACAAGTAACGAGTTGAAGCGTCAAATGTATCCCTGTGTGAAACCGGTTTCACTAACACTCATTAAGTGCTTATAAATCAAGTGCTAAATTTTGGCAGCTCTTTTCCAGTGCTACCAACATACATATATTTATACCAGTTGCTTCATCTATTCGGCACTTGCTAAAGCTGGGCAAATCGAAGAGGCCTATAATTTACTACTAGCAACAGAACACAATTTCCAGCTGGATAAGCAGTTGCGCATACTACGTACCTGAGGGAATTCTTCGTATTTCTTGCCTACGCAAGTTTTTCGCACGGCTTCCTTGAATTCAGCATTAGAAATTTTACCGTCCTAATACATCAAATAAAGAAAATATTTTTAGCTTCATTTTCATCAAATCCAATCTAACGTATTTTCTATTTACTTTATCATCATCAGCGATTTCTGAGATTTCATCCCATAAGTTCTTCATAAGTTTTTGATATTCTGCAATGCGGGCAGCACTGCAGTCGCCTTTGCCCTCCACAACGCATGCCCGTACAGCCATGCACTGGAAGTCATTTTGATCCAGATAGCCATTGTTGTCGATATCTAAGAAGGAAAAACATGTTGAAAATTAATTACTTACTGGATGAAAACGATTAATGAAATTAATATTCAGCCACTGTATTTACTCTAAATATTTCGGGCCACATTTTATAAATTTTACACTATAAATAAAATAGCCGTGTCTTTTAGAAATCAAATTTTTGGTAGTAAAAATAATCAACATTTTTCATTATTGGCTCTCCTAACTATTAAAAGTATATTATGTAATTTCATATATAAAACAATTCTCTTATCATATTTTCTAATTTCGTTTGTGAGTTGTTTTAGCTGAAATTAAATAAAAATATATGAATGATAGTTCCCCTAAATGGGAATATCAGTTACAATCAATCTTTTTGGCATTCAATTTTTATGCATTTGACCCAAAGAACCTTCTTATATCTAATTCCGAGTTTTATTTAATTTGGTTTTTCAGAAATGCTCCACTCTCGGTGGGATTAACTGTCAAACCAGCTGTAAAAAATCTTGATCGACACCCATGTTTTATGATTACCAAGAAGAGATCTATGAAGTTGGCATAGCGGCGAAGCAATATGCCACTCACTCCTTCAAAATTCGCCTTTTTTGTTGACAGTAAAATACATAACTATCAACCTGAAATATCTAACGAACCTCGAAGATCTTTAGAATCTTTTTAATAGCACTGCATCAGTCTGTTCTAGGCCTGTGGTAACAGAATTCCGGGAAATGAGTAGCATATGAGGGCGTGAGGAAACAGTCTCAGGCAGTACTTGAGGAATACAGTCAAAGCATACAAGCTCCCTAGGTTTTCAATTTATGCAAGTAAAGCATAATTCCAGAACTGCAATTAAAAATGTAATCCAATCTGAACACCAACAGGGCATCACCAAAACTCAATGAATGGTTTCCAAAGAACCACTTCTTTGAGGTTGTGGTTTATGTTATGCTTAGTCCAGTATTGATTTAAGAATATGTAGGGATAGAACTGAGGAAATCTTTCTTGGGTACCGCAGTGATTTTCTATGGCCACAGTTTAGATTAGCATTTGGCACTCGGATCATCTCAAGAAGTATTCCTGCCAATTAGCAGCTTAGGTTGAATGGCTGGACTCCTAGTAACTAATATTTGCAATGGTACCAGCAAACTAGTTTGAGAAACGTGGTACAGAACTGTCCAACCGAAACCACTTCCAAAGCTTGACACCATTGAAGGGTAAAAAAAAATCATATATTTGATTTATTCGAAGGAGCCCTAGTCTTTTAAGATCTTGGTGACGGTTTCTGGCCCTATCTCACAAATCTTTATCTGTCAAACGATTCGAGTGCTTAGGGCGAATATCAAGCTTTAAGTACACGAATCGTTAATGGATTGTTCCTATAACACGGCCCTTCATGAAACTCTACAAAAAAATCTAACAGCGGCAAATCACAGCTCGGAGGCGTCAAATTGGGAATCGCTGATAACACGATTTCCGAGCTTGGCGCGCAAAAGATCGATTATGGCATGGGCTGTGTTGCATGGTGCGCTATTCTTCTGCTGAAATGTCTTCAGTTTCTGACCAAAAATTCTGTAATCAAATGTCTTCAATTTCCGTCCCCAAAAAGTCGCTTACCATGCCTCTATAGCATTCATAGTTGACCAAAATAGCGATTATCGCAGCACTTTCAAAGAAAAGTGGACCAATGATGCCACGACTCCAAAATTCGCACCAAACAGCCATTCTCTGATTATGCATATAATATAATTCCCAACGCTGCTCAAGCGTAAAGCAATTCATTCCTTCCGTAGAGATATGATACTGACTTTATGTCAATGTCGAAATGGCCCTACCACGCTCGGAATTATTAGTAGAGAGGAAAACTTGGGTCCAAATAACTGGAATCAGAATAGAGTCTTCTATAACCTCATGGCGAGTGAAAGTCGCTGAAGCCTAACCTACCTACTTCTTTACTTTATTTCTGAGCGCCTAATTCATGTCATTGAGATTCCTAGAAAACTTTAGAACCCTTCACAATATTTCCATTAAATCTTCGGAACTCCTTTTACCAGAGATGTAGAAGAAGTCAATTCATATATACCCGCGTTTTTTTTTCTTCTTTTTTGGTTTTGACACAATCACGTTGTGGATATTGTAGCAGGTTAAACTCCTGCCTGTCCAGAATCGACGCCGACATGCACAATATATGTCCGGCATGTGAATGTATCATGCAGGTGATTAGTACCTATTCACATGTCCCCTGGAACCCACCTCCATAACACTCCTCTACTTTGGACCCAATCCGCGGAAACAGCATGTTTCTGGGTCTACCGTTAGATGAGATAGATAATGACGATGATCGGTGACTACTTCGTGGCAGGGCTTGATGAACTGTCACACCAACAACGACAAGTCCATTCATACTTACGAATTTTTGATCATATCTTAGAATACCAAGCAAACTACTGCTTTCGGACTACAAACTTCTAGTCTGCATTAGTGAAGCAAAGGTTAGGATTATTATTGGATGCCTATAAAGAGCTCGGCCAATCAGTAGTAAGCGTCTAAAGGCGAGTAAGAGTTTGGTTCAGAGAAAAACCTTCGATTACTTGTAAATCTCGTCATTTCAGCTTTTTCTCATTACAGCAGAGATAAAACGAGTATAAATCTGCTGAACAGACAAATCAAAAGATCAAACTAAGATATTTGAGTATCACAGGAGCACAGGTGACTAACCACCTACACCTAAGACACTTTCAGGCCACCAATACTAAAGCTAAGCTACTAAGAATCTCTATTATTAATATCCAAGCACCTTCAGACTACCGAAAGCTAACGATAAAATATCCCAGACTGATAAAATGTCCCCAAAACTGAAGAATAAGACACCCAAGGCGTCTATTCGTAATATCGAAGGCGCATTCAGACTGCCGAAAGCTAAGGATAAGACACCAAAGTCAATATCCAAGGCACATTCATACTTCCGACAGCTAAGAATAAGACACCAAGGACTTCTATTCCCACAACCCAAGACACCTTCAAACACTCTTATGCTAAGATGCCAAAAACCATATTCCTAACAGTCATAAAATTTGCTATAGTTTTCTTAAAAAATATTCATCTAGATCCAGCAATAGTCAGTTTTTCATGGAAAATGTGTCTTATCGTCCTACAGACGTAGTCGGCAGTCTGTCTCAGTAAACAGGCCTATCCGGCGCAGATGCAAACGCAGTCGATTGCGACCTGTGAATAGTTTTTAATCAAAAGAATTGTGAGATTCTCTGAGGCGGGCATGATTGTATCACTTTTAATCAAGGGACCAAGGATAAATAGTCTAATAGTTTACGAATATATTACAATATATTAAATTTTTTTATCTTCTAAAATTCTTTCAACCTTTAAAGGAACTGTATATTTTGGTAAAAGCTTGGGCTTTTTCACAGGGACTGGGACAGTTGTCTGTCTGTCTGCTATTTTACCGTTACTAGCTGTAAATCTAGGTAATTCAAACGCGCACACATGCACACACACATTAGCACATTTCTATGTTTATATAAATGAGTACTTGCTACACATCCAAATGTATGTGTGTACATATGTATAGAGTGTAAAAGCTTTCGCCCGCCAAAAGTATTTGTAGAACGAACCGCACCAAAAGCTGTCCGACTGCACGCCCAGAAATTTATATGCTCTATTACTTTTGATTAAATTAATTTTAAATACATAATATAAGTTGTATTTATCTATTTCCCAGTGCATAAAAAATCTTAGTGAAACGAATTGTCGTACTTAGTATTAAATATAATATGAGTACATGCACGCACACATACATATGTTTCGGTACAATGTGTGTGTGTGGGGCTTGTATGCAAATAAATGGTTTGCCAATTTATATGGTCACACACATTTCGCAAATTAACTGAGTGTACAAATGGAGGGGTGGACTAAATTGAAAATCTTTCCGTGAGCACAAAAAATACGGATCTTATCATATTTAAATAAAATTCTAAAAAATCGAGGGGAAAATAGGGTTTACGTCTCTATGTTTTCTAAAAAAAGTTACAATTCAACATAAATGTATGTATATACGAAAGATAATATTAATAAATCATCTAAATCAAGCAAAGAATACAGGCAGCGCGTCATCAAAGTTAGGTAAGGTTAAACATGCTGCGCTTCACTTCAAGTATTCACTTGGTGATCTCAAAGACCCACTTCAATGTGCATGAAAAATTTCCTTAATCCTATAACTACAAGGCACCTCGTTCTTTTGGCTTACGTACTTAATCAATTCCTGCAGCGAAACTATCCAGGACAGGTGTTCCCGCATTTTTTTAAGTGACGGGCATTCCCACAGAAAAAAGTGTTGAATGTACTCTACCTCCTTCCCATCTTTACAGCTGCTACAGGGTCCAATAGAAGATATATATGTACTGAATACCGAGTTCAAGTCAGCATTTGCCTTTTTTCTCTATGAGGAGATTCAAAATTGGCGGTTTCAGGGCCCTACTGTAGATTCTTTTTTAAGAGAATCAGCAAGTTTCCTGTTCATTTAGTGCTGGCCAAAGAAAATAAAATATTCTTGTATCATAGTGTTCAGATTAGCTCACTTGCGCTAGTCTTCCCCTAGTGGTCTTCTATATGTGGTGGCCACAGCCGAATGGGTTGGTGCGTGACTGACAAATAATAGAAACAGTTTTTTTCTAATAGTGCTCGCCCCTCGACAAGCATGGTAAGCCTCCGAGTGTATTTTTGCTATGAAAAAGCTCCTCATAAAAACCATTTGCCGTTAGGAGTCGGCTTAAAACTGTGGGTCCATTTGTAGAACAACATTAAGATGCACACCTCAAATAAGAGGAAGAAATGCCAAGATTCTGGCAAACGCCTGCATTAGTACGAGTCTGAGATCGTGCTGACCGAAGAATTGAAGCCGAACGATCATAGACGACGCCGCAAGCTCATTAATTGGGCACTGGAAATATTGATCAAAGATTCTCATTTTGGCCAAAAAATTAACTCTTCGGGCAATGCAACTTTTTAGCTCAGCAACAATTTATGTATGTCAGCAAGCAAAATTGCTGTTATTGAAGCGAACACATTTCAAGCATCAATACAATTACATTGATTGACTATTTGGTGTGGTTTATGGCATAGTATAATTAGCAAATCTTTGTGTCTTTTGAAATGCGGAAGAATACACTGTTGCTGTCAATGGCCTTAGGTATAGAGTGAAAGCAGTGATGGTAAATGGTTTTTTGAAAAATCCCTACACAGCCCAAAAAAATTCCCTACTTTTCCCTACGCTTACAACAAATTTTCCCTACGAAATTCCCTACAATTTTTTCTCCTGTGTTTACACTATAATGCAACGTCAAAATTGAATTGTTTGCTTAAGATTTTTAAAAATTCCGTACAGAGCTTCTGCAGTGCAATCAGTTCTTATTGGAATTAGATCCATCAGCTTAACCACAAGCCGCTCGCTTTCCTCGTCGAAAAATCTCACCATGAGACACATACGCTTATTGAGTGCGATGTCTGTGCTCTCTTCGATCATTATGGAAAATTTGTTTACTTTTAATTTTTTAACTAAATTGTATTTTTCTTCTTTTGACAATTCATTTTTTATTATGCTGGTGCCTTCTTTCTTCCAAGCTCAGATTTTTTTATTATTTCAAAATCGGGCACGATTTCTTTTAAGAGTGGGATTAAATGGTCCACCACTTGCAGCGCAACATTATGCTCAGCGAAGAACATACTAAGTCTTATTTCGAAATTTCTATTTTAGATGTCTTTTTAATTGCCTTAGTATTTTTTGGTGCATTTTTGTTTCGGCGTGCTTCTGTAAATCAGACTTGCCACAGCTCAAAACTTTGTCGCACGCAGTGCATTTGCATTTGAATGGATCGTTAGCCACAGCTTCAAACTAGCCACTAAAATTTCGTCCTCAAGCCACTTATTATTGAACTTTTGTTTCCGATACTTGCATTGTTTTTCCTGGTGTTCCTCCGAAGATTCAGTCGAAGAGCTCATTTCTGTAAAATATATGCATTTTAAATATAAAAAAAGCTAAAACTAAAATAATTGCAAACTTACTTCAAAAGTGAAAAGCACCAGAAAACGTGGGACAACTAACAATTTTCGCGCAAAGAAAAAATCGTGCTAGCGTTAACGAAGTAAAAAAGGCAATGTATTAACGCTTTTAAAAGTATGCAGCCAAGAGGAAAATAAGTCTGCCATGAAATCTTACTGCGGATTTTTATTTTAAATGAACTTTTTTAATTTTACCCCGCTATTTTAAAATTTTTTCTGTCCTTCTTGGAAATTCCCTACATTTACAGAATTTAAAAAAATCTGTCCTTCCTTTCCCTACACCCACATTTTTCGACAAAAATCCCTACATGTAGGGAATTTTCCCTACATTTACCATCACTGAGTGAAAGTAATTGATTTTCTGTAACCAGAGCTTGACAACATCAATATATCCGCAAGATAGTTCCAACAAGACGGCGCTGCATGTCGCACAAGTGAAGTAATGCTTGAAAATGTAGAAGACCAGCCCATCAGGGCTGATCTCACGGCGAGCGTTCATCAATTGGCCGAAAGAATCATGCGACTCGCGAGCTTCTTTTCCCTGAAGCTACGTCAATCGTTAATCTACACTATCAAGCCATCTACTCTAGACGAGCTTGAGACTAACATTCGCAACGCTAATCACGGAATAGGGTCGCATATATTGGACTAGTCGGTTGAAGCATTGCCGACAGCGTAGCTGAGGCGACTGTAAGGATGATATGTGATTTAATATACATGCGGCAGACAATGACAAATATCCGAGTGTATTTCTGCCATGGAGAAGCTCCTCACAAACAACTATCTGCAGTTCGGAGTCGGCTTGAAACTATAGGTCCCTTCATTTGTGGAAAAATAATCAGACACCCCACAAATTTGAGGAGGAGCTCGGCCAAACACCCAAAAAAGGTGTATGTTGAGTCACAATAGTGCAAAATGATTTGGTCAGTTTACTGAGAGGCTTTCAAGAAGGGAAACATTTGTATTAAGTTCGATAAACAATTTTGAGCTATTCTACGAACAAAAATTTAAATAAGATACGCTCTCAAAGGGTCGACAACTAAACGGAGTTAACTACATATTTCTTTTTACCAATTTGGATAGTAATTGACTTAAGTTAGAACTGTTTTGAAAGGTGCACTTGCGAGAGGTTCAATGAAAAAGATAAAGCTGCTCTAAGAGTGTCCATTTAAATGGAGGACAACTCACCGGAACGAAGGATAACTCTTGCCGTCAGGTGCTACTTTGAGCTAAGCTCACAATTGAGTAGAAAAGTTCTCTCTGGACGAGCGAAAACAACACTCTACAAGACGCTCATCTTTCCGATGTTTCTCTATCGCACTTTGACTGTCCAAACAATCAGAAGCCATCGGTCTTAGAGTTTTCGAGTGGAAAGTACTTCCCAAAATTTTTTGTCCTACTCGCGAAGATGATGGTTACCGCATTTTCGGAGATATTGACACAGTCAAACGAGTCACTCTGCAGCGACTAATGTGGCTAGGTCATGTCGTCCGTATGGAAGGAACTGCTCCGGCCAAGAAGGTATTTGAGACGAAAATTGGCGGTCGATGGCGAAGGGGTTACCCCTTTTTTGGACCAAATTGGTTATTAAGTAAGAAAGAAATGTCAGTAAAGTAAGCGACATTAAGCGATGAGTCCCTCCATTAATGGACAATCATCAAGACGTGCACTCTAAATATGATAAAAGGAGGAACTCGCTCAAACCCCCAATGGAGCGCTTAAGCGCCAAGTGTGAATGTTTATTGTCATTATTGCTTTCTATATTCATTCTGTGTTATTAATTTCTATACTTTACAACTTGTCCTTTATAATTTAACCTTTAATATCAAATAGTAAATTCCTTTACAATTCAGCTCAAGTGAAAATAGTATATAAATTTCTCACACGACTAAGCATATAATTTACTCTTCTCGAATTCATGTTAAAAGCATTGTGAAGCGAATGTTCCGCCAAACTTTGGAATGTCTTAATTTTTTTTTTATTTTTTTATACGCATCAAAGCGAATCCGAATTAATCGCAAAAGTGGCAAGAGCTCGAATAACTAAATAGTATTGAAAATTTATTTACTTCTTATTTACTACTTCCTTGTACTATACGAAAATTTAAATACACAAATTCGTAGCTATTTCGATGAAAATTGCTTACACTAGCGAAGAACATTAATTTCGAATCAATATTTATATCACCACATAAATTTTCGCCAATTCGTTTCAATGTAATTGTACCTGCCGGCATGCGAGTATGCGTACATACATATGTGTGTATGTATGTATGAACATTTACAGGTGTTAGTAAACGTATTCAGCCTTTGGAACCTAATACTGTACCCTACCATAATAACGAGTAATTAGTGGAAAATGATGTACTACAGATGTTTAGTAAATAGGAAGTGAAATGCAGCAATGCATGTAAAATTCCCGGGCTAAAAAATTGGCAGTGTCCAATGCCAATACACTCCGTGGCTATCTCGTAACGGTTGCAGAGTGGCCACTCACACTCACACTCAAGTTGTGACTATCGAAGCTGAGAAATAAGGGCAATCTGCACTTCTCACACCTTGCGATCGCGAAAGCAGCTTCTGACGCAATTAGAGGGAAACATGTTGTAGGTTGTCGAATGCCATAAATCAGAAGATTTTCGACTGGCGAGTACGCCACATGCAACTCTTCACGTGAGAGGCATGAATGATCAAAATTTATTGCACCTACTTGCCTGTACCTGTGCTTTGTTAATGATAATGCCAAACTCGAGCCGCTCGGAAACTACAAATATTTGATTTGAAATTGCAGTTTTTTTGCTATTCTTAGGATGTGTAGCAACAGCACACAGACTCCTCTAAATCCAATTTTGTTATAGATGTTAACTTTGATTTTACATTAAACTTATACATATAATTTATCGCTTACACCCTTTTTGGGTGTTTGGCCGAGCTCCTACTCCTATGGAGGAGGTATTAAGCTGACTCCGAATAACAGATACTTTTTATGAGGAGCTTTTTTTGGTAGAAATATACTCAGAAGTTTGCCATCGCCTACCGAGGCGCGACCGCTATTAGAAAAATCGTTTTCTATCACTTTGAGTTTCATTCACGAAGATTCGACCCTACGCACTCCCGAATCGTAGTTCGGCAGCAACACATTCGGCTAAGGTAGTTTTTTTTAAACCAGCAGTCTGATACCATCGCAAAGTCGTGGAGAATTGCTGCCTCCGAGAAGGTTGCTGATTGTCCTTGGTTATCAGTCACCATTTTCAACAAAGCTACATATTTTCTCTCACCAAACTAGCGTAGATGAATATCCTTAAAATGTCCGAAGAAGGCTCTAGGAGCGATTTCTTGAAATAAATAAGCGCCAGTATCACCTAGCTAGTTTCGTATTTGCTGCGAAAATATTTCATTCATAGGAGCATTCAAAATATCCCGGTTCCAGCGTCACCTAGTAGGTTCAAACAAAGTTATAAATCTATCAATAACCCGCAAAAATTTCATGGCAATTTTTTTTTATAAATATAGTGGTTGGCTGTGTAGAGGATTTTGATAAGTCCAATTACTTAAACGAACTTAATACGCCTTATTTCGGTTAAAATACCCGAGAGCGCTGAATTCAGAGAGAACGCGTTCGGGCATTTTGTCACTCAGCACGCAAAAACGACGGACGCTTGTAGCTGAGAAATTCAGCTTACTGAAGGGTTAGCGGAAACCGCAGTATGTCATATGGTACCCAGTAACAGTTCGCATATTCTCTGTGGCTATATTAAGAAATTCTTTTTTATGCCTCAATATGTTCATTCTATTCATTTTATATGTTTTTAGGGTTAACTAACTTAGAGAATATTGGCCGCCGTAGCCGAATGGGTTGTGCGTGACTGCCATTCGGCTGCTTCGGGTTCGAAACATGTAACAGTGGGCAGAAAACATTAAATTAAAGGCAAAAGGTTCTTTCTAACAACGATCACCTCTCAGTACGCAATGTCAAACCTCTGAGTGTACTTTTTGCATAAAAAAGCCCTTTCACAAAGAACCATTTGTCATTCGAAGACGGCATAAAACTTTACGTCTCTCTCTTTGTAGAACAACATCAAGACGCACACCACGAATGGAATGAAGAGTTCGGCCAAACATGTCTCGGCCATATATGTCTTTATAACTTGAGGCGTCCTTATTGTATGCCTCTATTTGTGGCAAGATACGCTCTACTTAAAGTGTCTCTTGTCTAACCTCCTCGTTTATTAAGGTAAGAGCGAAGACGGCACAATTTCGTATAGTGCACCACAAAAATCGCGCAGTCTGATTTTTTACAACCAGTCATGAGGAAGATAAACTATAGCCTGTATTTGATTTAGACAACTAGCAGCTGGGGGAAGCTAGTTGTCTACCTTACGTGAGCCTTGGGAAGGCTACAGAGGGGTTCCGAAAATCTTAAATTGGAAAATTTAAATTAGAATCAGGTTTATTTGGAGTTTGCGCTTCGACCTCATAGCCTTTTGTACACTCTATTCAACACAATACTTCATCCAGACTCAGGTTGCTTATTAAACTTAAGCCTTTCTTCTGATGCAAATGGTCGAGATGTCTCAACCTTCTCCGCACTAGAGCTACGCATTCAAAGAGAAGGTAGATTAGAGTATCCTGGGATTGGTCGCAGAAACGACAAGAATCAGTGGACCATATCCCAATGAAAAGTGAAATAAAAATAAAGAGCCCATTTAGTTTGACGGGCTGATTGTTCCTTGCCGCCATAGATCTCATGGCCTAGACCAGAAAGACCTTATACTCCCAAAGAATATAAAATGACATTATAAAGTCGTATTTGGCTTACGGTCTGTTAATTCGTTCACGTCGTGGCTCTTATGTTCTCGTACCCAGCCTATGACAACCCTTTGCTTGACTCTCAGGGAATTTCAAATACCATTTGTAGAGTAGCGTTTCGCTGAGAGTTCATTTATTTATTCCTGTCATGGCCCTTATGTTCCCGTATGCAGTCTATGAAGGTCGTATGCTTAACACCCAAGGAATTTAGAATATAAGTGAAGAGTCCTATTTCGCTCCCGGTGCGCTTATTCATTCACGTCATGGCACCTATGCTTTCGTAGCCATCCTGGGAAGGTCGAATAGTTGACTCACAGGTCGTTGCTAAATATTACTCCAACGCTCTTATCCATTTCGTTATTACCAACAACGGCGGAAAGGCGAGCAATTAGTTTTTTTTTTTGCAAATTGATTACTTTTAAATATAACTTTTACCAATTCCGAATTATCAAAAAAGTAATGCAGCGCCGGGCAATTGCCACTTTCTAGGACATCACTGTGAAGAATGCATCAGTTGTTCATAGCGAAAAACACGAGAACGCGAGCTAGTGCTGATTTTAAAGACACTAAATGCGTACCAGTGCGGAATTACTTAGTATATTTTTGTCATCAGGGTACTAACTATGTGTATATTTATACATATGTACATATGTATGAACTTACCATACATATACCGAACAACAAAGTCAACACGGTTATCCCAGGAGTATGCCATTTTGTGATTTTTGTCGTTGTTTTTTGTTTTTTTTTTTTAAATCACACACAATCTAAAATGAGTAGCAACAGAATATAAAATTATTTTTCATTAACAATGATTATTAACACTGAAAATTTGAAAACACAAATATTGAAAATTATTAAAATTTTTTTTTCAGTTTTTTTCTTTATTTAATTTGCATGCATTTCACTCAAATACTTAAAAATTTATATTCAAAATCAATTGCAATTCAAAGTAATTCAATAAACTTTATTCAAGAAAATTTGCAATAAAATTATATTATCTCCTTTTTTTCAAATTAATTAATTCACTTTTTTATTCTCGCGCTCTACCTGAGTGCCGTTTCGCTTCTGATCGACTGAATGTATGGTGACTATCAAGTGAGCTTCAAAGTATGAACAACAATACGAATTTTCCTAAGGTACATTTTAATACAACATTAAAACATTTTTGCTGATGGGAATGCATAGAAACAACAAATTCACAAAATGTTTGTAAACATTCGATTGGTGTTGTTGCTATTGTATTATTGTAGCCAATTGTTACATTTACATATGACTGCCCCACACTAAATACACCCGAATGTGGCTAGAGATTCAGATGTCGAGATTCAGGGTCGTGTGTGGCAGTGGTGTACTTCTGTTGCTGTTGTTGTTGGTATGTTGCCTGTTTCGTTGAGCGAAGCTGCTGTGCGTCTGGTCAGCCGGCCAAATAAATTTGCGCAAAAATGCAAAACAAACAAACAAACGATGTATGTATGTATGTATTTATGTATGGGTACGGATTTCTTAACGAATGTTTCCCATTCTAACAGCGATACCTGTATGCACACGTGCACTTGTTTGTGCATAGGGATGTGTGCCTTTTAACATTTGGGAAATTTTATCGAGACACTGTTAAGATGCAAACTTGAATATGCAGGTTGGTTGTTGCTGTATTTTTATTCCTTTTTTTTAGTACGAAGACATTGAACACATGTGTAACTGCAACGTAAAATATTGCAACAACAACAAAAAAGTTATAAAAAAACTTGTATAAAAACCACCTGCCAAAAATGCAGCATATTCATATTTATTCGCTCAATAATTCTCACAGCATATAACTGCACATACATACATGCATACAAAAACTTGTATCTGTGCGTGTGCCATGGTGCATATTGGCTTTGACGGAAACGGAAAAGAAACGTGCCAATAGTTTTTCCGCTAATATGGCTCAATAACTTTGTGAACATAATTTTCACTAAGGCGAACACTTGAATTCATAAAAATTATATTATAACATATTTTCTGCCACACACCTGCAGGGAAATCCACTGGCGCGTTGCTAGTGAACTTGGATGTACTCTTAATTGTACGAGCAAGCAGTGAACGCCCACGATCGTTAATTTCCAACGAAATTAGAATAAACTCCCATGGGCGTTAATTCTGTTTGTTTTCTTGTTTTTTTTTTTTTTTTGTTTTTGGAAAATGAGATCCACAAAGCAAAAACAGGAATAATTCAATTCACGAAAAATATTTCATAGTGAAATTGAATGCTTGAATGAAAATCTCAAATAATTGCACAGATGTACATATGTCGTGTAAATGGGTGTGTAATTTGTAATATGTACATAAATTCCGAAACAGTTCAACCCTTTCAATGATTAGATTGCATTTTTGGTGAGGTGTTGTAAGCATGTCAGTAGAAGTTTATGAATTTATTTGGAACCGCTAAGCGGCTAAGTTGAGTCGAGATATTTATAAAAATCGTTTAAAAGTTATTGTCCGGTTTTGGTCATAGTGGTGGAGGTGTTGTCTGACTGACACAGTCCACACCCAATTAACAGAAAAAATGTCATTTTGATACACCACTCGTTGAAACACTACTTTTTATTAGTCGATCTTGATTTGACTATGAATCTGCCTATGTCGTATTTTTTCTTTTCTGTAATATCTTTCAAGTTGACCATCGAGAAGTCCCCCACCATTTCCTGCCACCACGCATACTTGAACAAGGCTTGGACACTCACACAGATAGTGAAAAACTGTTTCTTTAGATTTTTCTACATTGCAGCTTCTGCATCTGTACGGCCACCCCATCTTCCTGGCATGGTCTTCCACAGACCAGTAGTCGGTTGTTTTTTCCTTGTTCACTCCTCACGGGAGCATAAGGCCGCGACAAGACTCAGAGTCTTGCGTTAGTTTCGTTAATCTATTTTTGATTTCTTACAGGGTAGGCTATTTTTGTTTAAGCCGGTTATTGTTGACTTAATTCTGAATATGTCTGCACGTGGCTTTCTTGACAACTCGACAGTTCTTAATTTCTTGAAATTGGGCCACGTTTGTTTAGTTATTTTGCTGGTATCCGTGTTAGGCCATCTTTAAACGGACTGCTTTTGGAATAGCAAAAGCTTTTGATATGCCTTATGGGATTATATACAAATAGAATTTTCAAAAAATCGATTTTTCTTTTATTTTATTTTCTTAATGTACATACATATATTTAAGAATACGCACAGAATATTTAATATCGTTCGGGTGAATATTTTCGAAGTTACACGCAAATTTGAAAAAGCGTTTCAGACTTAAATTCAGTGCTTTTCAAACTTTAAACGCGGTTTCTCAAAATGGTGTTTTAAAAGTCGGTAACCAACATTACTCGAAAACGGCTAAACCAATTAGTCTAAGATTTAAACACGAGCTTCTTAAATATATTTTTTAGTAATTCATCAGTAATTAATCGAAGATTTTTTCTCACCGATAAGTATATATATTTTTTTATAAACAACTAGCATTTCCCAGTGGGCTTCGCACCACCATACATAAAATGTTTTTTTATATCGCAAGAAATTTTTCATATTAAGTTCTCTTTATAGAACTCGTAAAATGTTTAAACAGTTGAATTAGTTGTTTTTTTTCATTCAACATAGTTTCTAAAGATGTCACAATAACCTTTTCTGTACTTTTTTAAAATTTGATTGTGGTGGTCACCTACATATATACAGGTAAGGTGAAAGAGCCGATAAAAACTTGTAATTAAACTTTGATTCTTTAATTTCCATTTCAATTTTTTACGCTAAATAAATTATGCTAAAATAAATAAAGTTAAAAATGCTTTTCCAGTTCCTCCTGGAGCATTCAATTTTTTATTATATTTGCGTCCAAAATCACTTGCAATTCGATAAAAAATTTATGCGAAAGTTGATTGCATCGCAAAATAAAATTGTTTTCTTGAGGGCGAATCATTAATCGATACGAATAAAAATTCATCGCACTGACGGTTTTCGTTGATTTTTGACCTGCGATGCAAAAATTAATTAGCGTATGAAAATTATTTAAAAATCATATTTAAACAAAAATAAAATGTGTATGTACCAGTTGTTGGATTTCTCATTGGTATGTTGATATGATAGCCATCGTCCCCTCTCTAAAACAAAATGGGGTATTGCAATGCATCATAACAGCGATTGAGTTCTGAAATACGTTGTTGCTCATTTCTACGATACAAAACAATATCTCGTGGCTGAAACTGTTCACCAACCACAACAATAGCTACTTCATCAATCGTTGGTACATTGAATCGTCTGGCGTGCTCCCAATTTGTGTTTTATCGGCTTTTATTATGATTTTGTGGCCAACGGTGGGCATCAGATCGAGTGCCACTTTGAACAATTTCACCAATTCATTGTGTTGATGGAACATTGTTTGCAATTCATTCACGATTGATCTTTTCGTATTCGTCGAAATTGCACAGCGCTGATCTAATTCACGATTCTCATCACCAATAAAATATATTTGCAAAAATTGATGGTCACCATCTGGGAATGGTAGCAAAGACCCAGCTCTATGGTATATTTGACCTTGAATCCGTAAAGTTCGAGAAATATATGTAGATAACGGATCTGAATTTTTAAAAACATTTTAACTGGTTGTAGTACATAAGAATGCAATCTCTTAACCTAAAGGCGAGTTCCCAATTGGTCTATATCTGGAGTCCTTAGTTACCCAGAGAAAAGAAAAGTCCTCTTTCATTAATATAGCATTTATCAACAACTTACAATGGATACTCATGTGGTTCAAACACATCCTAGGGTTATCCAGGTCCACGTTTTGGTCTATATCTCGAGACCCTAGTTACGGAGGGGCATTAAAAATACTCTATACTATAGCAATCATCAACAGCTCCCATTTGCTACCCATATTGTACAAACACATCCTAGGGTTACCCGGGTTCACGTTTTGGCCTATTTCTCGAGACCCTGGTATCCGATTCTTAAAATTTCAAAACACAAACCATCTACTGAATAGTCCAAACAAAGCCTAAAAATTTGGTTTGGATAGGTGAGCCCGTTCTTGAGTTATAAGATTACCAAGGAAATGTAACTTCTTTTTATATATTATAAACAATAAACAATTTAAGGCCGAAATTCTTGTCAAAACTCAATTTTTTTTTTGTTTTTGAGAAACCGCCGAAAAAATTTATTTTGCTATTCCTTCGATTAATTTCTTCATAGATTTAACATTACTTTAACGAAATCTGTTTGGTTTTTTAATTTCAGAGGATCCAGTTCAGAGATATAGTCGTTACCACAAAACGTCTGTTTTGAGAGGAGCTCCCGGAGATCAGCTGTAGCTCCTTTCCAAATAAATATTTTTACTAATACTAAGTCTTAAAATACAGTTAAAAGATAACATAACATGCGTAAAAATTTTTAGATCAATAAATTTAAAAGTTTTCTTAGAAAAAATTCTGGAAAATTCCCTTTTTTCGGTCTTCTAACTATATATAACCCCTTATGCGCACGCCTTGGAGGCAGCCTATTTGTACAGCTTTAGACTCATTATAGGATGCCCCCTGTCTTGCCAGTTCATCAGCCCTCTCATTTCCTTCTATGTTCCTATGATCAGGTACTCAGAAGAGAGTGCGCGCTAAGGCATTAAGTTCTTCTTTGCATTGTCCGACGATTTTTGAATTGGTTAAAGGTGACTTAAAAGCTAAGATGGCCGCTTGACTGTCTAAAAAATGCATACTTCCGATAGCTGTTGTGAATTGTTTTTAATTATCCTGCAAACTTCCCTTATCAAGAAAACTTCTGCTTAAAAAATACTATTCCAATACTTTTTTTCATACTCGAAATATATACTTATATACATTAGGGGGAAAAGAATTGTAAGAGGCTTTTCAAAAGTGACGCCTAGATGTAAGTAGTGAATAATTCCTTTTTCTTTATGTCATCGTTGACATTAGCCAAGTGGACAGATGTACAATTTTAACCAACAACGCGTTAAAATTATTGAAACTTATTATAAAAAACGTCGATCATTAGGAACATCATCATCATGCATAGCACTTCAGCTCGGTGTAAGCCTTAATAATAATTGATGCATACACTTCTCTTTGGTATAATCTCAGGCTCCCATATACATTTTGTAAGAGTCATTAAGAACAACAAATCGCAAATTCGTGATTTTTTTGGTGGAAATAAACGTCCAAATGAGTCGAGAAATCAAAGGTTGAAGGAAAAATTTCAAGAAACTGGTTCTGTCGAAGATAGAAACAGGACTGGCAGACCAAAAACTGTACGCTCTGTTGAGAATATTCCTACTTCAATCTTCGAGTTTAAGCTTAAAAGGTCTGAAAAGAAGTGTTCAAAAATTGTATTAACGGAATTAAAATAATGAGATTTTTACAACAGCTGATTTTAATTGTCTCTTATTGTTACAGTTAGATACGGCAGAAGTTACAAAGCAGAAATTTCGTTAGAACTTCTAATGACTCTATAAAAGCTCGTGCAAAAATTGAAGCAAAATGATCATCGTTTGCATCCCGTTTTTGCTGATTGAGCTCATTTAGATTTATTGGAAAAAGTAGTCAAAAATTTAACTGGCATTTTTTTAACTCCATTTCCTTCAGTTTGCACATAAAATTAGCCCATTTACAAAATTTGGGCGAATATTGCAGAATATTGTTACTTTTAATTTGGAATGGCTCCATACACATACATACAGGGTGATACAGACGATATGAAGTGTTACCTATTCAAAACACCATAACTTTTTTGTTTGAAATTAATTTTTATTGATTTCAAAGACAAAATTGTTCAAAAATGATTACAATTTTAACATATATTCACTTTAGCTCAATGTGACCACCTTTTGCCTTGACTATAGCCTTCAAACGGTCAAAAAATGAGTTGCATGCTGCACGAATGTGATCTAGAGGTATTTTGGCCCATTCTCGTATAATCGCTTTTTTCAGCGCATCCATACTGACATATTTTTTAGTCCTCACCGTGCTCTCCAAAATGGACCAGATGGAATGGTCCATCGGATTTGCGTCTGGCGAATTCAAAAGCCATTGTGTGGACGAAATGAAGTGTGGAACATGATTTTTTAACCATTCTTGGTTCACACGAGCTTTATGAGACGGTACCGAGTCCTGTTGGAACGTCCATGGTCTACGACCGAAATGTTTGCGTGTCCATGGCTCTAAAGCAGCTTCTAAAACATAAGTCCCATTCACTTTGACACCAGGCTCGATAAAAACAATTGGAGAGCGTCCATCAGCGGTCACTGCAGCCCAAACTATTACTTGCGATGGGAAATTGCTTCGAGTCGCCATACGTAGGCTCAAATCCTCGTATGAGCGTTCGGACAAGTAAACACGATCGTTTTGAGTGTTTATGAACTGATCAATTGAGAAATTTATTTCATCAGAAAACACAATGTTAGGAAATTCGCCACGTTCGTGCAAGCGCAACAACTCCTTTGCTCTTTCGCTCCGAACTTTTTTTTGCTGGGGTGAAAGATCGTGTGCTTTTTGGAACTTGTAAACCTTGACCTTGAGCTCATTTTTCCATAGCGTTTTACAATGCTACCAGTATCATTGTAACGTTTTATAGTGCGATACACAAACATTTTAATCACTTTGAGGTGACTGAGCTCACGAACAATGGCTGGTTGTGATTTTCCAGCCAAATGTAACGAAATCACACTATTACGTTTGAATTCCATCACAGAAAAAAAATTCAACAAAACTGAGACGCAAATGCTTTTAATGGCTTATAAACAATATATTCAACTGTCATTAGAACAATTGTGACGTTGATGTCATGAGCTGTTTTACAGATACAAGCAGTGTGAAGTTGGTAACACTTCATATCGTTCACCTTGTACATACTTTACATGTGTATGCGTCATGTAAATGATAAGCGGAGGAGATCGTTTTAATCTTCATAATTTTACAATTTCATACATTAAAAAATGCTAATACCAGCATATACATAGATATGTACGTATGTACTTGTATGTATATACATATACATATACACATATGTATGTATAAGAGCTCGAACGATACCTTCATATCTACCTACATACA